>NC_066634.1:473734-773734 GCF_025201925.1 Gopherus flavomarginatus
CTGGGGGTGTTGCGGGGACCAGTCTGGGGTCTCACTGGGACCAGTCTGGGGGTGTTGCTAGGACTGGGGTCTCGCTGGGACCAGTCTGCGGGTGTTGCTGGGACTGGGATCTCACTGGGACCGGTCTGGGGGTGTTGTTGGGACCGCGGTTTCGCCGGGATTGGTCTGGGGGTGTTGCAGGGACCAGTCTGGGGTCTCATCAGGACCAGTCTGTGGGTGTTGCTGGGACTGGTCTGGGGGTGTTGCTGGGACCGGGGTCTCGCTGGGACCGGTCTGGGGGTGTGGCTGGGACCAAGGTCACACTGGGACCAGTCTGGGGATGTTGCTGGGGCCGGGATCAGTCTGAGGGTGTTGCTGGGACCAGGGTCTCGCTGGGACCGGACTAGAGATGTTGCTGGGACCTGGTCCGGGGTCTCACCGGGAGAGGTCTGGGGATGTTGCTGAGACCGGTACCAATCTGGGGGTGTTGCTGGGACCGGGGTCACACTGGGACCAGTCTGAGGGTGTCGCTGGGGCCGGGGTCCCACCTGGACTGGTCTGGGGGTGTTGTGGGACCAGGGTCTCGCTGGGACCAGTCTGGGGATGTTGCTGAGATGGACCGGTCTAGGGGTGTTGCTGGGACCAGGACCACGCTGGGACCAGTCTGAGGATGTTGCTGGGGCTGGGACCGGTCTGGGGGTGTTGCTGGGACCCGGGTCTCACTGGGACCGGTCTGGGGGTGTTGCTGGGGCCGGGGTCTCACCAGGACCGATCTGCGGGTGTTGATGGGGCTGTGGCTGGGGTCTTGCCGGGACCAGCCTGGGGGTGTCGCTGGGGCCGGGAATGGTCTGGGGGTGTTGCTGGGACTAGGGTCTCGCCGGGACCGGCCTGGGGGTGTCGCTGGGACCGGGGTCTCGCCAGGACCAGCCTGGGGGTGTTGTTGGGACCAGGGTCTCGCTGGGACCGGCCTGGGGGTGTCGCTGGGGCCAAGACCGGCCTGGGGGTGTTGTTGGGACCGGGGTCTCGCCGGAACCGGCCTGGGGGTGTCGCTGGGGCCAGAACCGGCCTGGGGGTGTCGCTAGGGCCAGGGTCTCGCCAGGACCGGCCTGGGGGTCTCGCCGGGACTGGCCTGGGGGTGTTGCTGGGGCCAGGACCGGCCTGGGGGTCTCGCCAGGGCCGGCCTGGGTGTCTCGTTGGGCCCAGGACCAGCCTGGGGGTGTTGTTGGGACCAGGGTCTCGCCAGGGCCGGCCTGGGGGTGTTGTTGGGACCGGGGTCTCGCCGGAACCAGCCTGGGGGTGTCGCTGTGGCCGGCCTGGGGGTGTCGCTGGGACCGGGGTCTCGCCAGGACCAGCCTGGGGGTGTTGTTGGGACCAGGGTCTCGCTGGGACCGGCCTGGGGGTGTCGCTGGGGCCAGGACCGGCCTGGGGGTGTTGTTGGGACCGGGGTCTCGCCGGAACCGGCCTGGGGGTGTCGCTGGGGCCAGAACCGGCCTGGGGGTGTCGCTGGGGCCAGAACCGGCCTGGGGTGTCGCCGGGACTGGCCTGGGGGTGTTGCTGGGGGCAGGACCGGCCTGGGGGTGTTGTTGGGACCAGGGTCTCGCTGGGACCGGCCTGGGGGTGTCGCTGGGGCCAGGACCGGCCTGGGGGTGTTGTTGGGACCAGGGTCTCGCTGGGACCGGCCTGGGGGTCTCGCTGGGCCCAGGACCAGCCTGGGGGTGTTGTTGGGACCAGGGTCTCGCCAGGGCCGGCCTGGGGGTGTTGTTGGGGCCGGGGTCTCGCCGGAACCAGCCTGGGGGTGTCGCTGTGGCCGGCCTGGGGGTGTCGCTGGGGCCAGGACCAGCCTGGGGGTCTCACTGGGACCAGCCTGGGGGTTTTGTTGGGACCGGGATCTTGCCAGAACCGGCCTGGGGGTGTTGCTGTGGCCGGCCTGGGGGTGTTGCTGGGGCCAGGACCGGCCTGGGGGTCTCACCGGGACCAGTCTGGGGCTGTCGCTGGGGCCAGGACCGGCCTGGGGGTGTCGCTGGGACCGGCCTGGGGGTGTCGCTGGGGCCAGGGTCTCGCCGGGACCGGCCGGGGGGGTGTCGCTGGGGCCAGGACCGGCCTGGGGGTCTCGCCGGGACCGGCCGGGGGGGGGTGTTGCTGGTATTTGTCAATCGCCCGCTGCCCCCCACTTCTCACCCTCGTGATCTCCGCGGTATTTAATTTTCTCCTGCCAGCTTTCCACGTCTCTCGCGGGATCCGCCACATCTCGCGGGATTTTCTCGTTCTCGCCAAGCCCCGCCCAGCTCTCGCGGGAGCCGCCTTCCTCCCGCTCTCCTGCGCTCCAAGATGGCGGCGCTGTCCAGCTCCCCCTCGGCCCCGGGCATCGGCCCGCCTGGCTACCGGCCCTTCGAGCCCGAGGCGCTGGGCCTGGCCCCGGGCTGGCGGCTCACGGGCTTCGGGGAGCTGCGCGGCTGAGGCTGCAAAGTCCCGCAGGAGACGCTGCTCAGGCTCCTGGCGGGACTGGGGGGGCCGCGCGCGGGGCTGGCGGCGGCCGGGGCGGAGGGGGGGCCCGAGCCCGGGGGGCCCTCGCTGGGTGAGCGCGGGGGGGACACAGGGGCTGTGGCTAGTGGGGGCTCGGGGGGCCTGTCGCATTGCGGGGGCTGGGGGAGCGAAATTGCTGCGACAGCTGGGGGCGGTGGGGGGTCTGCAGGCACGGGGCAGTGACAGTGCAGCGGAGCTGCGGGTGAGGGAAAAAGGGGCTGTTGAGAGGCATCAATAGGGAGGGGTTTGGGGCTGTGGGGGAGGTCTGGGCTGAGGGTCGTAGAGACGGGGTGGTTGGGTCTGGGAGTTGAGGGATAAGGGTTGTGGGAGGAGGTTGAGGTGGCAGCTTAGAGCAGTGGTTCTTAAACTTTTGTCCTGGTGACCCCTTTCACATAGCAAGCTTCTGAGTGCGGAAACCCCCCCCCCCCCAAATTAAAAACACATTTTTATATATTTAAGACCATTATAAATGCTGGAGGCAAAGCGGGGTTTGGGGTGGAGGCTGACAGCTCGTGACCCTTCTGACCCCCTGAGGGGTCCCAACCCCAGTTTGAGAACCCCTGGCTTAGAGGGATTCAAGGTGGCAGTGGTTTTGGATGGTTGCAAACAATGAGTGGGGTAGGAGAGGTAGAAGGGGGTTGAATTGGCCATGGGGCCTATGGCAGTGCAGGGATAAAGGCTCCAGGTGTTGGGACGTCTTTGGGGAATGGGGACTGTGGGTAGGCTTGGGGGGCTGGAGGGCCGATGCTGATGTGAAAGTTTCCATTTCCTGCTCATAGGCATAGGGCTGGACTCCTGTGTCATTCCGCTCAGGCATGGGGGTCTCTCCCTTGTACAGACCACAGACTTCTTCTACCCACTGGTTGAGGATCCCTACATGATGGTACGAGCAGGGGTGGGTTCCAGAGTGGGCAGGGGAAGGGAGCAAGTAATGCCAGAGCCAGAGACCATGCTTTGTGATGGCTGGTGGAAGGCAACTGTTGTGGGCATGCCATCGCCATAAGGGATGTGCTAGTGAGCTCAGAGCCCATGAGAGGGTGGGTAGGGGATATTCTCTGACCCAGAGCATGGGAAATAGGCTCCCTGTAGGGGAAACACTCTGTGGTGCAGAGCCCACAGGGCAGGAGATGGGCCCAGAGAGGCGTGCACCTTGAGTCTCAGAGCCCAGGAGAATTGGGTATGGACTCTCAGACTTACAGCACACAGGATGTGGGATGGGGCCCCGTTGGGGGTGGAGAAGTGGCACATGTGTTCCTGTGCTCAGAGCCTGAGGCATGGAAGGTAGGCCCTATGGGTGACCCTCGCACCCCTGTGTTCCAGGGCCGCATCGCCTGTGCCAATGTGCTGAGTGATCTCTATGCCATGGGCATCACCGAATGCGACAACATGCTGATGCTGCTGAGTGTCAGCCAGAAAATGACAGATGAGGTGAGGGGATGGGATGTTGGGGAGAAGGGTCTACCTATGGGCTCTAGTCATTGACCTTCACAGCTGGTATGGGTGAGCTCAGCGTGTCCCTGCACTGCTGGTGTGGGGCTATATTGGATGTTCCGTGACAGGAGAGGTGGAAGTACCGCAGGTTTATAGAAAGTGAAGCAGCTGCTGCCCCAGAGCTGGCAGCCTAATTGCTCCTTTGCTCTGTAAAGTGCAACTGAGATTTCCAGGCACTGAGTTACAATCCAGGGAAATGGTAGGGGAGGTCCGTGTCCTCCTTCCAGAACCCTGACTTTCCATCTGGGGCCCCTGAAATACCCTAGTGCTGGGGAAGGCAGGGGCTGAGCCTTCTCATTGGTCTGGTCCAGACTCGGGCTCTCCCTCCATCTGCCTTTCCCAGTTACCCAGGTAGGAAGCTTCCTGGTGGACTACAGGGCATTTCCTGGCATCTTAGTGGTGTAACTGGGCAGCATCTCCTGTCTCTGTCAGTCCAAGGCTGACACTTGTGTCCGTGTACTTTTGCCTGAGACCTTTGAGTGGGGTTCAGACTCCCCACTGACTTTGTGCTAGTCCCTGCACTGGTCCTGCTTTTGTTATTCAACTCTCCAACCTGTGGGTCTTCTCTACTTCTCTGTGGAGAAGAGGGCTGAGGAGAGAGAACAAGGCTGCATGGGACAGACGGAGACTTAGGAGGTGAGACAGAACCGGGGTAGTGAAGGGACTGTCATGCAGGCAGTGAAAGGGTAGAGCAGGACAACTAAGTGGGCATGCTGCGAAATAATTTAAAAAAAAAGGGGGGGGAATTAACTGCCCCCAACAGTTCGTTAATGCACAGCTACGGTTGCCCAGTGGTGTCTCATGCCCTTCCAAAACATAGAGATTGGCTAAACTGAAATCCCAGAAGTGGAAAGTGAAGGTACAGGCCACCCTCACAACACAGCCTTAACTGTACTGTGCCACGGCATGCCAAGAACACACATACTGGCGCTCTAGATATCTCAGAGCACGCGATTTCAGCAGGCTAAAGCCCAACACCAACTCTTTGCTAGGACAAAGCTCACGTTTAGGTCAAGTGTACTGAACAGGCACCGCCTGCCTTGCCTTATGCTGAGAGGCAGAGACTGTTCCACCCAAACAATCCCAGATTTGCTCTTTGCTGCCACCCCTTCACTCCTACAGCGAGGATTCCATCTGAGACATTGATTTCACCTACCCCTCACTAAGCCCTGGAGGTCACAGTAGCATATGCCCCCGGGCTGATCATCCCTATGGGATGGGAGGAAGAGAACAGTCTCATGCACCTCTCCTGACAGCCTGCAGAATTCAGCACTGAACTGAGGCATTCCTCAAAAGTTCATGTGCAGCTGTTCTCATAGCATGGTGACAGCTCTGCCAACTTGCTCCAGCTGATTTGCCCACCACTCAGTACAGCTATGTCTCTCACAGGATCGGAAGTGGAGTGCAGGGAAATGCTTAAATTCAAATTTGGAACACAGCATGAACAGTGGCGGGTTTTTAGTGTCTGCCTATTATGGCTCCCTCGCTTATTTGAACCGTTCCCTGTGGCTATTGCCAGCTCTGGGGGGACTTAAGATTGTGTTGGAGTACCATGTACCTTTTGTATTTTCTGGGTTTCAGAAGCTGTAGCCGGCAGCGCTGGGCAGCTTGGACTTGGCATTAACAAAGTGTTGGGGGAATTAATCAAAGGAAAGAGTCTGCGTGATGTGGACCACACTATAGTGTTTCTCTCTCTCATCCCCAGTACTTGGCACAGCTCAGTGGGGAGGCTCTTGTTATACTGAGCAGTAAAGCAAATAACTTTAATTTCCCCTCTGGTCATCATGTCAGTGACCAGCTGTCAACAGTCAGTGCCCCAGGGGCTTGGTACTCTGTGCCCCTAGACCAGTGGATCTCAAACTTTTTTTACCGGCGACCCCATCACATCGCAAGCCTCTGAGTACGAACTCCCTAAGAAATTAAACACACTTTTTAATATATTTAACACTATTATAAATGCTGAAGGCCAGTGGGTTTTGGGATGGAGGTTGACAGCTTGTGACACCCCAGCTACTGTCTCCCTGCTGGTGCCTCTCAGCCCTGGCTTCCCTAAGGCACACCCTGCCGTCTTTGCATACAGGTTCCCTGAGCTGCCAGTAGCCAGCCCACCAGCTGTTTCCTGACCTGTGTTCTCGCCCCCCAGGAGCGTGAAAAGATTATGCCACTGATCATCAAAGGCTTCCGGGATGCGGCGGAGGACGGCGGGACGTCAGTGACAGGCGGGCAGACTGTGTTGAATCCCTGGATCATCGTCGGGGGCGTTGCTACTGTGGTGTGCCAGCCCAACGAATTCATCATGTGAGTGAGGAGCAGTGAGGCCCGAACGACTGCACAGCTAGTACCAGGGTTAAAGGGCAAGAGGCAACCCAAGTTCCAGAAGGCCCAGGTGGGCAGGATGGCCTGAGGCATGCACAGCTCCTGGAGTGGCGGGAGCAGCAGGAGGGAGGAAGTATACAGGGGTCCCAGACTTTCATGGTCTGGGCTGCGTGCTAGCCACTATGCAGTTCCCTGGAATCAGACCCCAAGGGACCATATGTTTTACAAGGATGAGTGCGGCAGCTCTCCAACTCAGTCTGGGTTTTCAGGTTCCAGCTCTCTTGTCTCTTGCAGTGAGTCCACTTTAGTTCAGTCTCCTGGAGAGATTTCTGTGCCTTTGGGGAGCAATGCAGTCAGTGAGTAGTGATGCAGGGAGGCTGTTTCAAAACAGATAGTATTCGTTAGTCACCTGGAATACGGCCTTTGAGAGTTCTTAGGTCAGCATGGAAAAGCCACGCTCCACAGTTCGTATTGGTAGAAGCAGTGGCTGGCGGGCATAGCCAGGAATGACTCACCAGGGTGCGCACAGTTCATGAGTGTATCCATTTCAGGCCAGACAGTGCAGTTCCCGGAGATGTGCTGGTGCTGACCAAGCCCCTGGGCACGCAGGTGGCTGTCAACGCTCATCAGTGGCTGGATAATGTACGTATTCGCCTGCTCTTATTGTTGCCCTGTTATGCTTGCACACCCTGCAGTCAGGGGAGGCGAGGGAGTCAAGATTGAGGAGCTTCTATGGGAGAGCTCCCAAATATCCTGGGGCCCAGGCGATAGAACATCCACAAGATGGGCAACAGGCCTTGTTTTGGGACCTTCGTACTGTTTGGAGGAGACTGAGCCCCTGGGGGTGGCGGGGAGGCAGGCCTGGGTGCCTCTTATCCTCTCCTGTTTCTTTTCCAGCCGGAGAGGTGGAATAAGATTAAGCTGGTGGTGTCCAAAGAGGATGTGGAGCTGGCCTACCAGGAAGCCATGTTCAGTATGGCCATGCTGAACAGGACAGGTAGGCATCTGGACATGTAGTTGTCGAGGAGCATGGGCTGCTCTGTTTTGCAGCTCCCAGCAGTAGCCTGACTGGGCTTGTGGCAATAGGACCTGCTTCCTGTCTCACTGTCTGGAGCTAGTAGTCAGGGAGCACCCACAGCCTCTTGGCTTGTGAGCTCAGAGGTTAAACTAAGCAGCAGGTTAAACTAAGATCTGTGCTTGGCAGGGAGCCTTCAGGGGAGCACCCCTCCTCTCCTGACATTAATCTCCCAAAAGAGAAAGAGACGAAGCCCTGGCTGTGAGAGGTGCATAAAGTCCCTTTTGGAATCCACCCCTTTGTCATGGAGTTAGCTCCTCCCCGACCGGCCCGTAAGTGCCTCTCCTCTCCCTGCCACAGCTGCCAGTTTGATGCACACTTTCAACGCTCACGCTGCCACCGACATCACGGGCTTTGGGATCTTGGGCCACGCACAAAACCTGGCCAAGCAGCAGCGCAGCGAGGTCTCTTTTGTCATCCACAACTTGCCCATCATCGCCAAGATGGCTGCCATCAGCAAGGCCTGCGGGAATCGTTTCGGGCTGCTGCAGGGGACGTCCCCAGAGACATCAGGTAGGATGGGGAGCCAGGGTCATCTGAATTAGAGGTTGCCTCCTAATTCACCTCCCCACAGGTGGGTGGGGATGGCTGTCTCTCATCATCAGGCCTAGCCGGTTCCCTGGGGATTTCAGGGGAAGTAGCTGGGACGGTTTGTGGCTCAGAAGCTTGATGTCTCTCGGATGAAGCTGGGCAAGGCAACATGGGATTGGCACTGGGGCCTCGTGTGAGACAGATGTTGACCAGAATGGTGGGGCCTGGTGCGACAGGAGGGAGAGACTCACTGGGTTAACCTGGCAGAGCGGAATCTGATATCCTCTTGTTCCAATATTTATCGACTCCACCCTCCTGGGCTGGCTGTCGGGCCTTAGTCATCCTGCCTTGCAGTCCCTGCCTGGGGCAAAGGGAGACAATAATCCCCACGTCAGCCCAAGCCACTGCATATGCACCGACTCTAGCTAGTGGCTGGGCAGCAGGACTCTGGTGGCATGAAGAGCTTTCATCCCTTTCTGAGCTGCTCAGATTGGCCCCATGGCAGAAGGTTTGGGGAGCCAGTAGCAACCCTCCCCCCACGACTGCTGCTGACTGTCAACGTGGCAGTGAGGCTTGAGAGCGAATTGACACCCCTCCCCCCCCCCACCCCCAATGGGCACTGAGTAGCCCTGTCCCTCTTTGCAGGGGGGCTGCTAATCTGCTTGCCCCGGGAACAGGCTGCCCGCTTCTGTGCTGAAATCAAGTCTCCCAAATATGGGGAGGGGCACCAGGCCTGGATCATCGGCATTGTGGAGAAGGGGAACCAGACTGCGCGCATCATTGATAAGCCGCGCATCATCGAAGTGACGCCCCGGGGCGCCACGGCCTCCCCCCAGGACAACAACTCAAGCACCAGCCCTGAAGCAGCCTCGTGAGATGGCAGACCCTCCTTCCTTTGGACACTATAGGCCTCTGCCCGCAGACGCAGGGCTGGCTGGGTGTCTTGGCTTTGGGAATGGGAATCACAGAATCATAGGACATCTAGTCCAGTCCTCTGCACTTACGGCAGGAGTGCGCTATACCATCCTTCCCTTGAGATCTGTGCTCTTCTCACGGCGCAGCAGGTGCTGATCTTTCTCCCCAACTCAGAGAAGCACCATGATCAAACGGCTCCCCTTCCCAAGGTCAGGGTGGCTGAGGCGAGGCCCTTCCAGACTGCCTGAGCTGAGTGTCACGCGATGCAGCCTCCTCCACAAACTGATTCAGGGGGTTAACATGGCTAATTGATTCCTGCAGATGAAATAAATTAGTTATTTATTAAGGATAAATGCAGATAATGCAGAGCAGCAGGTAATTTCTATCTGGAATTATTTATTGGAATATTTTGACAAGCTCTCAGGCTCCTCCAGCCTTTGTTCAGACTGAGCAGCTGGTGTAAAGGCTGGGAGGGTTGGTATAAGCCATGTGGCTGGGCATATGCCCTTTCTCTCTTTAATGAAGCTCTTCCCCTTAAACCCACCCTGGGGCTAGGAGGAGTCGAGGACCCCCAGAGGGCAGGGCACGAGCTCAGCCAGGTGGATTGCTTCTTGGGTTGTAAATTCCTGGTGATTGATTCAATAAATACCAATTTCTATATGTGCTGTGGTGGTCAATCTGCAGGGAAGGGGCTTGACACACACTGCACCTCAGTTCAAAGAGATACTGTGCAGAGGGCCTGCAACAAAGCCACTTCAGAACTGGCACGATCAGAGTGGGATGGGATGGTGCAGGAAGGGTGGGGGCTGAATGTCAGCCAATAGATGTATCCAGTATCGTAGTTGCTGTAGAATCACTGCTGCTAACGTTTGCAGATGATGCAAAGATTGGTGGAGTGGTCAATGAGGAGAGGGCAGCCATAAAGAATGATCTGGCCCTAGCTTGGTAAGCGGGGGCCATTCAAACAATGTATTTTAATACAAGGTCATACAGCTAGGTAAACACAGTGCAGGTGAGAATGTCCAAGGGCCATGCGTGTGCAAAGGTGGGAGCGTGCAGTGCGTGGGCTGGGGGGGTGGGTTGGGTCGGGTGTGACCAGGCCAGCTAGGAATGCGAAAGATGAGGAGGGCTTGGAGCCACCACATGACTTTTGGGGGTACTCCTTGTTTTTGCCTTTCCAGTGCACTTTGCAAAATGGTTAATGGGAAAGGGCTGGAGGAGAGGAGAGAGGAAACCCCTCAAATGATCACTGAACCCAGGGGTATGGCATAGCCATGAGGATCAGGGAGGGCAGGGGGTGGGGATAGTTGGATGGTCTGTTTGGGCCAGGTGGTGATGCCACCTGGTGTCTGTGAGGGAGGTTGGTGCTGCTGGAACTGTGAGAAGAAATTACCCTAGTGTTCTCCCATAGTGGCCTCTGGTTCTGCCTGAATTCAGCCTGGACTCCTGGGTTCTATTCACGGCTCTGGGAAGGGAGTGGGGTCTAGTGCAGTGGTTCTCAACCTATGCTCTGTGGACCCCTGGGGTTTCCGCACCTCCATTGAAAATGTTTTAAGGGTCTGCAAATGAAAAAAGGTTGAGAGCCACTGGGCTGTGGGAGCTGGGAACCAGGACTCCTGGGTTCTCTCCCTTGCTCTGGAAGGGGAGGGGGATCTGGTGGGTTAGAGGGGAGGAGGAGTTCGGTTCCCACATCTGCCACTCAGCTGGTATGAGATCACAGTCAAGTCCATTGCCTGCTCTGTGCCTGTTTCCCCTTCTCACCTTGTGTCTATTCAAATTGAGCTATTTGGGTCAAGGACTGTGCAGTGCCTGGCAAAATGTGATTCTGAGCTCAGCTATCCTTGTGCTGCTATAATCCATACTGTGTAAAGGGGCCCAGTCGCAGTTGGGGAGGGCGTGAAGACTCATCCGACAGCCAAGAAACACCCAGAAATAGGGCATGACAGTCAGTGGAGATTCTTGGGAGTTGTTTCTGAAGCTCCACAGGAAGTTTCCATTAAGGGCATGTAGTCTTGCAGGCCTCACTCATTCACCCTCCGAGTTGAGCCAGTCAGAGCATGGGGAAGGTTACATGCCTGGGTATTAAAGCCAGCACTGTGGACTCTGCAGACAGTTGATGTGGGTGATTGCTGTGTGGGCTGGTCCCAGCACCTAGATCATTTTGGATGCAGGGAAGTGCTATTGCAGCTGTACTGCTGGCGAATGCACACAATAGGCAAGTGTGTCCTATGGATCTGGAGGGAGAGCTGGCAGCCCTAGAGGCTACAGAGCCTGTGGGACTTAGACCAAGACACTGTCCTAGTTTAAAGCAGGGAGCTAATTACACTGAGCTGAGTCGAGTGAGGGCAGGGTTTGTCAGACCTCATCTGCCCTAGTGGGGTGTGTGGAGAGAGGACAGCACCCAGGCAATGGGGGGTGTTATATCCTGGTCCCAGAGCCTGCACCACTTTGGATATAGGCTACAGATTTCCCCTCTCACCAGCACCTGAGCAGATCATGCAGTTGCTAACCTGAAGCTGGAGCACTGCTAGTCATGAGGATCCCAGACTGCTTGCGGACAAGGCTTGGAAGGGTTTGGAAAAGCGCAGAGACACTGCTATTCTTCTCCAGCTCTGGAGCTTCCTGGGACCCGTGCTGCACTTCAGGGCAGGCTGCAGAGTGAGAAGTTCAGCAGATGGGATGTGTTCATATGCAAGGGCTGAGGTATAGAAATGAAAATGGTTTGCTGAAGTCGTGCATTGGACTGTGCATAATAGCAACAAAGTGGGGCAGTCTTTATGGGGAACAGCAGCACTGTCATTACCTAATAGGTAGTAAACATATTATCTATAAATGTTCCAAATGCTGTTGAGGGTGTTTGCTGTGTGTATTGTTTGTTTACTAAAGGGGCTCTGTCTTTGAAACTGGCTGGGAATTAGTGACACCAGCAATTCATGTTTTACACACACTGGCCCTGAATGTGACTCTGTGGAGCCAAAGGCCAGAGTTTGGTCTTAACGCTCCTTGTAGAGTTTTCAGCTGAGCTAAGGTGCAGGGAAAAGAGGAGACTGTCATAGAATTCTACATAATATTAGCTCAGCTATCTGTTCCTGGTGTGCACTCTCTGATGGGGCACCCTCAGCTTAGTTGGGATTGCTGGGTGCTACCACAATGCTATTAACATAAACTTAATAGTGGGGCTGTTAGAATATAGATATGCAGGCCTACCTGTAAAGGCCTATACTTTAAGAACTTGTGTATTTTTATCACTTAGCTAGTTATAAAGATATAAAACAAAATCACAGTTCACTTGTGTATGGGCCGTCTCTCACTAGGATAGTCTGAGGCCTTGTTCTTAGGCTAAGGCCTTTGGCTAAGCAGCAGGGGCAGCCATAAGCTGGGAAGCCTAGGGTCACATCTCAAACCAGTCATATTGAAATAAGGTGGTATTGGGCAGTTAGAAATACAATCCTGTCCTGATAGTGCCTGTCATCACCAGATAAACATGATTAAAGAAAACTTAGTTTGACAGCATCCTGTCTGGCAAGAAATCACTTCTCAGTGGCTGTGGTTGTGAAACCCTCATTTCTGTATGTTTTATCTTTATGGCCCCCACTTTTCTATTGTTAATCTGTCTGGTTCTCTAATTGTTTGTCTGATGTATAATTAATTTTGCTAGGTGTAAGTTAATTAGGGTAATGGGATATAGTTGGTTAGAGAATTCTGTTACAATATGTTAGGATTGGTTAGCTAGATTTCAGGAAAATGATTGGTTAATCTATAGCTGAGATTACTACTATATAAACTGGAGTCAGACAGGAAGTGGAAAGGGAAATTGAAATCCTGTTTGCTAAGGGGTGTGGGAGGAAGGGAATCAGGAACAGGGACACAGGCAAGGGAACACTGGGGAACAGACTGTCGGCATATAGAGATAAGCCCAACTGGTGTGAAGGGCTTTGGAATATGCTTGCTTGGAAACTAACCCCAATAAACATCGCATTGTCTGTGCTTCAGGCTTCTGGTGTTTTGCCCCTTGCTGTCTGCATGACAAGAACCAGGGAAGTGGGAAGGTGAAGAGACAGCCCTCTAACAGGGGCTCTATGTGCTCCTGTAATTCTGCCAGCAGCGTGGCCCTGATCTTGCTCGAAATGTTGTTCTTGCACCCTGATCTCCTTTTAACTCGTTCTTGTTGCAGGTTGTGGCATCAATGCTGGCCCATCACAAACTGGCACTCAAAAGTGGACTCTCACATGTTTGTGCTCCATAATGCACCTTAGCTGGAGATGCCATCTCAGAGGGTTGCGATGCTGCTGCCATCCCTGGTAGAGCATTCTTGCTAGGGCTGTACTCTGCTGTGGGGGAATTTTTGATCTTTGATGCTGGAATAGAGAAGCGTTGGTACCAAAATGCTGCCTTTCTCACCCTTCCCTCCCCCAATGCATCTGTTAACAAACTTTTGTTTCCACTTAGGGTATGTCTGCACTACGAGATTACTCCGATTTTACAGAAACCGGTATTTGGAAACAGCTTATATAAAGTCGAGTGCACATGGCCACACTAAGCACATTAATTCAGTGGTGTGCGTCCATGTACCAAGGCTAGCGTCGATTTCCAGAGCGTTGCACTGTGGGTAGGTATCCCATAGTTCCTGCAGTGTCTCCCGCCCATTGGAATTCAGGGTTGAGATCCCAATGCATGATGGGGCAAAAACAGTGTCGCGGGTGATTCTGGGTAAATGTTGTCACTCAATCCTTCCTCCGTGAAAGCAACGGCAGACAATCATTTCGCACCCTTTTTCCCTGGATTGCCCTAGCAGATGCCATAGCACGGCAACCATGGAGCCCGTTTAGCCTTTTTTCACTCTCACCATATGTGTACTGGATGCTGCTGACAGACGCGGTACTGCAGTGCTACACAGCAGCATTCATTTGCCTTTGCAAGGTACCAGAGACGATTTCCAGCCCTATTGCGCCGTCTGCTGCTTTGGAAATTGGCGATGACAGTTACCTGTCCTATTTTACCGTCTGCTGTCATGGGTGCTCCTGGCTGGCCTTGCTGAGGTCGGCTGGGGGCGCATGGACAAAAATGGGAATGACTCCCCAGGTCATTCCCTTCTTTATGTTTTGTCTAAAAATAGTCAGTCCTGCCTAGAATATGGGGCAAGCCTGCTAAAGAACTAGAGAGCACAGCCACTCCGGGTCAGAGCCACAGACATCCCGCAGAAATGATGAGCTGCATGCCATTCTAGGGGTGCCCCTGCAACAACCCCACCCATTGCTTCCCTCCTCCCACACCCTTCCTGGGCTACCGTGGCAGTTATCCCCCCATTTCTGTGATGAAGTAATAAAGAATGCATGAATAACACTGACTTTTTAGTGACATAAAATGAGGGGGAGGCAGCCTCCAGCTGCTATGATAGTCCAGGCAGGACTGAATCTCCATTACTCATTAAAAGGTGGAGGGGAGAGGAGCGCAGCCTCCAGCTACTATGGTATTCCAGCCAGGACTGAATCTCCAGGAGACAAAGCTTAAAGAAGGGAATGACCAGGAGTCATTCCCATTTTTTCCCAGGCGCCCCTGCCCGACCTCAGCAAGGCCAGCCAGGAGCACTCATGGGATGACGACGACAGTTATCAGTCCTATTCCACTGTCTGCCATTGGGGAGGGGAGGGGATGCTGCTGTTTAATGCTGCAGCACCCCATCTACCAGCAGCATCCAGTAGACATACGGTGACATTGAAAAAAGGCGAGAAACGATTTTTTCCCTTTTCTTTCACGGGGAGGGGGAGGGGGGTAAATTGACGACACATACCCTGAACCACCCGCGACAATGTTTTTGACCCTTCAGGCATTGGGAGTTCAGCCAAGAATGCAAATGCTTTTCAGAAACTGTGGAAACTGGGGGATAGCTCGAGTCCTCAGTCCCCCTTCCCTCCCTCCATGAGCGTCCATTTGATTCTTTGGCTTTCCGTTGCACTTGTCATGCAGCACTGTGTTGAGTCCCTGCTGTGGCCTCTGTCTATCATAGCCTGGAGATTTTTTTTCAAATGCTTTGGCATTTCATCTTCTGGAACGGAGCTCTGAATGAACACATTTGTCTCCCCATACAGCAATCAGATCCAGTATCTCCTGTATGGTCCATGCTGGAGCTCTTTTTGGATTTGGGACTGCATGGTCACCTGTGCTGATCGGCGCTCCACGCTGGGCAAACAGGAAATGAAATTCAAAAGTTCGCGGGGCTTTTCCTGTCTACCTGGCCAGTGCATCCAAGTTCAGATTGCTGTTCAGAGTGGTCACAATGGTGCACTGTGAGATAGCAACGGTATTGGCCTCCTGGCGCTGAGATACCATCAGACCCCTCCCATCCTCCTGTCTGTAGAGAGGGGAAGCTGCACTCAGCTGGTGGAGAGTGTGTTAAAAAAGAAGCAAAAATCCCCCTCTCTCACACATCTGTAAGAAAATAGTGCGCTGTTCCTTGCAGTCAGTTCTTCACACTGCTGGGACAATGCAACAGGTGGTAAAAGGCCCTAAAAGGGAGCCAGTGACGATGCACCTGAATGTGCTGGAGGAGTTGGAATCACCACACCAGCAGAGCACATCCTGCTGCCCCATGGGAAGGCCTTAGTGCTGCAGCTGTTCTGAATGGGGGCTGTATTTTGCTTTTGAGTCCCTCTGTGTAATCCTGTTAAGTCCAATTTAGCCTGTAGCCTGATCTCGGTTCCCCCTGCCTCCATGTGTTGGTGTCACCCTGGTTTGGCATAAGAATGGCCATAGTGGGTCAGACCAAAGGTCCATCTAGCCCAGTATCCTGGCTTCTGACAGCCAATGCCAAGGGCCCCAGAGGGAGTGAACAGAACAGGAAATCAACTGATCCATCCCATCGCCCATTCCTCGCTTCTGGCAAACAGAGGCTAGGGACACAATCCCTGCTTGTCCTGGCTAATAGCCATTGATGGACCTATCCTCCATGAATTTTTCTAGTTCTTTTTTGAACCGTTATAAGTCTTGGCCTTCACAACATCCTCTGACAAAGCGTTCCACAGGTTGACTGGGGGTTGTGTAAAGAAATACTTCCTTTTCTTTTAAACCTGCTGTTAATTTAATGTTGTTCCCCCTAGTTCTTGTGTCATGAGGGGTAAATAACACTTCCTTATTCACTTTCTCCACACCATCATGCTTTTATAGAGCTCTACCATAACCCCCCTTAGTCATCTCTTTTCCAAGCTGAAAAGTCCAAGTCCTCTTATTCTCTCCTCATATGAAAGGTTTCAGAGTAGCAGCCATGTTAGTCTGTATCCGCAAAAAGAACAGGAGTACTTGTGGCACCTTAGAGACTGACAGATTTATTTGAGCATAAGCTTTCGTGGGCTACAGCCTACTTCATCGGATGCATAGAATGGAACATACAAGAATGGAACATACAGTGAGAAGATATATACATATAGGGAACATGAAAAGGTGGGAGTTGCCCAACCAACTAAGAGGCTAATTAATTAAGATGAACTGTTGTCAGCAGGAGAAAAAAAAACTTTTGTAGTGATAATCAAAATAGCCCATTTAAGACAGTTTGACAAGAAGCTGTGAGGGTACTTAACATGGGGAAACCGATTCAATGTGTGTAATGGCTCAGCCATTCCCAGTCTCCATTGAAGCCTAAATTGATTGTATCTAGTTTGCATATCAAGTTCAGCAGTGTCTTGTTGGAGTCTGTTTTTGAAGCTTTTCTGTTGCAAAATTGCCACCTTTAAATCTGTTACTGAACGGCCAGAGAGGCTAAAGTGTTCTCCTACTGGTTTTTGAATGTTATGATTCCTGATGTCAGATGTGTATCCATTTATTCTTTTGTGTAGAGACTGTCCGGTTTGGCCAATGCACATGGCAGAGGGGCATTGCTGGCACATGATGGCATGTATCACATTGGTAGATGTGCAGGTGAATGAGCCCCTGATGGCGTGGCTGATGTGATTAGGTCCTATGAAGGTGTCACTTGAATAGATATGTGGACAGAGTTGGCACCGGGCTTTGTTGCAAGGATAGGTTCCTGGGTTAGTGTTTTTGTTCTGTGGTGTGTGGTTGCTGGTGAGTATTTGCTTCAGGTTGGGGGGCTGTCTGTAAGCGAGGACAGGTCTATCTCCCAAGATGTGTGAGAGGGATCATCTTTCAGGTTAGGTTGTAGATCTTTGATGATGCGCTGGAGAGGTTTTAGACGACAACTAAGGAAGCGTTGTTCTAAGTCAGCCATAAAAATGTTGGCATACTGTGGGGCCATGCAGGTACCCACAGCAGTGCCACTGACTTGAAGGTATGTATTCAAATGTGAAATAGTTGTGGGTGAGGACAGAGTCGCAAAGTTCAGCCATCAGGTTTGCCGTGACATTATTGGGGATAATGTTCCTGACGACTTGTAGTCCATTTTTGTGTGGAATGATGGTGTAGAGGACTGACTTAGAACAACGCTTCCTTAGCTCTCGTCCCCTGCTCTACTTGCGCTACATTGATGACATCTTCATCATCTGGACCCATGGAAAAGAAGCCCTTGAGGAATTCCACCATGATTTCAACAACTGCCATCCCACCATCAACCTCAGCCTAGACCAAACCACACAAGGGGTCCATTTCCTTGACACTACTGTGATAATAAGCGATGGTCACATAAACACCACCCTATGCCGGAAACCTACTGACTGCTACACTTACCTACATGCCTCCAGCTTCCATCCAAGACACACCACACAATCCACTGTCTACAGCCAAGCTATAAGATACAACTGTATTTGCTCCAATCCCTCAGACAGAGACAAACACCTACAAGATCTCGATCAAGCATTCTTAAAACTACAGTACCCACCTGCTGAAGTGAAAAGACAGATTGACAGAGCCAGAGGAGTACCCAGAAGTCACCTACTACAAGACAGGCCCAACAAAGAAAATAACAGAACACCACTAGCCCCCAACTAAAACCTCTCCAGCGCAAATACTCACCAGCAACCACAGAACGAAAACACTAATCTGGGAACCTATCCTTGCAACAAAGCCCGGTGCCAACTCTGTCCACACATCTATTCAAGTGACACCATCATAGGACCTAATCACATCAGCCACACCATCAGGGGCTCATTCACCTGCACATCTACCAATGTGATATATGCCATCATGTGCCAGCAATGCCCCTCTGCCATGTGCACTGGCCAAACCGGACAGTCTCTACACAAAAGAATAAATGGACACACATCTGACATCAGGAATCATAACATTCAAAAACCAGTAGAACACTTCAGCCTCTCTGGCCGTTCAGTAACAGATTTAAAGGTGGCAGTTTTGCAACAGAAAAGCTTCAAAAACAGACTCCAACAAGAAACTGCTGAACTTGAATTGATATGCAAACTAGATACAATCAATTCAGGCTTAAATGGAGACTGGGAATGGCTGAGCCATTACACACATTGAATCGGTTTCCCCATGTTAAGTATCCTCACAGCTTCTTGTCAAACTGTCTTAAATGGGCTATCTTGATTATCACTACAAAAGTTTTTTTTCTCCTGCTGACAACAGTTCATCTTAATTAATTAGCTTCTTAGTTGGTTGGGCAACTCCCACCTTTTCATGTCGCTGTATGTGTATAGCTCCTCACTATATGTTCCATTCTGTGCATCTGCTGAAGGGGGCTGTAGCCCACAAAAGTTTTAGGCTCAAATAAATTTGTCAGTTGCTAAGGTGCCACAAGTACTCCTGTTCTTTCTCCTCATATGGAAACCATTCCATGCCCCTAATCAGATTGGAACAGCAGGGTCCCTGCCACTGTGACCCCAGAGGCCACTTGCATGGTGATGTGCTTTGCTGAATGGGCCTGGCTTTTAAACATCAACGTACAAACCAGACTTTTTATTTAAATCTCCCTAGCGATAACTGCAACTGGAGAGAGAGACTGGCCCCAAAGTGGGGGGTGGAGAGAATGTGGCTCTGTCACTTTAGAGGAGGAGGACACTTATGGGAGGGGTGGGGAGTGCTATGGTGGGGTTCACTTACACTCTTTATGCTTCAGAAATTGGGGGGGGTGCCTGTGATGGTCGATGTAAACTGTATGTTGGGAGGGGTGCGGGGGGTGCTAGGTGCTTCCAGTCAGGGTCCAGTGAGGGCAGGGGGATGGACAACAACACAGAGTGACACCAGATAAGGCTCAGCCCTGGGCTGCAGGGGGCTGCTAATAGAAGCACCCACGGGGCTCCTGCCCCAGGCGCCTCAGCCAATGAGCCACAAGCAAAGTGAAGCAAGGTTCCTGATTGGTCTGCAATGTACCCATGGTCAGCTAGTCCCTCCAAGTGGCCTTGATTTCCCATTATGTAATGCCCCCCACCCCGCCTGGCTGGGCCCCTCATGCAGGGGAGGGAAAACCCCCGCCACTGGCCAGACTTGCTGCTCCAGGGAGAATCAAATTGCCAAGCTTGGAGTCCAGGTGTGGTTTCATTAGGGCATGAGACATAAATGCTGCAAAGCAAGCAGCTGGCAAAGAGCCTTGAAAAAGGCTGTGCATGAGAAGATGCTTAGTACTGTTTTTTTGTGAGCCACATATCCTCTATCTGAACTCACCTAACTCCATAAGCTTGCAAGCATGCAACATGAGGCTATACTCAGTGTAGGCAGTACTTTTTTTTTTGGCTAATCTATAGGATCGTTTGTTAGTTTATAAACGTGTTAGACATAAGACTCCACCAGTTGGTAGCTTCCTAATTTTACTTTTTTAAGGTTAATTTAAAAAGTACTTCCAAAAGTGACCAGTGTTCGTAACCTTTTCAAAGAAAGCAATTAAACTGGAAATTTTCTGCCAGAACTGGTGGCAGCACTCCCACTCAGGCCTCAAACAGTGTGTGTAGATGGAGCATAGTGGCAGCTTATTCACTATTTCACAAGACTTGAATCGTAGTGGACTAAGGATTGACACAAATGACCCAGACCCCCTACTGTCTGCCCTGCTCTGGTGCTTAAACAATAAGGGGGCCAGGGCCAGCTCCAGGCACCAGCTTAGCAAGCACATGCTTGTGCCAGCAATTCAGCAGAGGGTCCCTCACTCCCACTCGGAGCAAAGGACCTCCCGCTGAATTGCCACAGATCGCGCTTGCAGCTTTTTTTTGGGGTGGGGGGAGCTGCTTGGGGTGGCAAAACCCCTGGAGGCAGCCCTGAAGGGGGCACAGTTGCCAGATGATCCATAAATGCAAACAAATTCTCCTTAGAAAGCATAGTGCTTGCTACACATAGTGTGTGTGTAAAACAGCTGCCCTTGGGATTAAGCAACATTGAATTTTATTTGCCATCTTGTCTTCCCCCCTCCCCTCATTAGTGCCAGCTCTTGTGTTTTGGATATTTCTGTTGTTCCATGGTAAAGGAAGGCAGACCTGGTGATTGTGTGAATCTAGCTCAGTGTATAAGCACTTTAACAAAAAGAAAATACCAGGTATTTAGAAAAGGGGAAGATTCTCCATGTTGTGGATGCTTTAGCAACACCAGGAAGGGGGCTTAATACAGCAATATCCATAAACACAACTCTCCTCCCTCTGCATTAAGTTTCAATAGAATTTACATTAAGGCAAGAGTCTGACTTTGGGAGCAGCACATGGACCATAATGTTAAATAACCAGAGCACAGTGTAGAAGGAAAGCAGAGATGCTGCGATAGCCTGAAACTGAGCAGGGGAATCTGTCTTCACCACACTCTGCAAATGCTGCAGGGTTAGCAATAACGTGCTTAAAAGGGAGATGAACAGTGAAATGTTCCTGCCACCCCTCTTTGCCCCTCCCCCAGGTGCTGCCCAGATTGAAGGGGTTTCCATTATACACAGGGTTTAAAGTTTGGTTCAGTAGCTTTCAGGACCCCTGCTCCCCACCACTAATCTGTTAGTCTCTACAGATTGTCAAATCCCTGAATTACAGCAGATCAGGTACATTCAGTTTCACATAAGGCAGAGACAATGGTGCAAACCCCATCCTCCCCCATGGTACCTACTGTCCATTCCAACTGGCTCAAGACAGCTGTGAACCCAGTCTGCAGCATTGTGTCACAGAACAGCAAGTGCCATGGGGGGAAAGCAAAGAGTGGAGCAGGCCAGGCACCCCCCTTGCATCCAGCCTCCTCCTCCTTCATGGGCATCACTTGATACAGTCCATCACATGGATCTGCAGGGTATCCATGTCCGGAGCTTGGTACTGGCACTTGGGACAGCAGAAATCCGGCTGCTCCTCATGGATACTTCGCCTGCACCCTGCAGCTGGCAGGGGTTGGAAAGGTACTGGAGCCATGTTGTAAACTAGGGGGAAGAGAGAAAAAGTTACTGTCCCAACAATTGGCACCTTCCCACACAAGTGCCCACTCTTCTGATGCCCCCTACAGGCCTGGGCCATGAGCATTCCCCACCTAGGGAGAGTTTCAAGACTCACCTGGTTGGGGAACAGGTGGGCGCCCCTCCGAATGGCGGTTCCTCATCTCCTCCATCAGAGTCCTTTGCAAAATAGCAAGAGGTTGCGGGGGGGGTCAAAGCAGAACTTCAGCATCCCTTTCCTCCCCCTATGAGCATTAGAGAGAGGCTCAAACCCCCATGAGATGCAGGGCAGTGGGCATGGCTGGGGCTGGTCACCAGCATCTCATGCTGGCTCTCCACGGCAGCCATCTGCAGATTCATCTAGCAAGATAGAAAGCTGCACTGAACTGACCCACGCACAGGGCCCACAGGCCAAGGGGCAGGTGTTTGTATGACAAAGAGAATGCTCACCAGGTGGCTCCATTAGCATCTGCCTTCAGCTTGTCGTAGTCCCGCCGTAGCTGCTCAAACTGTTCCTTCAGATCCTCGCGCTGCTCGTGCAGCTTCTCCCGGGCCTCGCGCTCCGCTAGGAAATCCGCCTTGTAGATATCAGCCTGCAGGGGAGGAACCAGCAACCCTGCCCTTCAGCAACTGCACGCACACGCACGGTTACCCCCCCTACCTCCCCCTGCACCCACCTGGGCCTTCAGCACAGGGATGGTCTCCAGCATAGCCTTGTGCTGCTCCATGTCCTCCTTCAACTTGTCAATCAGCTCCTGCTTGGCCACCAGTGCCTCCTCAGCCTGCTGCAGCTGCTGCTGCAGCTCCTCCAGGTGCAGCTCCATGCCCTGGAGTGGGGGAGAGGCCCACAGAACACTGAGCAGCAGGGAACACAGGGGGCGGGGCAAGGCAGGGGCCAAGCAGCCCCGCTCCTCCCCAAACCAGCTCTAAACCCACCTGGCTCCTCTTCTCGCTCTCTAGGCTGGATTTCACGTGCCCGTCGTAATCCTGAAAGAGCTGGTGATAGGCTGCCTGCAGCTGGGCCAGCTTCCTCCTGAGGGATAATTGTGAGGTTAGAGGCAGCTCCTCACCCCACTCTGCTCCCATACTGCCCCAACTCTCCTTCCCACTCATCTCAGTGGCACACTCCCCCTGCCCCCCAGACAAACAGACGCTCCTCTGCTCCATGGCCCCCGTTCCCAATGCTCACTCACTTCTCCTCTGTTGCGCCCTGTCTCTCCACCCGCAGCGCTGTCTCCAGGTTCTGGGCCTGCATGCGCAGCTGGTCCATCTGCACGCTGTGCTGCTTGTGCAGCGCCTCAGCCTCCCGCTCCAGCCTGCAGCACCGCTCGGTAGCAGCCTGTGCTCTGCCGCACCGGGCAGGGGAGAGATGCCAACGTTAGCAGGGGTCTCAGTCCCACGTGCCCCCTAGACGGCTAAGGCCTGTATCCGACCCAGGTCACATCAGTGGCTGCAGCTAAACGAACCTGCCACCAGCCCCAGATCGGGGGGAAATTCACAGGTGCACACACTCACTTCTCCTCCAGATCCCGTTTCTCCAGCATACAGGTCTCCAGCCGGCTCTGGCTCTCCTGCAACTCCCCCAGCAGTGAGGTCACCTGGGCTTTCACCGAGGCCCTGTCCTCCGTCAGCTGCTGCAGGGAGGGAAAGGGACCACATCTTAGCCCAGGCCACACCGCCTGGGGGACCTAGATCCAGAGAGAGGGTGAGGCTGCTGCAGGCTGGGATGGAGCCCCCACCCTTTCCCACTTCCCTGACTCCTTGGAGGAAGAGCTGATGTCGATGTGTTTGCACATGTGGGTGGGTGACGAAGCGGGAATATCCTGAAAATGTTTGTGACCGATATGCATGGCAGTGACTACTGGACTAGAGATCGCTACCCTGTGGGGGAAGAGGAGTTAAAAAGCTGCTCCTGGGTCTGCGCAGGGAACATGAGGTGGGGGGGCGTCACATGTAGGGGTTGCTGGAGGACTGGCTGCAAGTGACCCATGTCAATGGGAGCCCAAGGACTGAACAGTTAACACCTAACAGCAGCAAACTCCAGCAGGCAGAGCCTGAGGACTCAGGAAGTTCTGCAGGAAAGACAATGGGGCTGGGTTAATAGCAGGTCTCACCATTGGCTTCTCTCTGCTAACCAAAGGGCATCCAAAGCTGCCCCCAAGTGACTAAACCCAGCTCTGTTTGGAGAACGCCTGGCTGCCGGGCATAACTGGCTGGGGCGTATGGGTCCCTGCAGAGTGTAAAAGTCTCTCCCAGGAGCCTGTCTCAGAAGGCCAGAGCCTGGGGTCTCTGTGATGCAATAAAGCTGCCTGGCCTCCCGTGATGGAAGAGGGGGACCCCTTGGGGGCAGGGAGCATGCTTACGGGGTTCCTCTGAGGGGCTGTTTAAAGGCTGGGGCCTAGCATCCATCCTGTGGGGCCGTGACTTGGGCTGCACTTACCTCCAGCTGTTTCCTCAGGGCCTGAAGCTGCTGCTCAGCCTGCTGCTCAGCCTCCTGTGCCCTGGTTCCCAGCTTGGCCATCTCCTCCCGTACCAATGCCAGCTGCTGCTTCAGCCCCACTCTCCTGCCAGGGAACCCGCACAGTGAGCAGGTGATGGATCAGCACTCAGAGGCCCCCACGCTGAGTGTTCTGCATTCCCTTCCCATCCACCATCAACCCCCCGCTCCCCCGAGTGTCCCCCACTGACCCACTCCATCCCCCAAGTGCTGAGAGCACCCTGCATCCCACCTCCCCTCATGCCCACACACAGCATCCCACAGCCCCCTGCGTCAGCCCCTAACCCACACACAAGCGCCAGCGCCATCCCCAGTGGCACAAGTCCGAGCCAGGAAGCAACTTACTCCTCCTCTGTCTCCTTCAGCCTCCTCTGCAGCAGCTCGGCTGCATCCCGCCTGCTGCTGGGTCTGAAAGGACATGCGGGGCGATGAGGGGTACCCGGCAGATCCGAGCCCAAGGGGACTGGTGCTCAGCCCCTGCGGAGCTCTCTGCTCCCCTCAGTCACAGCCCCCCTGCCACACACTGATCAGTCATTCCTGTCACGAAGGACATGGTCCATGGTGTGCACACAGGAGGATCCCTGTTGTTCCCTCTGCAGAACCTGCCCCCTCTTTCCCCCACAATGGGGAAGGGACACCCAGCCTGGGGGGCAAGGTGGTCTGGGCACCGGCGGAGGTCTCCCAGCCTCATTGTATCACCCCTCCAGCGCACGAGCTGCTCTTACCCGCTGTCCCCGCCGCCCTGCAGGGCCTCCAGCTCCACTGGCCTCTCCAGCTGGACCCCATTCTCCTGTGAACGACACTGGCATTACTGAGCCACAGCTACCACCAGAACCAGCCCAACTCCCACTGCCCCCTGGGAAACGGTCCCAGGCTGAGTAGGGCCAGCCTGACACCACCAGGAGCCCAGGTCTCCCTGCCCAGCACAGGGCACCCCAAGAAAGGGGTCCCATTCCCCGCACCAGGAGCCCAGGTCTCCCTGCCCAGCACAGGGCACTCCAAGAAAGGGGTCCCATTCCCCGTCCCAGAAACAGGGCTCACCTCATTTCTCCCAGCACCTCTATGGCTGGGGCCCTCAAACATCCCTATGACCTCCCCCAGAACCCTTGATTCTGTGAGGACTTGGGATTTTTTGATGCCTCGCTGTAACTCAGTTCTCCCCCACATACTTTGAATTGCTACCCAGTTTGGGGGGGGGGGGGGGTCAAGTTTTCTCGGGGGCTGCGCAGGATGGGGTGGTAGGAATGGTTCAGTAAGGAACCCGCTGAAAGCGACCCAGATCAATTCAGCACCTAAGAACACAGAAACCCCCTATGGCCGGAACACTGACACATAGCATGCCATCACCCAGAGGAAGGATGTCCCCCCAGCTCGCCCCCCTCATCAGGGAATCTGAGCGGAGAGCAGCTGGAGAACAAGGTACTGGGATGTGGCTGGCAGGGGATAAAGTGCTGGTGTGCAGAGTCTGGCAGCTCTCATCTGGGGCTGAGAAAGGGGCACAGACAGAACCTGAAGTGAGGCCCACTCCAGCATGGCTGGCGAATTGTTCTGTCCTGGTTTGATGGACTATGTCTTAACCTTTGTTTTTCTGTGTGATGGACTATGTCTTAACCTTTGTTTTTCTGTGTGAAGGTAAGGAGGCCCCACGTTGGGTTACAGGTGACTAATGAACCCAGCTTTGTTCTGCAAATCCTGCCTGGGCACATTAGTCCCTGCACAGCATGAGAGTCTCTGACCAGGAGTCTCTCTGCTGGGCAGAGCTCACAGCATGAATCAGGCATGCTGGAGCTCCAAGAGCCTGCCTCTGCCAGGGGTGGGGGGTCTGGCACGCTGAAGGGATTTCTCCACGGAGCTGACATCCTGCTAATTGGCAGAGTATACGGAGGCATTACAGAGATCCCCCGAGTCTGGCGTTCACATTCTAGTTCACCACGGAGCCTCCTGTCCAGTGAAAGCCTATGTCACACTGGTCATCACAAGCTTTGTGAACAGCACACGTGGCTAGCAGAGATGATTGTGACGTTGCACTCCATATGATTCTATGGAAATGTGCTAATGAATGTGAATATAATGTAACTGGAATATGCTTCATGCAAAAGGTCTCATATAAGGTATCACTACAAAGCTTATAACCTATTGAGTATGGTCATCCTCTTTGTATAAATGTGTCATTCTTGTATATGAAACTACGAATATGGACTCTTGATGGCTCCCTTTAACCAGGACAATTGGTTGAAAATGGCTCTGTTTACTTGTGAGTCTTCCTGTATACCTATGTGCTGGCAAGTGGGCAATAAAGGCCTGGTCTACACCATGGGGGGCACGAGCTAAGTCCGTCTAAGTTATGCAACTTCAGCTACGAAAATAGCGTAGCTGATGTTGAGGTACTCAGAGCTACTTACCGCGGTGTCTTCACTGCGGTAGGTCGACTGTTGACGCACCCCCGTCGACTCCGCCTATGCTTCTCACTTTGGTGGAGTACCAGAGTCGACGGGAGAGTGCTCAACGGTCGATTTATCGTGTCTTCACTAGTCGCAATAAATCGACCTCTGCCGAATCAATTGCTCCGGAGGTAAGTGTAGAGTTTTACAGTGACGTGATCATGTCACCTGAACTGGAATCCATCTTTAACCTGGTGCTTTTCCATTCAGAAGGAGGGGTCGGAACCCAGAGAGGGACAAAGGATTCCCGCCTTGTGCAAAAGATATTTAGGGATGGAACAGAACAAAGGGGGCTGCAATCAGTCATGAGAAATCCCCTAGCTACCACCTGAGCTGGAACAAGGACTGTACCACAGGAGAGGATTGGACCCAGACTAGAAAGACTAGTCTATAAAAGAAGCTTACTGCAACATCTCTGGGGGTGAGGTTTCATCAGTTTCTTACCGTATTAGGCTTAGACTTGCATGTTTGTTTTATTTTGCTTGGTAATTTACTTTGTTCAGTCTGTTATTACTTGGAACCATTTAAATCCTAGTTTTTATATTTAATAAAATCACTTTTGTTTATTAACCCAGAGTAAGCAAATAATACCTAGGGAAGCAAAGAGCTGTGCATACAGTGGAGTCGCATCATAGGCACATTTAACTTACACGATTTTAACTATATGCACTCGGCGAAGAAAACAAAAAAAGAGAAAAATAACAATTTAAATACTGTACCTGTAGTGCAGGTGATTCCACCCGCCATTCCACTCAATGAGCGTTTGACTATACATGATTTTCGCCTTAAGCGCTGACTTTGGAAGCTAATCACCGCATAAGATGCGACTCCCCTGTACCTCTATCAGTGTTACAAAGGGCAGACAATTTATGAGTTTACCTTGCATAAGCTTTATACAGAGTAAAACGGATTTCTGTTGGGATGTGGATCCCATTGGGAACTGGGTATCTGGGTGCTGGAGACGGGAGCACTTTTCTTAAAGCTGTTTTCAGTTAAGTCTGCAGCTTTTGGGAGACATGGTTCAGACCTGTGTCTGTGTTTGCAGCAGGCTAGCATGTCTGGCTCAACAAGACAGGATACTGAAGTCCCAAGCTACCAGGGAAAACGGGCTCAGAGGTAGTCTTAGCACATCAGGTGAAAGTCTCAAGGGGTTTTCTGTCAACTGTATCCATGTTGGGCAATGATGCTTTTTAAGGCCTCATTTTAAAGCAAGGATGGGCACTGGGGGTTCCTTTGGGAATAGCTGGTCTGATAATTCTGGGAGCATCCAGTGGATCAGGGGCTGGGCACTCAGGGGGATGCTGGGCCATTGCTAGCCTGCGTGTGATGAGGAGAGGCCTGATGCTGCCCATGGCCGAAGCCAGCAGAGAGCTGAACCCTGGCTGGTCCAGACAAGGCTCCCCTGTGTTAAGAGCAGGTGGGAGCGAGGTGCCCTGTGACCCTGGGGAGAGATGGGGGCATTACAGGTAACATTCATATCCCCCTCCCCAACCAGTCCCTTACCTTGACCCTCACACCAGCCTCTCCTGGGGGCTGCATCTGCTGCTGGATCTGGGCCTGCAGAGCCCGGTTGGCCTCCTGGAGCTGCTCCAGCTGCTCCTTCAGCAGCTGCAGGTTCTCCGGGCCAGGCGCCTGGGGGAACGAGGAGAGTGAGGGACAGACACCACAGGCTGCTCTCCTCCCCACCCCCCAAGCCAGTGCTCCCACCCCACCCCCTGCTGTGAGAGGCCAGGGCTGGAATAGCCAGGAGCTCCTTCCAGGCCAGAGGGCCCCTGATGGGCCTTTTTCCTTCTACTCTCTCACTAGCACAGCTGTGGATGAGGCAAAGAAGGGACTTTTGGAAGTGGGGTATTCTGTTCCTCAGGGAATTGGGAGCTGGGTTAGAGGAGATTTCCCCGCCCCCCAGACAAGTGAGTCTCACCATCAGAGGCTCAGCCAACTCCTGGGTCAGGGTCATAGTGTCCGCCTCCTCTGGCTCAGGGATCTCCTTCTCCAAGGCGCTCGGCTGGAAAGTTGCAAAAGAGTCAGTCATCTGAGAAGAGGCAGCTGTCCTGATCTACCTCCCGACACCCCATGGCCATGCTGCAAAAAGGAACTGGGCCAGGGGAACCGCGGAGAGTTCAGTGCCCAGGTGAGACCCCCTCCTGGGCTTGGTGTTAGGGGATGATGGCACAGAATGCCCCTGCAAACCCCCTTTCCCCGTGTGTGGGTGGGGGGGAGGGGAGGAAGCTCTCCTGATACCTGCTGTCTTCCCCTGAGCTGCTCCACCTCCCAGAGGGCCTGCTCCAGTTGGCACTTCATCTCGGTCCGCTCAGCATTCAGCTTCTCCACCACGTCCCGGGCCTCCCGGAAACGGAGCATCAGGAACTCCTTCTCCTCACGCTGTGCGGCCTGGAAGCACAGGAACTCCTGGTAGCGCTGCCGCAGCATCTGGTTACTCTGCCGAATGGCCTCTGCCTCAGGAACAGCGAGAGTGTTAGCCTGGTACTGGCTGAGTTCCTACCCTCCCCCTATGAGGGGCACACCGCTTACTGGCTCTCTGGGCCCATCCGTCTCTCTGGGACCAAGGGGGAAGTTTGGTAATGTGTATGATGCCCATGTGTGCCTCAGTTTCCCTCTGCGCTTCACATTGCTGTGCGTGGCATGAATAGGTCACTCAAGGACTGGCTGACACCCACACATGGCCATGGAGGATGCAGAAAGACAACAGGAGCCCCGATGGGCAGAACGTGCCAGGTCACATCTGGCAACAACCCAGTAGGAGGAGGTTTTCTCCTACCCCTAAGCCCATTGCTTCTTGTTCTGTCCTCAGAGGTCCAGGAGAACAAGTTTTCTCCCTCTTATTCTCTATCCCCTTTTTAATGATTCCTAACATCCTGTTTGCTTTTTTGACTGCCGCTGAACACTGAGTGGACGTCTTCAGAGAACTATCCACGATGACTCCAAGATCTTTTTCATGATTACTTGTAGCTGAATTAGCCCCCATCATATTGTATGTATAGTTGGGGTTATTTTTTCCAATGTGCATTACTTTACATTTATCCACATTACATTTCATTTGCCATTTTGTTGCCCAATCACTTAGATCTTTTTGAAGTTCTTCACAGTCTGCTTTGGTCTTAACTATCCTGAGCAGTTTAGTATCATCTTCAAACTTTGCCACCTCACTTTTTACCCTTTCCTCCAGATCATTTATGAATAAGTTGAATAGGATTGGTCCTAGGACTGACCCTTGGGGAACACCACTAGTGACCCCTCTCCATTCTGAAAATTTACCATTTGTTCCTGCCCTTTGTTCCCTGTCTTTTAACCAGCTCCCCATCCATGAAAGGATCTTCCCACTTATCCCATGACAACTTAATTTACGTAAGAGCCTTTGGTGAGGGACTTTGTCAAAGGCTTTCTGGAAACCTAAGTACACTATGTCCACTGGATCCCCTTTGTCCACGTTTGTTGACCCCTTCAAAGAACTCTGTAGATTAGTAAGACATGATTTCCCTTTACAGAAACCATGTTGACTTTTGCTCAACAATTTATGTTCTTCTATATGTCTGACAATTTTATTCTTTACGATTGTTTCAACTCATTTGCCCGGTACTGACAGACTTACCGGTCTGCAATTGCCTCGAAGGCCACAGGCCTGCCCCTGTAAACTGTGGGGGTGCTTAGGGCCCAGCCCATGGAAGGGGTGACTCCCAAGGACTAGTTACAGGCTCAGTCATAGACCAGACCCTGTGGATCCATGACATTGTCACCCACTCCCCTACAGGCAGCAGAGACTAGCCAGAGCACGCCCCAGCCCTTAACCCCCTCCCCCCATGGGCCATGGGGAGCAGGGAACAGCCCCAGCGCAGCATATCCCAGCCCTTAACGCCCCCCATGGGGAACAGGGAGGTGCTGCAGTGCACCCCAGCCCTTGATCCACCCACCACAGGCCACGGGGAGCAGGGAACAGCCATAGCACAGCACGTCTCAGCCCTCAACCTGCTCCGGCAAGCAGGGACCAGCCACATCGCAGCACCCCAGCCCCCAGTCGGGAGATGAGGCCTCCAGGGGGCCCGGCTCTTCCTCACCCTTCAGGTCCTGGTTCTCGGCCAGGAAGCGCTGCAGGGCCTCATGCCCGGCCAGGTCAGAGGGCAGCTGCCAGGCTGCCACCTTGCCCAGGGACGAGTCCTCGCCCAGGGCTCCACAGTCGCCACCAGGGCCCCCGCTTGGCTGCACCATCTCGCAGCTCCGGCGCTGCCGGGTCCCGTTCATTCAGCCTGGCAGGTCCCGGCCTGCGGAGAGAGATTGCGGAGGATGAGACCCAGGGGCGCCAGCCAGATGGTCCCGGACACCTGGGCCCCTTACCCGGCAGGGGAAGAGCGCAGACACCTGGGCCCCTTACGCAGCGCTGGGGGGGCAGCGGGGGGAGCTCGGACACCTGGGTCCCTTACCTGGCAGGGGGAGAGCTCGGACACCCGGGTCCCTTACCCAGCGCTGGGGCGGAGGGGGGGGAAGGGGGAGAGCTCGGGCACCCGGGTCCCCTACCCAGCGCTGGGGCGGAGGGGGGGGGAAGGGGGAGAGCTCGGGCACCCGGGTCCCCTACCCGGCGCTGGGGCGGGGGGAAGGGGAGGGGGAGAGCTCGGACACCCGGGTTCCTCGGCCAAAAGTCCTAGTACCTGGTCTCGTCTCGTCTCGCCCCGCCCGGCTCCCACTTCCCCTTCTCCCTTCCGGGATCGCGGCTCCCCGCGGAAGTGCTGCCAAAGGACCCGGAAACGGAAGGGACGCTTAGCGGCAGGAACGAACCCCATTGAGAACCGGTCCGACACGGCACCGCTTCCGCCTCGCTAGGTGTCATGGCGGGGCCAGGGCGAGGCCGCCGATTGGCAGGGCGGGCAGGGGGCGTGGCCGGGGGCGGGTGGGCAGGGGGCGGGGCCGGGATGGGGAGCCGGGCAGGGGGCGGGGCCGGGGCAGGAGGGGGGGCCGGGATGGGGAGCCGGGCAGGGGGCGGGGCCGGGGCAGAGGCAGGAGGAGGGGCCGGGATGGGGAGCCCGGCAGGAGGCGGGGCCTAGGCAGGGGCAGGGGGCGGGGCCGGGATGGGGAGCTGGGCAGGGGGCGGGGCCGAGGCAGGGGAAGCGGGCGGGTCCGGGCGAGCCTTGGGCAGGCGGCGAAACGGGAGCGAGACCTGGGGACCGGTAGGAAGCGCGGGGGGTGGTGCCGGGGGATTAAGAGGCGGGGAGCTGGGTGGCGAGGGCATGTGGGAGTTGGGGGCGGGGACGTGGGGGCATGTGGGAGTTGGGGGTCGAGGAGCTGGGGGCATGGGGGAGTTGGGGGGCGGGGAGCTGGGGGCATGGGGGAGTTGGGGGGCGGGGAGCTGGGGGCATGTGGCAGCTCGGGGCAGGGAACAGGGGGAGGTGGGGGCATGTGGGAGCTGAGAGGCAGGGAACAGGGAGTGGGGGCCATGTGGGAACGGGGACCCTGGGGGTGGGGAGCTCTGGGGAGATCAGGTGCAAGGGGGGCATGGAGTAGTGGGAGGGGGTCAGGAGTTAGAGGGCACTGGTGGGTAGGAATAGGAGCAGGGGGACACTGGGGGGAGTGAGGGCACTGGGAGGGCAGGAGGGTGCTGGAGGGTGAGCAGCAAGTGGGTGTGGTTAGCTGGGGGGGCTGGAGCTAGGTGTCACTGGGGAGAAAGACTGTAGGGGATTCTGGTGTCTGGGGCTATACTTGGGGCAGGACCCAACAGTGACCCCTCCCCCCGTGCCTGTCCTGGGATTTCTCTTCACATCCCCACCAGGCCTCATTTTCATCCCACCCCACCCCCTGCCATGGGGCTCCTCTGTCCTGCAGCTCAGTATCTGCCCATCCTGTTGGACAAGCAGAGACCTGTTGCCCTACTCCCCTGGGTGCTGGCTCGGGGAGCCACAAACTGGGCCAGTTCTCCCAGGGGCGGGGAGTCCAGCTCACACAAACCAGCCTGGTCTCTCTCTTGCTCTTAGGGAGCAGCAATTCAAGCACCATGACTCTTCAGCGGGAGCTGAGCCGCTCGCAGGTTTGCGGGATGATGCGTGAGGAGCTGTGCCAGGGCAAGGACTTCCTCCAGTCTGACACCCACATCTTCATCATCATGGGGGCCTCGGTGAGTACCCATAGCCCAGCCTGGAGCCATCCAGGCAGGTGCCCCATGCCGGCGCCTTCTCCTGGAGCGCCTGGCCCATGCAGCGCCTCCAGCCTTAACCCAAGTCACCAGTGCTGGAGTCTGCATACAGTCAGCGCTGAGAGGGGACAAGGAGCTCCCTGTAGGTCTCTCTGGAGCACTGAGTGAGGGGATGGATCTGGGCAGCGGGCCTCAGGGATGGACCCAGATCCCCCTCAAAGGGCTCTGTGTTTCCATGGGCTGGGACCCTGAAATCCCTCTGGCCCATGGCTCTGGGGGCTGTGGCAAGAATGATCTTCCCCTGGAGAGACAGCAGGCCTGAAGCACCACATGGCTGCAGGCCTCCAGCCTCCCTTGGGGCTACTCGGGTACTGCCACACGGGGCTCGAAGGAGAGGGCAGGGATTTTACCAGCTGAGATAATTAGTGCTGATGGCTGCAGCCAGGCTGCCCAGCACCAGGCGCCGAGTGACTCAACTTCCTGCACCGCGTTGTGTAACACAGGCAGCAATTACAGCTCAGTGTGTAACCTGGCTCCAGCAGCAGCAGCTTAGGGGGTGGGGAGCTAATCCCTGTAGGCACAGATCGGGTTTAGCTGTGTGCCCTGCCATGCGGAAACGCAAGGCCTGGGTGCATTGCTGTTGCTGGCTATGGTGATGACAGTGCTGGGGGGGGGGGGGTAGGCCATGGCTTGGCCAAACCCTCCTTATCTTGATCCTGTGAGCAGTAGCAGGATTTCAGCAAGCAAATGTGTGTGACTGAGATCATCCCGGTGCCCTCAAATTCACCCACCACCCCAAATTTGCCCTGACACTCCCAGATGCCCCCCAAATGCCCCACCCCACAGTCATCCTTTAGGCCCCTGAAACCACCCCAGCCTCCCCACACTTACCCCAGTGCACCCCTAATTCGCTGAAACTGCTCCAGTTCCCTCTCCAGGGCCTTCACTTTAACAATTTTCTACCTCGCTTTCTGGTTCTCTCTGCTCTCAGAGGGGCCGTGATGGTGACACTCACGCTGTGGGATCTGTGGTGTTAGCACAAGGAGAAGTGCCGGGCACTGCGGAGTCTCTGTGTAGAGAGGAGAGTGAGGCTGTTCTAGCCCCAGAGCTGGTGGTGGGTGGGCTTTGTCCTTGTGCAGCAAGTGGTGTGTGGTCACGTGGATGTGGCTATCGCTATAAGTCCTGGCACAGATGAGCCCCAGGTAGCTCTTACCTCCATGTAGCTGGGTATGGTCAATGCTACACCGCTCATCCTTGCTAGCTTCATAGAAGTAACTCTCTCTTAGCTCGTGGCAGCGTGGGGCATCTAGTCCAACACGTGTGTGTCCCAGGCCAGAGACTCTCACCCATTTCGGCCCCTGGTTAGCCAGTACCTTGTGTGTGGCTCCAGCATCTTCCAGCAAGGTAGCCGGCTGGACTGGGAGGCAGCAGAGACGGAGAAGCCATCGCTTCACTCTGGAGTTTGTTCCGATGGCTAATCATCCCCACAGGTGCCCTATTGCTGGACTGAATTTCTCCAGCTTTGGCTTCCCTTTCCCGGTGCTGGGGCTGCCTTTCTCCTCAGCGCTGGAATCAGTCTTCCCTTTGAAATGCTAAACAGATGAAGCCCTTTAGGGCTCCTGCATTTTTCTCCAGCCTTTGAATAATTTTTCTGGCTCCTTTCTCCCCCCTCTGCAATTTTTCCACAGCCTTTTTAAAACATGGCCACCAGAACTGGACGCAATATCCCAAGGCCGTGTCCAGTGGTAAAATCCCCTCCCTGCTTCTGCTTATGGCTGCTCTGTTGATACACCCCAGGATCCCAGGAACCCCTTTGGCCACAACGTGGCCTTGGGAGCTCAGGTTATTCACTAAGCCCTCTAGGTCCTCCTCAGATTCACGGCTTTCCAAAGCCTGCTCCCGTGCAGTGGGCTCCTTGTTCCTAGGTGTGTAATGCACACCTTTCTTTGCAGAGATTGTGGCCGGGACGGACATCACAGGCACTCCCCCCACCCTATCCCGAGTGGGAGCAGGGTCCCTGTGACGCTGCATGCTGTATGGACACACAGTCCCTATGCTGTAGTGGGGAAACTGAAGCATAGAGCGATTTGGTGACTAGTCCAAGGTCATACAGGGCAATTGAACCCAGGAGCCTGGCTCCCATTCCCCCAGCTTCATGTGTAGTGGGTTAACCCCAAGTTAGTGGAGCCGATGCCCTCCGTAGCCCCTTTCACATCAGGGAATCATGGGTAGGAGCTAGGTGTCCCCATGCTATGAGCCAGGCCCGGGCCAGCTGTGTGGGGGGGCTGCCGCTGCCATCCCTTGGGGTCTCTGTGGGTCAGGCAGGGATGGCCCAAGCTGAATCCCTGGCACCTGCCCCTCCACAGCAGAGGGAGGGATGAGAAAGCCTTATCTATCTCAAACACTGATAAGGAGTTTCCTTGGCTTCCTGTTCATTTCCCAAGGGCTTTGTGTGGGGAAATGGGCCAGGTTCTGGAGGAGCTGAAATCTGGGACACAGAATGAGCAGAAGGTGGTGTCTGGCTCCAGGGCAGGACAGGTGGCAAACACAAATGTCCTTGCTGTTGTGTGTTGGGGAGGGGAGCTGTGGACCTGCTGGTTCGGCTGGCCCAGACACCTGGGTGTCACTGGCTCATTTTCACCCCTAGCTGACCAGGGCCCTGCCCAGCCATTTCCTGGCCTGGGACTGACATCCCTACTCTGTTTGTGTGTATGTACACTGACTTGCTCCAAGCTCAGACACCTTCTGCCTGGGGCACTGCCCCTGCTGAGTCATGCAGGGGAGGAAAGCAGTGACTCACTATTTTGTTTTGTCCCCATCTCCCTCTCTCTGAACCAGTTTGCATTGAATTGGGCTGGTGGGTGAAGCCAATATGGGATAAGAGCAACACTAGGTCAGGCTGGGAGCGAGCTCCCGCCTCCCGGGGCAAACTTACACATCCCTCCGCCAGGCTGGGCCTAGCTGAAAAGGAGGAGCTAAGCCGCTGCAGGTGCTGAATGGGGCAAACGGGTGGGATGGGGGGTGGTGACTCTGCAGCCAGCAGAGAAGCCCTCAGAGCTAGACCCTTGGGGAATTAATTGACCCACCTAGTGTGATCCTCCCTGCTCCGACACCCGTGTCTAACTTGCCCCTTAGGTCCCACTGTGTCTGCACCCACCTCTCTGCTCCCCCACGTTCAACCCTCTCCAGAGCTCCCGCTGCATCTGCACCCACCTCCCTGTCCCCCCCCCGTGTCTAATCTGCCCCATAGATCCCACTTGTCTGCAGCCACCTCTCTGCGCCCCCATGTCTGACCCTCTCCAGAGCTCCTGCTGCATCCGCACCCACCTCCCTGTCTCCCCACCCCACGTCTAATCTACCCCATAGGTTTCGCTGTGTCTGCACCCACCTCCCTGCCCCCTGTGTCTGACCCTCCCCAGAGCAGCATCCCAAGGGGACAACCTGGCTCTACAGAGCCCCCAAACCCTCAGGGTGGGACAGACAGACGGAGATCCATCCCCACACATAACATGTGGCCCCATCTGGGGGACGTCCCTGCCGGCACAGACAGGTGTTTGCTTGCACTGGCTGCGCAGACAATGAGCCCGTGTTGTCAGCCTGCATGCACAGACTTCATGGTCAGCCGGAGATCGAATAAGACTGTCTGTGTGGCTCAGGCCGGGGAGTCGCCCTGTCACCCCTGCACTGAGCCGGTAACCGGTTGGATCCCGTTCCGTTCTCTCCACTGCCCCTTGCACCAAGAACAGCCTTTCTTTTGGGTGCTGAGCCTCCATGATTCAGCAACTCCCTGTTTCTTGCGACCCAATCAGCCTGATCTGTCCCTCCCCTTCCCCCCCCCCCCCCCAACCCCAAGAGCAAACAGCACCCGTGCCAGGATGTGAGGCCTGGCACAGAGCCTGCAAGTACGCCTGCCTGCCTGCTTGCAGCACTGTGGCAGCTTAGCTCAGCTCCTCCCTCCCGTAGAGCCACACCCCACCCTGGGTAAAGGCCCAAGCTGCAAAGAAAGGACGTGTGAGGGTATGGGTAGACCTAGGGGGACTGTGTCCTGCAGAGAGGGGTGGGGAATTGGATATGGGGCCTTTCCCCTGTAGGGGGCGCTGGCTCTGATCTGGCTCCAGAGCAGGGACTGCCTGGCTCAGGGGGGCAGGGAATGGGGCACGGGGCCTTTCCCCTCTAGGGGGCACCAGCTCCCATCCGGCCACAGGGCAGGGAGGTGGGAATGGGGCACAGAGCCTTTCCCTGCCTGTTTGCTGCCATGACCTTCCCTTTGTCTGTTCCAGGGTGACTTGGCCAAGAAGAAGATCTACCCAACCATCTGGTAAATCCCTCTTCCCGCCCACCCCACCAGGCCGGGGCTGTGTGGTGGTACCTGGCGCCTCGGTGGTCTGGCGTCGGGTGACCCCACTGAACTCTCTTCCAGGTGGCTCTTCCGGGATGGCCTCCTGCCCGATGACACATACGTGGTGGGCTACGCCCGCTCCCAGCTCACTGTGGCCGACATCCGCAAGCAGAGCCAGCCCTACTTCAAGGTGTGGCCCCTCAGCCTGCCCACCAGCCCCTCCAGAACAGGGGAGGGCCTGGGGTCCCCAGCCCTGGGGGGGGCGGTGTCTGGGGTACAGCTCCCCTGAATAGTGCGGGGCAGGACCTTTATCCCTGGGATTGGGTGGGGTGTGTGGCTGGGTGTCCCCTGGTGCCTTAGCTGACTGGAGGGGCCATGTCTCTCAGCTGATGGCAGCCGCGTCCCCTCCCCCTAGGTGGAGCCAGATGAGCAGAAGAAGCTGGAGGAGTTCTTCGCCCGGAACAGCTACGTGTCGGGAACCTACGACCACAGCACCTCCTTCCGGCAGCTGAACGCCCACCTGGATGCACTGCACAATGGGGACAAGGCCAACCGGCTCTTCTACCTGGCACTGCCCCCTAGTGTCTACAAGCATGTCACCCGCAACATCAAGGAGTGCTGCATGGGTCACGGGTGAGAGATGGAGGTGGGGCAGGGTCTAAGAGTGAGCACCCAGGGGATGGGGTCAGAGCACAGGCCTGGGGTGTGTGAGACCCCCATGGGATGGGGGAGAGTTGTAGGGGCTCCAAGGTTCCTCTGTAATTGCAGCCACGTTTGACACCGTCTGCTCTCCCCTCCCCTCAGGGGCTGGAACCGCGTCATCGTGGAGAAGCCATTTGGGAAGGACCTGGAGAGCTCCAACAAACTGTCCAATCACATCGCGTCGCTCTTCCGGGAGGACCAGATCTACCGCATTGACCACTACCTGGGCAAGGAGATGGTGCAGAACCTCATGGTGCTGAGGTGGGGCTGGCTGGGAGATGGGGCAGAGCCGGGGGGAGCATGGCTGGGCCCTTTCCCAAGGGAAAAGCTGCGCGGGTGGCGGGGGAGCGTTAAAGGCCCCTTGCCATCTGTCAGGGTGAGACCCCCACCCCAAAGCCTGCCAGCATGGGAGCTCCCCCCGTCAGACAGGCTCTGCGTCTCCCTGGCAGGTTTGGGAACAGGATCTTCGGCCCTGTGTGGAACCGGGACAACGTGGCCTGCGTCATCCTGACCTTCAAGGAGCCGTTTGGCACGGAGGGGCGAGGCGGCTACTTCGATGAGTTCGGGATCATCCGGTGAGCAGGGCAGGGGGCCCCTGTCCTTGGTGTGGGGGCGGCAGGCAGAGCGGTGCTGGCTTGTCTGCTGGAGGGGTGGGGATAGAGATGGTAACGGCTGGGGAGAGCGAGAGGATACCCAGGCCAGCTGGCACTGACCCCCTCCTCCTGCTGGGAGAGAAGGATCCAGGGCAGAGGCTCTCAACCTTTCCTGATAACTGTATCCCTTTCAGGAGTCTGATGTGTCTCATGTACCCCAAGTTTTACACCATTTAAAAACCACTTGTTTTCAAAGTCCGACATAAAACTACAAACATGGCACAGCACAGGATTACTGGGAAATTGCTGATGTTCTCATTGTTACCACAGAATTATAAAATAAATCCATTGGAATATAAATGTTGTACTTTAGTTTGTACTGAAGTTGCTAGTGCTTTTTATGTAGCCTGTTGTGAAACTAGGCAAATATCTAGATGTACTGATGTACTCTCTGGAAGACCTCTCAGTACCCTCAGACGCACATGTACCCCTGGTTGTGAACCATTGATCCCGGGCAGTGGGGGTGGATGGAGGAGAGGTGGGATCATCCTGGGGGGCTGGACAGGAGGCGTGCTGGGGTGGAGAGTCCCATGTTGACCCCTCCCCCTGCTGGGAGGGAAGGATCTAGGGTATTGGGGGTGGATGGAGAAGATAGGGGATTGTGCTGTGGGGCCGGATGGGGCAGTGATTCCTGCACTGATTCCTCTCCCCTCCCGGCAGCGATGTGATGCAGAACCACCTGCTGCAGATGCTTTGCCTGGTGGCCATGGAAAAACCGGCTTCCACCGACTCAGATGACGTGCGGGATGAGAAGGTGGGTCACTGCACAGGGACCAAGCACCCCAGGCCCGGCCCAGGGGGCATCCCCCTTGGCATGGAGTGCTGGGACCCAGGGCAGGGCCTGTGCCAGGAGATGTCCTGCCCTCCCACTCCCACCCCTCCAGCTCTGTGCTTAGCTGCTCTTGTCCTACTGGATTGGGTCGAGATGCCGTCTTGTGGCCCAGAGCTGCCACTGCATGTGTCTGAACCAAACTAGCTACTTCTCTGGTGTGATGGCACTGACCCTGTGCTCCCCAGTCCTTCTGCTGTCACTTCTTGAACTCCTTTTCCCTGGGCTCCTCCCCTTCCTCTGCTGCTCGACAAGCAGCCCAGCGCCCTCCCTGGCCCCCGTGGTGATGCTGGGGCCTAAGCCATCTGTCTCCGCTGCAGGTGAAGGTGCTGAAGTGCATCTCGGAGTTGCAGCTGGGCAATGTGGTGCTGGGCCAGTATGTGGGGAACCCCGATGGGGTGGGCGAGGCCCGGAAGAGCTACTTGGATGATCCCACTGTCCCCACTGGCTCCAGCACGGCCACCTTCGCTACCGCTGTGCTGTACGTGGACAACGAGAGATGGGACGGTGAGCAAGCATTGTGGGGGGGTGATCAGCAGGGGGTGAGCCAGCGCCATGTGGGGGTAAGCGAGTGCCAGGGGGGGAAGGGGCTGGGGGTGAGCCAGCGCCATGGGGGCGTGACCAGCGGGGGAGTGAGCAAGCGCACAGGAATAGGGGGATGAGTGAGCACCATGAGGGGATAAGCGAGTGCTGGGGGGGAAGGGACTGGGGGAGTGCCGTGGGGGGCATGAGTGAGCAAGCGTGGTGGTGGGGGTGAGCAAATGTTTGGGGGAGTCAGTGCCGTGGGAGGGAAGGGGTTGTGGGATGAGTGCTGTGGGGGCTGACTGGCGGGGATGTGAGCGAGCGCTGTGGGAGGCATGAATGAGCGTCTGGGGGACAGTGTCGGGGGATGGGGGTGAGCACCGTGGGGGGGGAGGGAGTGCCTGGGGGCCAATGCCATGGGGAGGATGGGACGGGGGGGTGATCCTGGGAAAGAACAGGACGGGATGGGATGGGACGGGATGGGGTGGCCCCGGGCGGGACAGTCCTGAATGGGACAGGAAATATATGATGCCCTCCCCTCTCCCGCGGTGTTATATGCTGGGGAGTGTCTCTCTCTCCTACACACCCCGTCCCTGCCCCATGTCTGCTGTCGTGCTATTGGGGTGGGGAGCCCTAGCTCTGTCTCTAACTTGTCCTCCCCAGGCGTCCCATTTGTGCTGCGCTGTGGTAAGGCCCTGAATGAGCGCAAGGCCGAGGTGCGGCTGCAGTTCCGGGACGTGCCGGGCGACATCTTCCAGCGACAGTGCAAGCGCAATGAGCTGGTGATCCGGGTGCAGCCCAACGAGGCCGTCTACACCAAGATGATGACCAAGAAACCTGGCATGTTCTTTGACCCCGAGGAGTCGGAGCTAGACCTGACCTACGGCAACCGCTACAAGGTGTCGGACCCAGGGCCCCACCACAACCACCCCCTCACCCCCCCCCCGGTCCCCCACTTCCCGAGGAGTTGGAGCTGGACCTGACCTACAGCAACCACTACAAGGTGCTGTCCCCCAGTTCCCATCCATCCCCGACCCCCACTGCCCGAGGAGTCAGAGCTGGACCTGACCTACGGATGCCAAACCAGCCCCCCTCAGCCCCCTCATCCCAGCTGCCTCTTCCCAACACAACCCCAGGTCACGTCTCATCTCCCCAGGATGTGAAGCTGCCGGATGCCTATGAGCGACTCATCCTGGATGTCTTCTGTGGAAACCAGATGCACTTTGTGCGCAGGTGGGTGCTGGGCCTCTCCAGCCCTGATCCCCAATCCCCAAGAGCCCCGAGACGGCCAGGTGCTGGGCCTGTCCGGCCCTGATCCCCCATCCCTGAGGGCCCCAAGCGTCTGGGTGCTGGGCTCAATCCCGGCCCTGATCCCTGTCCCCGGGGCAGCCAGGTGCTGGGGCTGGATCCATGCAGACCGGGGCGGGTGGGTGCTGGCACCTGGGACCGTGGGGAGCAGCTGGGTCTGGGCAGGGCAGAACAGGTGGGTGCTGGTGCCTGAGGACCATGGGCAAGTGGCTGGGTCTGGACAGAGGTGAGCGGGTCAGTGCTGGCACCTGGGACCATGGGGAGCAGCTGGGTCTGGGCAGGGCAGCTGGGTGTTGGCGCCTGGGGACTATGGGGGAGCGGCCTGGTCTGGGCAGGGTGGGGTAGGTGCTGGTGCCTGGGGACCGTTGGGGAGTGTCTGGGTCTGGGTAGAGCGGGGCTGGGTGGGTGCTGGTGCCTGAGGAGCGGCCTGGTCTGGGCAGGGCAGGGCTGGGTAGGTGCTGGGTCTGGGCAGAGCGGGGCTGGGTGGGTGCTGGTGCCTGGGGACCGTGGGGGAGTGTCTGGGTCTGGGCAGGGCGGAGCAGGTGGGTGCTGGTGCCTGGGGAGTGGCCTGGTCTGGGCAGAGCGGGGCTGGGTGGGTGCTGGTACCTGGGGACTGTGGGGGAGCAGCTGGGTCTGGGCAGAGCAGGGCTGGGTGGGTGCTGGTACATGGGAACCATGGGGGAGTGTCTGGGTCTGGGCAGAGCGGGGCTGGGTAGGTGCTGGTACCTGGGGAGCAGCTGGGTCTGGGCAGAGCAAGCTGAGTGGGTGCTGGTAACTGGGGACTGTTGGGGAGCAGCTGGGTCTGGGCAGAGCGGGGCTGGGTGGGTGCTGGTGCCTGGGCACCGTGGGGGAGTGTCTGGGTCTGGGCAGAGCGGGGCTGGGTGGGTGCTGGTGCCTGGGGAGCGGCCTGGGCTGGGTGTGTGCTGGTGCCTGCGGAGCGGCCTGGGCTGGGCAGAGCGGGGCTGGGTGGGTGCTGGTGCCTGGGGACCATGGGGGAGCGTCTGGGTCTGGGCAGAGCGGGCTGGATGGGTGCTGGTGCCTGGGGAGCAGTTGGGTCTGGGCAGAGCAGGGCTGGGTGGGTGCTGGTGCCTGGGGACCGTGAGGGAGTGTCTGGGTCTGGGCAGAACGGGGCTGGGTAGGTGCTGGTACCTGGGGAGTGGCCTGGGCTGGGTGGGTGCTGGTGCCTGGGGACCGTGGGGGTCTGAGCAAGGCGGGGTGCCCTGGGGAGCGGCTGGTGCCTGGGGAGCGGCCTGGTCAGGGCGGCGCTGGGTGGGTGCTGGGTCTGGCCAGAGCAGGCTGGGTGGGTGCTGGTCGCCATCCCAGTGTGGGACAGACTCTCCCTTTAGCATGGGATTGCCTCCTCCTGTCCGGCACTCACAGGTCGCATCCACCTGTTCAGGATGTGATACTGGCTGTTTCCCCCCCTTCCCCCCCCGGTTGCCATTGCGGGTGGCACAGACACTGATGCTGCTACCCTCACCCCCCAGTGACGAGCTGCGTGAAGCCTGGCGCATTTTCACTCCACTGCTGCACAAGATCGAGTCTGAGAGGATCAAACCAATACCATACTGCTATGGCAGGTGAGGTCCCAGGGCACTGTGCTGGACTCCCGGGCAGCAGACAGGGTGGGCACTGGGCAGGGGGGGCTGGCAGGAGCCCTAACCCTGGCCGGAGAAGAGGGAGAGATGCTGTGGGGCCTGGCTGGGCACAAGCCTGACTTAGGTGGGAGTTAAGCTGCCAGAAAGGCGAGTCTCCAGCTGGAGCTGCGGAGGAAGGAGGTGAATGATTGGGGAGATGGTGGGGAGGGCTGCCCTGCCCCACCTCCCGTAAGGACCCTGTGCCCCACACTTTTTTCGATAGGGCTGCCTGTGGGCGCTAACCTCGGGGTGTTGCTCTTTCCCAGCCGGGGCCCACCTGAGGCGGACGAGCTGATGAAGAGAGTTGGGTTCCAATACGAGGGCACCTACCGCTGGGTGAATCCGCACAAGCTCTGAGCTGGGGGCCAGCTGCCTCCCCAAAACAACCCTGCTTCTCACCCTGGTGGGGTCTGTCTGGTCTGCTAGCTGCTCCCCCTCTCCTGGGACAGCTGGGGTGGGGACGTGTGGCTGGGGGTGGAGAGGGAAGGAGAGAGTTGGGTATGGGTGGGGAGGCCAGCAGAGAAGGGCAGGGTTGGGGGAGCTGGGGATGGGGTGGGGAGGCCAGCAGAGAAGGGCAGGGTTGGGGGAGCTGGGGATGGGTGGGGGGGACTGGCAGAGAAGGGCAGGGGATGGGAGAGCTGGGTATGGTGGGGGAGGCGGGCAGGGAGGGTGGCGCTGGGCACTGGGGATGTGTCCTTGACAATCAAATGGGTTGCGATTTCTGTGGCCCTGTCCTGCCCCCCCAGTAGGCCCAGGTCCTGGTTCACCGAGGTCTCCTGTAGCCCCTGCCCAGACATTAACCCCCCAACCCATCCTATCTACACCTTCCTCCAATACCCTACAGCTCCCTCGGTCTGGATTCCCTGCCCCTCCAGATGCACTCCAGCCAGGTCCCTGCCCCGCATTGGGTCTAGATCCCCTTCCCCACTCACATCGTGGGACCACAACAGCCTGTCATGTTTACAGCCCATCTCACTACCCGCCCCGCCCTAGCTCTGGCCCCACACTGGGCTGAGGGAGCTTAGAGCCTCTGGCTCCGGTGGGGCCGACTGCCACCACCTGGTCTGGGACTCTGTGCTTGCTTTGCTGCTGAGACATTCCAGCCACGCCACAGCCCTGGGGCTTTTGTAAATGGCGCCGTTTTGTAAACAGCGATTGTTGGAATCGGCCTTGGCTCCGTCTGTCTGGCTGCTGCGTCCTGTGCCCATTGGGGATCTGACAGCTTCTTAGCCAGAGGCTGACCCTGCACCCAGCTCTCCTGGGTGTCGCTTGGTAACTCAGATGGCCCTAGTGATAGCCACCGGGGGGGGGGGGTGTTGGCATTAAATCAGAGGCCAGTCTCCATCCATGCCCAGGGCTGCCCCCCAGTCTGTCAGGGAATGGCCTGCTGCCTACCCCCACCACAAAGGCACCGGATGCCCCTGATCCCCACCACAAAGGCACCGGATGCCCCTGATCCCCACCCCTGGTGAAAATCAAACACAGCCAAGCAGAACCTGTTCTCCCTTTATTTGTGACTGAGCTGCTTGTTCAGAAGCCCCGTACTTTCCCGCCATCGTTCCCACTCCCCGCTACATTATATCTGTCCCTGCTTACCCCCGGGGTCTGGGCTACACTATAGCATTAGGTCGACCCAAGGCCACTTGACGTCAACCTAACTGAAAGTGTCAACACCGAACTTTGGCTCCTGCCGATGTAACCACCCCGCTCCACCGACTGTGATCGCTGCGGTGGCTTCACACCAATGTAAGTTAGCGTAGACGTGGCCCTGGTTGAACAACGTCCGCAGGGGTGGCTACTGTCCAGCTGGGCTTCGGTGGGGGCGGCCTGAGCCTCCAGGTTGCTGCAGAGGACTGCGCATCCCGCCCCTGTCCCCACCCCACCTCGGAGCCAGCCAGGTGGGGATGGTTTGACTCCCCTACAGCTGACCCAGCATGGCACAGCTCCCTCTGGGGGCCAGGAAGCAAACAGAGGGCTCTGACATGTGGCTGTCCCCGCAAACCACAGCATCTCTGTTGCCCTGCTGGGCTCTTGGTCTTCGTTGATGGGCGAGGGCACAGCCCTCTCACAGGGCACAGCTCCAGGCGGCCCCTAAAGCAGGCCCATCCCCTGCTCGATGCCCCGGGCAAACAGGTGGATGAGCTGCCTGTGCACCCTGTGGACAAAAGACGATATCGACAGGGCAGCCTGGAAAGTGGGAGTGACAGAAATGGGAGGAAACGTAATAGTGCACAGGGCCAGGTCTTGCACTCAGAGACAAGCACCAAGGCTTTTTGCTACAAGTTGGGGCCTGACCAGTTGGAAGCAACAAAGGAGGAGAAAGACCTGTGTGTTGGTCGATCACAGGATGACTGTGAGCTGCCAGTGTGATGCGGCTGTGAAAGGCTAATGCCACTGGAAGGGAGCTCAAGAGGTCCCCTAGTCCCAGCCCCTACTCTCAAGGTAGCACTGTGTAATAACCAGACGGGTCATCTAACCTGTTCTCAACCCCTCCACTGAGATGCCACAGCCTCCCTAGGCAATTTGTTCCAGTGTTTAACCACCCCGGCTGTTTAGGAAAAACTTCCTTATGTCCAACCTAAACTGCCCTGGCTGCAATTTAAGCCCATTGCTTCTTGTAATACCCTCAGAGGTGCAGGAGACCGAGTCTTCTCCGTCCCCCTTGTGACAACCTTTTATGTAATTGAAAATGCTTCTCAGTTCCCCCTCCCCCCAATCTTTTCTCCACACTAATCAAACCCAAGTTTTTCAATCTTCCCTCACAGCTCCATCTTTTCTAGCCCTTGGATGAGTTTTTTGCTCTCTGGACTGTCTCCAATTTGCCCACGTTTTTCTGAAATATGGGGCCCAGCACTGGAAACAGTCCTGCAGCTGAGGCCTTGTCAGTGTGGAGTGGAGCAGAAGAATTACTGCTTGTGTCTTGCTAACCAAACTCCCACACTCCTTTGGGAAGCTCCCATAATGCCATGGGGGGAAGCCCTGTATGCCATTGTCAAGTGGGTTTCATGGCATGGACATGGCCTGCTCTGGAGCATTTCCCCCTCCCTTCCATGGGGCTATGGACACTCACCTCACACTGATGTCGGCGTGGGGCAGGGTCTCCCCATCACAGCTCCAGGAGCTCAGTGGCTGCTCCCCACAGCACAGCCCTCCTAGAAGCCCCTTCCACCCCCTGCGGCCGGGCTGCTCCCCCTCCTCGCTGTCCTCCAGCTGCTTGGGGGTGAAGCGCAGGGCCCGTACCCGGTGCACACTCACAAAGGGCAGGTCAAACTGCAGAGGGAAGAGGGGTGCTGGACTGAGCGAGAGGCCTGGGGAGGGACCCAGCTCCAGGGGCCTCTCCCTATCCCTCCTGAGGGTCATGACCCAGCCTTGCTGGCAGGGACTGCCCCATCCCCCACAGTGGGGGGCAGCTGCTCCCCTGATGCTGGAGCCTCCTGGGGGCTGGACCCAGAAGGGCCAGGGTGCGACCCCCCCACAGTGACCGGTCCCACTCAGCGTTACAACCCCCCCCTCAAACCTGCTGACCCCATGGCTGTGACTCCAGGCTTGCGCACCCTCCTCATGCCCCTGGGTCTGGCCCTTGCCCCTTTCCTGGGCCCTGGGGGTCTCCGCCCCCCCACACACACACCTGGTCCCGATGGTCCATGTGCCGACTCAGGTGACGCAGGAAGCCCAGGGCTGAGCACTCGCGCACCAGGATGAGGTCGGCCGTGCCGTCAGCTAGGTGGGCACTGGGCGAGAGGCCATCGGGGCTCTTTGGGCAGGCACTGCTCATGCAGGTCAAGTTAATGGCCAGGAAACGGCCCTGCTCCCGCTGCCACTCGCTGGCTGGGGGAGAGACACCGTTACTCCCAGTCTCCCTACCCTGAACCCCTTACCCCCATCCCTCCATCACTCGCTGGCTAGGGGAGAGACACCCTTACGCCTGGTCTCCTGGCCCTGAATCCCCTCCACCACTCGCTGGCTGGGGGAGAGACACCGTTACTCCCAGTCTCCCTACCCTGAACCCCTTACCCCCATCCCTCCATCACTCGCTGGCTAGGGGAGAGACACCCTTACGCCTGGTCTCCTGGCCCTGAATCCCCTCCACCACTCGCTGGCTGGGGGAGAGACACCGTTACTCCAGGTCTCCCTACATTGAACCCCTTACTCCCATCCCTCCATCACTTGCTAGCTAGGGGAGAGACACCCTTACCCCTGGTCTCCCTGCCCCAACCCCTGCACCTGCCCCCCGCATTCCTCTGCCACACACTGGCTGGGGGAGAGCCACCATTACCCCCCTGATCTTTCTGCTCGCTGGCTGGGGGAGAGACACCGTTACCCCCTGATCCCTCTGCCCCAAATGACCACCACCACTTGCTGGTTTGGGAACACTTTAAATCCCAGACTGACACTCCCGCCTCCTGGCCTGCACCAGGGAGACAGTGCCCTTTTGCATGACTTCAGGGGAGCCCCGTAGGTGACAGCAGAGGGGGGAGGGAGTCAGAACCAGGACTCCTGGGTTCTCCCCTGGCTCTAGGAGGGGAGTGGGGTCTGGTGGGTCAGAGCGTGAGGGTTGGGGGGGGGCTGGACGCCAGGACTCCTGGGTTCTCTCCCCAGATCTGCTGGTGCCTGTGACTCTGGGCCCAGCTCAGCCTCCTTTTGTTGCATGTCATTGCAGGAGCCCCCAGGCTGAGCTGGGTTTACACGAGCTAGTTAGGATGTCCCCAGAGGCTCCTGCGGCCCTAGCCAGCTTGTTAGTGCAAGGGGCAGGGATGCTCAGCTCACCCACAGCCCTAGTGCCTTCCTGCTGCGGCAGCTTCTCCTCCTTGCTGTCCCCCAGGCACTGGTGATTGGACTCAGAGCAGACAAGGCAGCTGCAAGGGAAGAAGTTGTGACAGCAAGTGTCCAGGGCCCCAGCCCCTCCACAGGGCTCAGAGCCATCCTGTAGGTGCTGGGGGAGCTGCCCCAGGTGTGACCAATGCTGCCTAAGTCTGCAGAGAGTCTGAGCCCATCACTCTGAGTGGTGGGGGAGAGCTGCCCCAAGTATGACTGATGCTGCTTGAGCCAATCAGTGTGAGGGGGAAGCAGCTGCTTGAACATTTAATGGATGCAGACTAGTTTGTGGGTGGGACAGGAAGTCACTCCCCCCAATGCTCTGGGCTGCCACTGCTGGGGGACATGAGGGCCTGGATTGACACACCCCCCACCCCCGGTGGGATCCAGTCCCATCCCAATGGGCCAGCAGCCCACCTGTAATCCCCCCACCTACCCTACCTTGCAGCCCCTCCCACAGGACACCAGCCACCCCACCCCATTCTGCAGTCCCCATCCATGCTCCCCCTGCCTTGCAGCGTGCCCCCAGGAGAGCAGCCCCTCCCACAGGCCAGCAGCTCCCTCTACCCGCAGCCCCATCCACCCTACTTCCCCTTCCACAGGTCAGCAGCCCCCCCACCCTGCATCCCACCCCCACCTACCCTGCCCTGCAGCGCGTCTGGTCCCGGGGATTGGCCTCAGTGCCCCCTACCGTCAGGAACTCCACAGTGCCCTCGTAGCTGCGGTTACACAGCACGGCCTTGAATCCTGCATAAGGGAGAGGGTTCAAGGCCTTGCATGGCCTGCTCCAGTCAAAACTGTTTCCCCCCCCCACGGAGCCCCCCTTGAGGCTCGTTCCTTTCCTGCCCCCCAGACACGCTGCCCCCTCCCCTCTGGTGGCCTTGTTCTGGCTAGGCCTCTCCAGCACATTCCCTGTGGGCAGTGACCACCCTATGGCACATCTCAGGCCCAGCTCCTTCTGCTCCATCCCCTGGTCAGTCCCTGGATTCCCAGCTGGGTGAGGGGATCCCCTGAGCCCAAGCCCCCCTCCACACCCCATCCTGGGGCAGGGGCTCCCTCTCCAGTCCCCACCCCCTCTTTGGCTGGGGGACCACTGGCCTCTCCCTCACTGGGGTTCCCCCATTCCCCAGGCCTGGGGGCAGGGGACACCCCAGCTGGGGGCTCCCTGCCATGCCCTCTGGGCCCCCCGGCACCTGAGAAGTCATAGCGCATTGGGCCCATCCAGCGGTGCCGCTCGCTGTCGCTCACCACGTCCCCATAGAAGCCGTAGCCCACCAGCGAGACCGCGTACCGCAGCAGCCACTCGTGGTGGTGGACGCTGCACACGTCCAGGGGCTGGCTGTCCCCTGGGGCAAAGGGGGGGCACGGGCACCTAAATACATGGAGTCCTGCCTCTCCTCCACTCCTCACCCCCACCACTCTACTCCACCAACCTCCCACTCCTCTCCCAGAGCTGGGGAGAGAACCCAGGAGTCCTGGCTCCCAGACACCCACCCCCAGACCCACCAGCCCCCACTCCCCTCCCAGGGCCATCAGAGAACCCAGGAGTCCGGGCTCCCAGCCCTCAACCCACCAGACCCCACTCCCCTCCCAGGTGCACAGATAGGAGCCAGGCGTCCTGTACCGATGATGATGTGCAGGGCAGAGGTGACAGGATCGTTGGTCCCCACTGTGGCGAAGCAGATGCAGTCCGTGGAGCCTGGGTTGGGAGAATGGGGTGAGTCATCCCCTGGGGCCTGCTGAGCTGTTGCCCCTTGCAGGCTCCACAGCCCCATCCCTACCCCCTCTTCCACCCCCACCTCTCCCCAATGTCTTCCCTCTGACCAGCTCCCCCCATCATCCACCCTCTACCCTGCTGCCCACCTCCCCCGTGTCTACTATCTCCACCTGCCACTGCCCCCTGTCCCCCTGGAGCTCCTCCCACAACCCCTCCACCCGACCACCTCTTCCGCCCCCACCTGTCCCCAGTGCCCTCCCTCCTACCAGCTCCTCCCGTCCTCCCCCCCTGCTGCCCACTTCCCCCGTGTCTGCTATCTCCACCAGTCCCTGCTTCCCACCACTGTCCCCTCTCCTCCCATGCACACCTGCAGGAATGATGCCGATGCGGAGCCGTGGGGGCAGGAGCGGGGCCGTGGGGTTGTCCTCGGGAATCCCAGCCTTCCTCTGCGTCTGGGAGATGAGTGCATGCATCAGCTCGTTAAATGTCCCGTCACCTCCGACGCAAACCAGCCTGGGGGCCAGAGACCTAGGGGTTACTGGGGCTGGGGGGGACAGGGCTGCCCAGGAGGTATGTGAGGTGGGGGGGGGTTAATGGGAGTGCCCCATCCTAGGGTTGGGTGGCGGGGCAGGGTAAAGGGGTCTCTCACCCATCCAGGTCGCCCAGGTCCCGCTGCAGGATGAGGTCTCGGGCCTCGTGGGGTCGCTGGGTCTCTGTGGGGAGATAGGGGGGATGAGTGAGCAGAGATGGTATTGGGTGGGAGTGGGAGGGAGTCAGGGGGCACTTGGAGGGAGGGGTTGCAGGGTGGGAATTGCTCATGGGGCAGGGGTGGGAGGTCTCAGCAGGAGGGAGCAGCACAGTGCGGTAGAGTGGGGTGGTCACTCAGGATGGGGGACCAGTGGGGGATGTCTGGTGATGGGGGATTTCAGAGGAAGGGGGCAGCATGGTGGAGTTGGCCAGGGATGGGGAAGGAGGGGCTGTCACAAAACGGAAATTTTCTGTATTATTTTTATGAGCCCTATGCATGCCTCAGTTTCCCCTGTGCATGGTCGTGTTACCCGGTGGGTGGGAAAGGACTGCGTGGGCTCAGGGCAAGCCCAGAGACATTGTGGTGAATGTTGCCTCGCTGCCGGAGACTAAACAGGTCCGAGGCCGGCCACCGATCAATGTACAAATCCCTGAGGACACAAGCAAATTCTTGGAGCCTTAGTCCGTGGCTGGCTGTTAGCCAGGATGGCCCCAGATGCAGCCCCCTGCTCTGGGTGTCCCTAAGCTGCTGACAGCCAGATGCCAGGACTAGACACAGGGGATGGATCACACAATAGACCCCTGGCTCTGTCCATTCCTCTGGAGCATCTGGCACGTGCCACAGGCAGCAGACAGGACATGGGGCTAGCTGGACCATTGGTCCATCCCAGCCTGGCTATTGTTCTGTTCTGTTCTCATCAGTCCCACTGCACAGCTGAGTCTCTAGCAGGCGTCTGTCCCAGCAGCCTTGCTGGGCCGAGCTCCCTGTGTGACTCTGGAGGGCTGGAGCCCTGGGGCTCGGTCCAAGCAGAGAGGGAGGCCGTGTGTACCCCGAAGGAAGAGAGAGACCTTGGGAGGGTCTGGCACACTGAAGGGTCCTTCCCAGAGACTGTTCCCAAGCTGGGGGCATAGCACCAACCCTGTGGGTCTGTGACTGGGGGGGGGTCACTCAGAGGGAGGGAGCAGCACAGTGCAATGGTGGGGATGTGGGGGGATGTTGTGGGGGCACTCACCTATGACCTCCGTCTGGATCCCCGCCAGGGCAAAAAGCCCAGCCACCCGGTCTTGGTAAATCTCACTTGCGCGGCACCGCCCCCCCACAGGGTTCACGAAGACCAGCAGCTTCCTGGGGCGTGTCACACCTGGGGAGGAGCAGAGAGAGCATCACCTTGGGTCACAGGTTCCTGGGCAAGGTGCGTGATGGAGTGGGGCGTTCCTGGAGCACTGGTTCTTCCCCCCCACCCTGCCATAGGGATGTCCCAACCCACAGTCCCCTCCAGGGACACCCTCCACCAGAGCAGCTGCTATGGGTCCAGCTCAGGATGCTGGCACCAAGCCCCATGGAGAGGGTCACAGCTTCCGCCCCCTGCCCATCATCGGTGGGGGGGGGTCCCCCAGAACTGCTGACCCTGGGAGTGGGAAATAACCAGACTGCTGCAATTCCCAGGGACCCTCTGGCTCCACAGCCTGCTCCAGTGCCTCCTCCCCAAGTTTACTGACTAGTACCCCCCTTACTGACCGCCCCATTCCCCAGTACTGACCGGTCCTCCCCAGTACTGACCAGTCCCCCATCCCTTACTGACCGGTCCCCCCAGTGCTGACCAGTCCCCCCAGTATTGTCCCCCACTACTGACCAGTTCCCCCTCCCTTACTGACTGGTTCCCCCCGTATTGACCAGTCCCCCCAGTATTGTTCCCCACTACTGACCGCCCCTACCCCCAGTACTGACCATGCAGCTGGATGCTACACTGCAGGGCATCGACCCAGCGTGGGGCCAGCCCCGAGCCGGGGGTCACAGTGAACTCCAGGGAGCCCAGGCTCCAGCGCTGATGCTTCTCCCGCTGCACAAAGAAAACTGGAGGGAACCAGAGATGGGGGGGTCAGAGCCCATGGGCGGCACTGACCCCCGCAGAGCAGCTGCCCTGGAGATGGGAGGGTCAGTCACTCCCATTAGTCTCTGTCCCCCATTTCCATTGCTCCAACCTGCCTCACCCCATCCTGTCCTGCTGCCTGTACCTGCCCACCAAACCCATCTTCGCTCCCTGACCCTGTCTCCCAAACTCATCTCCGCTGCCCGGCCCTGTCCCCAAACCCATCTCCGCTGCCCGGCCCTGCCCCCAAACCCATCTCCGCTGCCCGGCCCTGTCCCCCAAACTCATCTCCGCTCCCTGACCCTGTCTCCCAAACTCATCTCCGCTGCCCGGCCCTGTCCCCAAACCCATCTCCGCTGCCCGGCCCTGTCCCCCAAACTCATCTCCGCTGCACGGCCCTGTCCCCAGACCCATCTCTGCTGCCCGTCCCTGTCCTCCAAACCCATCTCCGCTGCCCGGCCCTGTCCTCCAAACCCATCTCAGCTGCCCGGACCTGCCCCCAAACCCATCTCTGCTGCCCAGCCCTGTCCCCCAAACCCATCTCTGCTGCCCAGCCCTGTCCCCCAAATTCATTTCCGCTGCACAGCCCTGTCCCCAAACCCATCTCCGCTGCCCAGCCCTGTCCCCCAAACTCATCTCTGTTGCCCAGCCCTCTCCCCCAAACCCATCTCCGCTGCCCAGCTCTGTCCCCCAAACTCATCTCCGCTGCACAGCCCTCTCCCCCAAACCCATCTCTGCTGCCCGGCCCTGGCCCCAAACCCATCTCCGCTGGCTGGCACCGCCACCTCAACATTTGCTGACAGTCTCAGATGCTTCAAATACAGCCCCTCCACCCTGCCCCACAGCCCCCACACCCTCACCACCTGACTCACCTGTGAATTGGTTTCCCTCCACTGTGAGGGACGAACCAGACCCGCCCAGCTGCACCCTGACCATCTCAGTGATAGGGATGCAGAAGCTTTGCCCTGTGAGGGATCAGGAGAGGGGTTAGTGCAGGACTCCTGGGTTCTCTCCTCAGCTCTGGGTGGATGGAAGGGTCTAGTGATTAGAGCCCAGGAGCCAGTGATCCTCCCTCCCCCAGCCCAAGGAAGTGGGGGAAGCTGTGCCAGGCATCTGTGTGCATGGAGCTGTCTCCAGACTGGGCCCTGGGGCAGCCCTGACCAGCCCAACCTGTTGTGCCACTCGCTGACTCAGCTCAGCTGCTGCAGGGCAGGAGGGGTGGTGGGACCAGATGTGCTCAGGAGCATGATGCTCTGTCATATCTCCCTGGGCACATACAAACCATTGTGTGCTGTCCCCAGATGCTACTGCTCTGGGGCCTCAGACCCCACAGCCCCAAGGCATTCCCACCTCCGCTAGCTTGTGTTCAGGTCCCCTAGCATGCCTGTCTGACTCAACAGGAAGCCTGGGTTCTCGCCCCAGCTTTGGGAGTAGAGTGGGGTCTGGTGGGTTAGAGTGGAGGCAGGGGTTTGGAAGCCAGGACTCCTGGTTTCTCCCCAGCTCTGGGAGGGAAGTGGAGTTCAGAAGGTTAGAACGGAGGGAGCTGGAAGCCAGGACTCCTGGTTTCTCCCCAGCTCTGGGAGGGAAGGGGAGTCTGATGGGTTAGAGCAGCGAGTAGGAAGCTGGTTGTCAGGACTTCTGGCTTCTATATGGAGCCTCTCGCTTAAAGCTCAGATTCGCTCCCACTTCCCTGGAAACAAGTATTGTGTGAAAATCGGGACGGGGGGTGGGGCAGGAATAGGGTCCTTTATAGGACAAAACCCCTAATATAGGGACGAGAGGGACACCCTACTCAGGAACTCTTTCTGCAATCAGCATCCCATTTCCCCCCCAACCTTCCCACCACCACCACCATGCCCAACCCAACCTGCCACACTTCATGCTGGTTTGGCTTTTGGGTGGGTTGTTGAGCCTCTGAAGATTTCAAGTTTTAAGCAGAAACTGAAGCTGCCACTTCACTGGGTAATAAATGCCAGCCCATCCCTGGCACTTGGGTTCCCTTGGGGAATCGCTTAATTACAGGAGTGTTTTAAAATATGCAGCTAAGCAATTAACCCCCAGTGCCCCTTGTCTGGCCTAAGGCAGAATTCGCGACACCCGGATGCACGCTTCGATACCAGCGCTGCCGCGTGAACCCAAGGTCAGAGCCAAACCCACAGGCATCAAAACTACAGTTCCAGAAATAGGAGACACGTTGATCCTGAGGTCACCAGCTCCAGCCGCAGGGAATGGGGCACTGGGCCTTTCCCGGCAGTGTCGCAGGGCTGGCCTCTCTCTGGGCTGGGCAGGGGAGGCAGGAACTTTCCCCCCAGGGTCCCGGGCTAGGGAGAGAGAAGAGCATTGCTAGTACAACCAACACCTGGCTGGGCATTTCAATGCAGCTGGACACCAGGTCAGTCATACAGGCCCAACAGATACAGACGTGCTTAGAACAGGAGGGAACAGGCATAAGATGGGCAGCTGGACTGTGATTCTGGAGAGGACTGGGCGGGGGTGTCCCGGGAAATACCAACTGAACCTGAGTGTCCGCGGTGTTCCCGTGGTTAACCATGCGATGAATATCTAGCTACACAAACTACCAGGGGAAGTGGGGGATCATGGCTTTGGATAACAACTGTCTGCCCTTCTGGAAGTTGCTACACTTTTAACTAAACACAAGGCTGCTTCAGACACAGACAAGTCATTGGCCTAGCCCAGGGTGCTCTGAGCTGGGTGAACTCTTGCAATGGGCTGAGTTCGCAAGTGTTTGTGAGGTTTTAGCCCACACCATAGCTGTAAGAAATGCTTCAGGGGCCACTCCTATAACAAGGCCTAATCTTCTGCCCCAAAAGCTGCATCTTGTGGGGAGAAGGGGCTTGTTTTGCCGACATGTGGCTGAGGGAAAGGAGAACCCGCTGGCTCAAACGGGGAACAAAGAGAGAGGGGCAGAGGCAAACAGCAAGAAAGCTTGTGAGCAGGATGTGATGCTGGAAAAAGCCAGCCAGAGCTTTTGGGTCTGGTGGCTAATGGGGTTGAGGCTGCAAGCTAACGAACAGCTCACTTTGTTCCTGGTCTCTCCTGTGTTTGGAGAAGCAGGACTTTATTTACAAGGAATGAACAAACAAGACTGTATGAAAGGCAATATGGACTCCATCAGGTCCTGCGTCCAACGGGAACCTCCCCTGGGACCCAAACTGACCAGCCAATCAGGGTGAAAAGGAGTAACTGGGTACAAATGGGGCACTAGTGAGTAGGAGTAGGGCAGGTGGCACCTCTGCATATGGCATTGGTGAGCCCGAGACTGGATAGCTTGCCCAGTTCTGGTGTCCACACTTCAACGGAACGGTGATAAATTGGGAAGGATTCAGGAAAGAGTGACAAGGATCATCCGAGGGTTGGAAAACCTGTTTTCAGTGAGAAGCTGATTTACTGAAGGGCAGGTCTCCCCTGAAAGTGCAGCATCAGGAGAAAGCGTAGTTAATCCACTCCCCGAGACATGCTCTGGTGACACAGTGCTGCCTGCAGCGGGTGAGGTGGGTGTCACAACATTGCTCGGGGGGCAGGCTTCTCGCATCCCTGAGCGACGCAGTTCTATCATCTAGGGCTGTGGCGCCGACCAGGTCTCAGGCACTCCCCCGCGCCACCCCCCTCCCCCCCCCCCCGTCTCCCCAGTGTCTGAGCAACTCACGCTCTGTAATGTCTCAGCACCCCAGGTATGGCTGTGCCCCTCGACAAACTCAGTAATATGTCCACAGTCAGCCAAGCTCAGACACCCACAGGGCTGGCCGATCCTCCTAATCTCACTGAAGGCTCACTTTATACCAGGCCTTATCCAAGAGCCTAAGCAATGACATGATCACCATCTGCAAGTACCTAACGTGGCCCAAAGCTTCTGACTGCAGCTGGCTCTTTGCTGACAGGCAGGGCTGTGGGTGCTGGAAGAACAGGAATGGGATATGGGGTCTGGTCCCTCGGGGTCTCTGGCTAGCCCAGCCCCAGGACAGGCTGGGCTGTGGGGGCTGGAAGAACAGGAATGGGATATGGGGCCTGGTCCCTCGGGGTCTCTGGCTAACCCAGCCCCAGGACAGGCTGGGCTGTGGGGGCTGGAAGAACAGGAATGGGATATGGGGCCTGGTCCCTCGGGGTCTCTGGCTAACCCAGCCCCAGGACAGGCAGGGCTGTGGGGTCTGGAAGAACAGGAATGGGATATGGGGCCTGGTCCTTCGGGGTCTCTGGCTAACCCAGCCCCAGGACGGGCTGGGCTGTGGGGGCTGGAAGAACAGGAATGGGATATGGGGTCTGGTCCCTCGGGGTCTCTGGCTAGCCCAGCCCCAGGACAGGCTGGGCTGTGGGGGCTGGAAGAACAGGAATGGGATATGGGGCCTGGTCCCTCGGGGTCTCTGGCTAACCCAGCCCCAGGACAGGCTGGGCTGTGGGGGCTGGAAGAACAGGAATGGGATATGGGGCCTGGTCCCTCGGGGTCTCTGGCTAACCCAGCCCCAGGACAGGCAGGGCTGTGGGGTCTGGAAGAACAGGAATGGGATATGGGGCCTGGTCCTTCGGGGTCTCTGGCTAACCCAGCCCCAGGACAGGCAGGGCTGTGGGGTCTGGAAGAACAGGAATGGGATATGGGGCCTGGTCCTTCGGGGTCTCTGGCTAACCCAGCCCCAGGACGGGCTGGGCTGTGGGGGCTGGAAGAACAGGAATGGGATATGGGGCCTGGTCCCTCGGGGTCTCTGGCTAACCCAGCCCCAGGACAGGCTGGGCTGTGGGGGCTGGAAGAACAGGAATGGGATATGGGGCCTGGTCCCTCGGGGTCTCTGGCTAACCCAGCCCCAGGACAGGCAGGGCTGTGGGGGCTGGAAGAACAGGAATGGGATATGGGGCCTGGTCCTTCGGGGTCTCTGGCTAACCCAGCCCCAGGACGGGCTGGGCTGTGGGGGCTGGAAGAACAGGAATGGGATATGGGGCCTGGTCCCTCGGGGTCTCTGGCTAACCCAGCCCCAGGAAGGGCTGGGCTGTGGGACATGGGCGAGGCTAGTCCGTCCGGATGAGGGGATACGGGGCCTTTCCCCCCAGGGTCGGGACTCTCCGAGTTAGGTGTCTGGCCTGATTTACACAATAACTAGTTCTCCCCTTCCCAAGGCCATGCCCTGCTCGCTGGCATGGGGCTGGTTCAGTCTCTTCTGCTGAAGCTGCTGTTCTTGGCACAAACAAACGTTCCTTGGCACAACCCGGCCTGTGACTTGCAAAATGGCTTGGTGGGGTGGGCTTGTCCCCAGGAGATCAGACCAGCTGGGTCTAGTCCCTGTGTCTAAAGACTTTAACTGCAGTTCACGCCATGGATCAGCTTCACCCAGAGACTGAAAACACTCTGCCCTAGCATCCCTCATAGGCAGGGGGTAGAGTAGGACCCCAGCTAGTCTCACAGCCCCATCCTCAGAGGACTGTTTTATCCTCCAACCCAGCTTTGGCAGGGGAGCCACACCCCAACCTCCCTTACAGCCTGGATGGAAGTGCGTCTCTGCCAGTCCTTGCACTGAGGGGGACAGAGGTTTGACTCTCGTTCTCCTGCACCCCAGGGGAGTGCTCTGACCACTAGGGTGCTGGGCAGCTCCGGTGCCTAGCTCCGTTCCCTGGCTGAGGAGCCCGTGGGCCTATCTCCAGGCTATGGAGAGGCTGCAGGCTGCTTATGAGGCTAGATGGCTGCTTAGGAGACAGTGCTGAGCATGACGAGGCCAGTGTCTCGGTGCCCCTGCCACGGAGGGCTGAGGGGCCTGCACTGTGGAGTTTATTTACTGCTCATGATGGCTGATAGAACTGGTATCCCAATTCCCTGCAGAGGCAGCGATACAGCCAAAGCCCCTGGTGCTTTTGTGCCCCCGGCATGAAGGCACAAGCCCCATCCACCCTGCTGCATCTACACATTGTTATGATGTGTATTGTGGTGTCTCTGTCATGGACCACGGCCACATTGTGCTAGGCGCTGCACAGAACAAAGAGATGTAATCTGAATTAACTCTCAGGTGCAGACAAGCCTGTAGATTAAGATAGGGTGTGAATTTAAAGCACAACAGCTATTCCTGTGGATGCTGCCATTCCAGAACAGAAGTGCCTAGTTTCTGTTTCCTCTTACTCCAACTTCGAACAGAAGTAAGACATTGTAGTGTCCTGTACAGGGAGCAACTGCACTTTAAATTTGCACCCTAGACCTCAAGAGGTCATCTAGCCCAGCCCCCCATGCTGAGGCAGGACACGGAAATCCAGACCATCCCTGACCAGGGCTTGTCCAGCCTGTGCTGAAACCTCCCATGATGGGGATTCCTCGACCTCCCTGGGAAGCCGATTCCAGAGCTGAACGACCCTGAGAGCTAGAAAGTGTTTTCCTAAAATTTAACCTACATCTTCCTTCTTGCAGGTTAAGCCCGTCACTTCTTTTCCCTGCGTCCATTGAAGGTAAGAAACGTCTTACTAACTGCCCTGGTCTTACCTTCCCTTAATTCGGATTAACCTTCAACTGTAGACAAACCTTTTAGGAGTAGCTTGTTGCTGGCTAGTTTAGGCCACGTCTACACTAGCACTTATGTCACTCGGGATGTGAAAAAAAATCCCTCTAAACAACATAAATTGCACCAATAGAAGCCCAGATGTTGACAATGTTATTTGGGCAGGAGACACTCTCCTGACGACAGCTACTGCCGCTCATTGGGGGTGGTTTAATTAGGCTGACAGGAGAGCTCTCTCCTTCCAGCACAGAGCAGCTACACGGGAGACCTTACAGCAGCACTGCCCAGCAATATAGATGTGCTGCTGTAAGACATGCAGACACGGCCTCTGTGGAGAAGGGGGCAGTGGTTTGGAGACATTGGTGCAGCTGGTTCAATTCTCATTGCTCTGCCATGGCTGCCCCAGCTCTCTGTGTCTCCGCTGCCCTACTAGGCAATGGAGCGGGTGTATTTCCCTCGCAGAGGTGGAGGAAGACGGCAAACACTTCGAGAGATACTGAGGCCGCTACGTTAGTTTGTTCTGTGGGAGTGAATTTGTCTGCGTGTGGGTTTAATCGGGAATGATGATTCCAAAACAGCTTGTCCTGACTAACCTTGCATGTAGACAGGGCCGGTGCTTCCATTTAGGCAACCTAGGCAGTCGCCTAGGGCACCAGGATTTGGGAGGGCAGCATTTTGGTGGCGGGGGGTCCTTCCGCGCTCTGGAGCGGCGGCGGCAATTCTGCGGCGGGTCCTTCACTCACTCCGGGACCCGCCGCCGAAGTGCCTCGAAGACCGGGAGCGCGGAAGGACCTCCCCCCCCGCCGCAGAATTGCCGCCAACGACCAGGAGCGCGGAAGGACCCCCGCCTAGGGCGCCAAAAACCCTGGCGCCACTCCTGCATATAGACAACTAACCTGGAGACTGAGACCACCGCTGGAGACAGACAGACAGGAGCACAGGCCAGTCATCCCTAACCCACAGTGTCCAACCCTGACCTGACCTCCTACAAGTGCAGGGAGGGTTCCTGCTATGCAAACAGGCTGCCCTGGTTAATGGTTAATTACAGGAGGAAATCACACCCATGGAGGAGTGGGCCATTTATCTGCACTAAAACACAGGGCAAATATTACTGAATAACTTGGGGTGGGAGGAAGTGGACCTGGCCTTTCCCTGGGGGCCTGTGGCCCCACTGATTAGACCCCAGAAGTGCCCAGTCGTTGTCCCCCGCACACACACACACACAGTCTGGGTCGCACATCTGGCCTAAACACCTGAGCGTGCTGGGGCAGAGCCAGCCACGTACAGAACACACATAAACAAAGGGCTCTGCAGGGCCCCCTCTGCCTAGCTGTACAGGGGAGCATTGCCCTGGGAGAAGAGGCCCTGATGTCCCAACCCAGACTCCCACATGAATGGTGGGTGGGAGGCAGTTTCCACACATGGGCTGGGCAGCGATGGCCCTTTGTGATGGAAAAGGCATGGAGTGGGGCACAGACGAGCCCCACACGGCTCTCCTCTGCTCTGACCGTGGCACACAGCAGCTAAGCCCCTGAGGACTGAAATGCTCAATTTGGGGAGATTTGGGGGATGTTCTCTTGCCTGGGTCACATTAGATAACAAATCACAATTGGCTCATTCGGGGCCCTTGCCATAGGCCACACCCCCCACAGTGCCAGGTACTAGACACAGAATAATCTGTCCAACGCCTCGCCACCCTCTGCCCTCAGACGGGCTCCTCTGCCTCCTGGCACCGCCGAGCCCCCCTCTTAGCAAAGGGTTTCAGGTTAGGGTGAGGGACACTCCGAAAACTGTCTTCCCCCTCCCCCCATTCCTGTGGGAGCTCCCCTGGTTCACCACTGAATCAGCTCCCACCCCAGGGCCTGTGGCAGGCAGTTCCCTAGGACAATTCTCTCCTGGTGAGGCACCTGCCCGGCTCAGCGGGACGATGGCAGCTAAATCCGAGGCAGGGATCTACACCGCGTCCCCTTGGCCTAGCCTCCCTCAGTGCAGTGAACCCAGGAGTTCTGAGTCCTCCCTCCCGCATTCCTCCCAGACTTGAGACTAGAACCCAGGAGTCCTAGACACCTCCCCTCCCTCCTGGAGCTGCGGAAGTGACCTGTCTCTATCCACCTCCCAGGTCCCCGGACTCACCAGCGGCGCCCAGCCGACTCAGGGGCTCCGGGGTCCCCAGCAGGAACTCACCCCCCGGGGGCAGCGAGACGCGGAACCGGCCACGAGGGGTGCGCAGCAGCGAGCAGTGGAAGGGGTCTCCCATGGCGAGGAAGGATCGGGGAGTGTGGTCGGGGTAGTCGCGGGTTAATTCGGTTCTAGGAGGGTTCAGGGCTGCAGCTGTCAGACTGGATCGGGTCCGGGCGGTTCGGGTCCGGATCCACGGGAACTAGAGGGTCTGGTGGAGACGCTGCAGCTGGATCCCGGCTCCGGGTGTTTTAACCTGCGAGAGGTGCGGGCTGCTCCCGGGGCGGGGAAACCGGAGAGGCCCGCCCCCGGCCACCCTTGGGACGGGACGGGACGGGAGCCTGCGCCCCCGCAGCATCCCCTAGGAGCATCCAGACTCCAGCCCCTCCCCACACACACCTCTAGGACCCCTAAGCGCCACATCATTCCCACCCCCTCCCCATCTCACAGCCTCCAGCCTCTCACCCCCAGGAACCTCCAGATCCCGCCCCCACATTTCTGTGAGCCTTCAGTCCCCCCCAATGCACCCCCCCCCCAGACAGATGGGGCAGCTGGGGCAATACCCATGTACAGCTCATTCATAGGCTGTTTTGCAGGCTGCACTTAGGTAAACAGCCCCAGCGCCTCACCCCAGAGGTGGCTATATCTCCAAGCCAAGTGTTAAGAGGACCTTATGTATGTGTCTCAGCACCAGGTGAGGGGGCCACCCACCTAAACAGCTCCTGGGCCGTACCTGGAGGGGCCACATCTCAGCACCTGGCAAGGGGTCCCCGTGTAAACTGACCCCCTGGGCTCCCTGCCAGTGGGGCTGTGTCTCATGAGATCCCTGTAGAAAAAGCCGCCCTGCCCCATCCCAGAGATGGCTGCCCAAGACCTGTTTTGACCCTCTCTGCTCTCCCCTGTTCCCTGTGGACACAGCCCTGTAGGTCCCTCAGGCGTCCCAGGCCTGGGAGCGGCTGAGCCCTTTGTTGACAAGGATAAAAGAAGGCCTGGAGTGAAATGAGCAGGGGAAGGGGCTGGATTTCAGGGCTCATCTGTAATGCCTGGGCTGATAAGGTGCCCATAAACCTGGCAGCCCCAGACGCTGAGTTAAAGAGACGGGTCCCCAGGGGGAGCTGCCAGCCCAGGTTACAGACCCTGTGGGGCTGGGCTCCGGGGGGTGGGGGTTCAGCAGCCAGGAGGGACAGATTCTGAGATCCAGGGGACCATTAGCCCTCAGTCCAACCTGAGACTCATCCACTTACCCTTGTACTGAGACCAATTTGGATAAAGCAACTTCCAGAAAGGCAGCTGGAGCTGGGATGGAGACATGGAGTCCTGGTGACACCGTCACCATTGGGAGTTAGATTGAAAGGGTGTGTATGGGGAGACATAGCTGGGGACGTATGGCATTGAAGAGGGCAGTGGTTCTCCAACATTTGTAGTGGTGACCCCTTTCACACAGCAAGCCTCTTAGTGCAACCCCACCTTATAAATTAAAAATAAATTTAATATATTTAACACCATTATAAAAGCTGGAGGCAAAGCAGGGTTTGGGGTGGAGGCTGACAGCTCACAACCCTCCATGTAATAACCTTGCAACCCCCTCAGGGGTCCCAACCCCCAGTTTGAGAACCCCTGGAATAGGTGCTATCTATCCCCATCCATCCCATCTATCTATCTCCTCCCCCTTTCCTCCGACTCTCCATGGCAGTGTGTTTGTGTTACTCTGCTCTGGGATTCCTTGTTGTTTTTATCTTCATGGCCTTGGTCAGACAAACACACATGGGTTTATTCTTTTTAATCTCATTTCCTTATGCCTCCAGCACTTAGGTGTGTGGATGGGCATGTGTTTATGGGGGGCGGTATGTGTGTTCCCCCCTGCCTCTCTGTTTTGCAATCCCTCACTTCCCCGGTCTCTTACAACACACAGAAAAGGACCATCTTGCATGTTGATTTCCTGTCACTGCCTCCAGGTATGCCAGCAGCTCCAGCCATGGGACAGGCCCACCTGGTTCTGCAACCTGCCGGCCAGTGTCCATGGGGCAGCATGCTGTGCTGGGGGCAGTGCATCATAGCTGTCTGATCATGCACGTGCAGGTGTGAGCACATGGGTCATGGGCTCTCACCCCTCCCCCCCTGCCTCATTCAGATGCAGGCTACCCTAATTCAGGATGGCTGGCACTGAGGATCAGATCTACAAAAGGACATAGGCCACTGTGTCACGGGTTCCCAGTGGTCAATGCCCCATCTGTAACCCTTCCCTTGGGAGTGACCATTTAGTGTGCCAGACCCCACAGAACCCCCCCAGGGGCTGGCATGTGGCCTCCATGACTCTGGCCTCATGGTGAGAGGCAGCAATCTCTGTCTCTCTCCATGGCTCCGTCAGCGAATCTGGCCAAGCCAGACTCCTCTGGAAGGCTTGTTCCATGGCCCTTCCGGGTGCAAGGCTGATCCTATTTGCGGTGACACCAGGTAACAATTTCTCTGTCCCCTGGCCTATGGCATCTGAAAGTGCTTAGGGCAACCTGGTGAAATGAAGGTTACAACATAGCCAGGTCTCCCATGAGCAACGCTGCTGGAGGAACCATATTTGCTTTTCCAGGCCTAGTTTTTCACACTCCTGAGTGACGTAGTTACACCGACTTACTTTCCTAGTTTAGAGTAGGCCTGAAACCCAGGTGAGAGAGCCCTGTGTGTCTCTCTGAACCGCTGACGTTATTCTAGCCACTTCCCCCTTTCTCCTTTGTTCTGCTCCCATTGAGGTCATATCTTCTGCCTGCCCAGTTTCCTCAGGTTAAGTGTTGCTTGTTCAGTCATTGGGAGTGACTTGTGAGCTTTCCAGCTCCTCTGTTGATCTAAGTCAGTTTGACCCAGTTCAGTCACCCATTCATCCACCCTAGGCCTGGTGCACACTAGAAAATTAAGTTGTTAACTCTGTCGCTCAGGGATGTGAAAAAGCCACCTAACCCTGGCGTAGACAATGCTAGGTTGCTGGAAGATCTAATTATGGCCTCTCAGGGAGGTGGATTAATTACGGTGACAGGTGAACCTCTCCTGTTGGTGTAGGTAGCATCAACATGGGAGCGCTATAGCGGCATTGTAAGTGTAGACGAGCCCCTAGACACATCTCATGTTGCCCATGCTGCTCCAAGAGCAGCATTAACACTTCCCCCTCCCTCCATTGGGTGGCGATGCAAAGGAGAGAGGGAAACCGAGGCACACATTGTCTTTGTAAAGCTCTCAGCAGACATTCTCTCTGCGTCACAGTGCTCAGTGCACTTGGCAGTGCCACAGGCTCAGGAGATCCTGGTTTTCGGTACCACAGAGGTGGCAGGCAGAGGCTCCGCGTCTGCCCCTGTGCTTAGTGGCCCAGTGAGTGTGTTTTACATAAAGTGATGCAGATTTAACAGGAAAGGTGGAGAGGCTCCTGGGGCCGGAGCACCCCAATAGTTCACAGGGTTCCCCCTAAACTCAGGGAGACCCTTCCTCCCCATGGGGTGGGGTGGGATTTGAACCTGGGTCGCCTGTGTCCCAGGCGTGTGCTCTAACCACTAGGCTACTGGTCAAAGGGGTGAAGCCTTTCTCCCTTTGTGCCTTTTACCCATATCTAAGATGGCTGCCAGCCTTGCCCCTATGGAAGATGAAGTCTCACTGTGCCCTAAACAAAGATGGTTCCCACAATGGTCCTAGCCAAGATGGTTTTCAATGCAGTAGCCATGTTAGTCTGTACAAGCAAAAACAACGAGGAGTCCTTGTGGCACCTTGGAGACTAACACCTTTATTTGGGCATAAGCTTTTGCGGGCTAGAACCCATTTCATCAGATGCATGCAGTGGAAAATACAGGAGAAGGTATAAATACATGAAAAGATGGAAGTTGCCTTACCAAGTGAGAGGTCAGTCTAATGAGACAATTCAATTAACAGGGGACTACCAAGGGAGGAAAAAATCACTTTTGTAGTGGTAATGAGAGTGGCCCATTTCAAACAGTTGACAAGAAGGTGTAAGTAACTGTAGGGGGTAATGGCCCAAGCACTCCCAGTCTTTATTCAGGCCTAATCTGATGGTGTCCAGTTTGCGAATTAATTCCAGTTCTGCACTTTCACCTTGGAGTCTGGTTCTGAAGTTTTTCTGTTGAAGAATGGCCACTTTTAGGCCTGTTAGAGAGTGACCAGGGAGATTGAAGTGTCTCCTCCTAGTTTTTGAATGTTATAACTTCTGATGTCAGATTTGAGTCCATTTATTCTTTTGCCTAGAGACCGCCCTATGTGGTCAATGTTGCCCTCACTTTGCCCCTTTCTAACATGGCCGCCACGGAGACCATGGCCCCGCTGATTGGTGCGAGAACGAGCCAATAACCCTCCAGTCTCTGCCCTCTCGCGGAGCCGCTCTCCTGCTATGGAATTAGAGGGAGGGCATTGAGCAGTGATTGATGGCCCCTCCGCAAATAACAATGGGACTCATGGGGTTCGGACCAATAGGGAGCGGAGAGGGGCGGGGCGGGGCGGTGCTTCCAGGTTGGGGAGTGAATGGGGCTGGAGCCGGGGCCTGAGAGCAGGTAGCAGAGCGAACTCTTGCCGGACGCCTGGGTCCTCTCCGTGTCTGTGGGGGAGCCCGGACGCCTGGGTCCGCTCCGTGTCTGTGGGGGGGCGGGGGGAGCCCGGACGCCTGGGTCCGCTCCGTGTCTGTGGGGGGCGGGGGGAGCCCGGACACCTGGGTTCTATTTTTGGCTGCGGGGCTATACTGGCTCCCGGTTGATTTGAGGGGGTGCCCCATGTCTCCCTTGTAGGGAGAAGCCCCGCACCCAGCCCTGCCATGGAGACTCTGATCCCTGTTATCAACAAACTGCAGGAGATTTTCAACACGGTGGGGGCCGAGGTGATCCAGCTGCCCCAGATCGTGGTGATTGGGGCCCAGGTGAGACTCCAATTTCTCCCTTCCTGGGGGGATCCAGCTGCCCCACTGGGGTCCAGGTGAGACCCCCGCCAACACCCTCTATTCTCTGAAGCCCCAGGCTCCTCTTCTCCCTCTGCCACCCCGTCTGGCTGCCCCTCACCCTCCTGTCCCCTCCAGCCTTAACCCCGTTTCTCCCCTCCTCACAGAGCAGTGGGAAGAGCTCGGTTCTGGAGAGCATTGTGGGTCGCGACTTCCTGCCCCGGGGCTCAGGCATTGTTACCCGGCGGCCCCTGGTCCTGCAGCTGGTGAATGTGCCATTTCTGGAGGAGCGGCAACATGCAGCCAGTGGGGAAACAAGTAAGGGGGTGCTGGGAGCCAAGGTGGGCTCTCCCTGGGCTGAGGGGGACAATACCATTCACTGGGAGGCCCCCCACCCCCTCCCTGCTCTGGGAGCTTGAGGGTAGAGACCCCAAGGGCTGAGGTGGTGAGACCATGAGATGTCTGGGTCACTGTGACTCCCTCTCTCCCTGCTGCTGGGGAGCCTGTGTCTGTGGGTTGAAGCCAGTGGTTCCTATGGGGAGCCAGGGTCTGAAACAGCTGCTTGGAGTGGAGCTGTGCAAGCCCCTGAAGCCCTGTCCACACCCTGGGGGGCTGAGAGTGACCCCAAATTGGCTCTCCCTACAGGTACCCAGGCCGAGGAGTGGGCGACCTTCCTGCATTGCAAGCACAAGGTAGGGGCCCTGCTCAGGATCTGGGGGTGGCCCCCTCAACCCCTGTCTGGGTCTTGTGGGGAATGATGGTAATCAGAGGGGTGGAGGATGCCCCTCCCTGACCTGTCTGTCAAGGAGTAATGGAGGTGATATTCCCAGCACCCATCCCTGTCCTTTGCTGGAGGTGGGGGGCAGCCTCCCTTGCCCATCCTGGCTGTGGGTCATTGCATGCCCCCTCTCCACATACTGTCAGCTTCAGGGCAGAGGGAAGTGTTACCAGGGGCCATGGAGTGTGTCTCAGGGCCAGCCCTGCCTCTCTGTCCCCTCTCAGACCTTCACCGACTTCGATGAGATCCGGCAGGAGATCGAGACTGAGACCGAGAGGACAACAGGAACCAACAAGGTAATGAACACCTCTGACAAATCCTCCTCAGTGTTTGTGTGTGAAACCAGGAGTCCTGATCCCAGCCTCCCACTACTGTAACCCACCAGACCCCACTCTCCCTCCCAGAGCTGGGGAGTCCTGGCCCCCAGCCCCCCCGCGCTCTGACCCACCGCCCCCCCCCACCCTCCCAGAGCTGGGGAGAGAACCCAGGAGACCTGGCTCCCAGCCCCCTCTGCTATAACTCTGTTGGTTATTGCCCTGCAGGGGATCAGTCTGGAGCCCCTGTATCTGAAGATCTACTCCCCACATGTCCTGAACCTGACACTGGTCGACCTACCGGGGATCACCAAGGTGAGAGGCGGGTGCCCCATGGTGTTGGGGGATGGAATGGGGAGGGGTCCTTGGATGGGGTGGGGAGGGGTAATGCCCCACTGTGGGTGTCTGCCAAAGCTGCCGCTAGGGGGATATTTCCAAAATCCGGCTTATTCCTTTTATCACTGGGGGACCTTCCCGACTATGGACCCTCAGCCAGTCGGTGTCTGTAACCATGAGTCCTGGCTCCCAGCCCCTCCTGATCTAATCATCAGCCCCTGCTGTCATCTCAGAGCTGGTGAGAGAACCCAGCAGTCCGAGCTCCCCTGTATCTTGTCTGGCAGGAGTCTGCACTCACTCTTCTCCCCTCTCAAGGTGCCTGTAGGGGACCAGCCCCCCGACATTGAGGGCCTGGTGCGGGAGATGATCCTATCCTACGTTTCCAATCCGAACTGCCTGATCCTGGCTGTGACAGCTGCCAACACCGACATGGCCACCTCTGAGGCGCTCAAGCTGGCCCGGGATGTTGACCCCGATGGTACTGATGTGAGGGACTCCCCCAAGGGACCCAGGGCATGGGTGGGGCTGAGAGCTGGTGGGCTGTGAGCCCTGCATGAGGGGAGTGGAGGCAGGTGGTGAGGGGGATGCAGTGGATTTACTGGGTGTTTGATGCTGCAGCCTTCACAGACTCTCTTTAGGGAGTGCGCCCCTTTTAATGTGCGAGGCTCTTGCTTTGTTCCCCTATAAGTCCCTTGGGCTCCAGCCCCCCTGTTCCTCTCTGTGGCTGTCCACCACTCTAGGGGAGTTTGGGTCCCTAGCAGAGACTTCAGCCCTGACAGGAGTGCTGCAGGCAGCAGGGACCGGGAGAGACGCGGGGTGGCCATAGCAAAACCCGCTGACGTTTGTTCGTCCCCTGCAGTCTGGGATCGGAGGGTCCAGGCTAGAGAAGAAAAGCCAGGCTTAGGTCAGAGTCTGTGTCGACTGAATCCCCTGCCCTGCTGCTCCAAAACCTCCTGGGGGTCTGCCTCCTGCCCTGGCTGCACTGTGTGGGCTGCAGCGGCTGTGCCGGCCCAGACACGGGTACCCAATTGAGGGGCTTTGCTGGTGCTGTAGGAATGCCACCTAGTGCCAGAAACACTGGTCTGCCAGCACAGCAGCGTCTGCCCTGGGGGGTTTCACACCCTGACCCACATCACTAGGTGGGTAAGTGTAGCCTGGGCCTAGGTCTCCGTCTCTGAGCCTGGGCCTGCCTGATCATCCCTACCCTCTCCCCTCCTGCAGGACGCCGCACACTGGCCGTGGTCACCAAGCTGGACCTGATGGACGCTGGGACAGATGCCATGGATGTTCTGATGGGCCGGGTCATCCCCGTCAAACTGGGCATCATTGGGGTGGTGAACAGGTGGGCAGGAGGGTGGTGGAGTCCAGGGGGGCTGCACAGAGCCGATGGAGGGGCTGTGGATCGTCTGAGGGGTGGGAGGGGCTGGAATTGTGGGGGGTGGAGGGCTGTGGAGAAAGTCTTTGGTGGTGGGATGGGGGCACTGTGCTGGAGTTTGGGGGATTGGAGGGGCTGCAGGGGGTAGCAAACCCAATGTTCCCCACCAGCATGGACTCGGGCGGGGGGGGGAGTGGGGACAGACAATGACTCTGTCCCGCCCCTCCCAGGAGCCAGCATGACATCAACACTCAGAAGAGCATCACTGAGTCACTGCAGGACGAGCAGGGCTTCCTGCAGAAACGATACCCATCGCTGGCCAACCGCAACGGCACCCGGCACCTGGCCAAGACCCTCAACCGGTGGGTGCCAGCTGGAGCTCTGCTCTCCCTGGCAAGGGGCACTGAGGCCAGAGGACTAGGGCTGTGGAGGGGGCAGAGAAGGGAAAGGATGGAGGGGTGTGTGCTGCCCTGGCAGACCCAGGAGCGGGGGGGGACAGCAGGAGGAGCAGGGTAGCACATGGTGGCAGGAGACCCTGGAGTCACCCCAGCGGAGGAGTTGAGCCCTGGCTGTCAGCACTGGGTGCCAGAATGATTCCCTGGAAATTCAGGAGCCGGGAGGCTAGGTTAGACGGACTCATTCCTGTGCCTTGCCCCAGGCTGCTGATGCACCACATCCGGGATTGCCTGCCGGAGCTGAAAACCCGGGTGAATGTGCTGACGGCCCAGTATCAGTCAGTGCTGCAGAGCTATGGGCAGCCCATCGAGGACAAGAATGCCACGCTGCTGCAGATCATCACCAAGTTTGCCACCGAATACTGCCACACCATCGAGGGCACGGCCCGGAACATTGAGACCTCAGAGCTGTGAGTGCTGGCGGGGAGGCGGACCTGCCCCCTCAAGGGCAGGAACTGCAGTGCAGATACCTGGGAGCTGAGAGCTCGGGGCATGAGGGTGGTGGTGCTGAGAGGCAGGGGTGTGTGGCCATTTTTGGAGGGGGGGCTGTGCTTTGGCTACTGTTTCTATTCTCTGAACCCTTCTGTGTCTCTTCCCCCCCACCCCGCCATCCCCCCAGCTGCGGGGGTGCCCGCATGTGCTACATCTTCCACGAGACGTTCGGCCGAACATTGGAGTCCATCGACCCACTGGCTGGGCTCACGATGCTGGACATCCTGACAGCCATTCGCAATGCCACGGTATGGTACCCCTCCGGGCTCCCCTGGGCAGTGCCCCTTCCACCAGCCCCTGTTCTATTAATTTAGGTGGAATAAATGGGCCACAGATGTTCCCATGGTCCAGTCACTGTCCCACATTAAACAGTGCGATGCGAGGTTTGGTACCCAGAGACCTTGGCCTGCCCAGCACCATGGCAAATGCCATCCACTGTCCTCGTAAACTGTTGTTAATGATACAGAGGAGACTGCAAAGCCATGGGCAGCATGTGAAGAGCTGGCTTTGGAAGGCTAGCCCCTGGCTTGGCCCGTACCAGCCTGCCCCTTCTGTCCTCCTTTCTTTGCTGGAGCCTGAGCACCCCTGCCTCTGTGGCTGCCAGCCCCCCATGGTGCCCCTTACCAACCATGCCCCAGCCCTGCATGGTACGGGAACACCACCTGACTCCACATGGTAGGGACCCCTCCCCCATACGTACCACATTGGGGATGGTACCGAGCCATGACGGGGGGGGTAACAGACCATAGTGGGCTGCGGGGTGAGTGTGTGTATTTGCCCCCCTCCCAGTCCCCTGGAGTGGGATGTGCCCACCCCACGACACCTTCAGTCCCATCTCGCTGTGGCTGCCTGGGACTGACTAGCCCCCTCCTGGCTTTCTGTGCCTCACGGGAGTGGAGAATGGGATGAGGCTGGGTGGGGGTGTCTCTCTCTCCCCACTGGAGAAGCCACTACTCTGATGGGGTCCCTGCCTACCCCTCAGGGCCCCCGTCCCGCCCTCTTTGTGCCTGAGGTCTCCTTCGAGCTTCTGGTGAAACGACAGATCAAGCGTCTGGAGGACCCTAGCCTGCGCTGTGTGGAACTGGTGCACGAGGAGCTGCAGCGCATCATTCAGCACTGCTCCACCTACAACACACAGGTGCCCCCCAGGGGGGTGTCTGACCTTAGGCCAGTGCCTGTAGCTTGCCCCACGTTTTCCCCAAGGGGCTCTGCCGAGGCTAGCAGAGCCCATCCAGCTTTCCCTGCTGCACAGTGCATTCATCTCAGATAAAAGCATTACAGTGAAGTGCCTGCTGGCTTTGCCCCCTGGTTACGGTCTCATGTCTGTTTCTGGGTTACACTCATCCTTGATACCAAAGACCCTTCTCTATCTCCTGGGCCTCTCAGGCCTGCTCTGACCCAGTCTGTGCAATCCCCTTGGGGTGTGTGTGATGATTTGGGGGGGGGGGGGGTCCACCTGGACCAGTGAGGGGTTCTGTGACTCCTGCCCTGTAACCTGTGTGCTGCGCATGTGGTGTTGGATTCCCTGACCCCCCCGTGGGCTCTGAAAGTAAAATAACACAGCATGCAATCAGGTGGTGTAACTACTTTTTTTTACTTGGACCCTGCCTGTCCAAGGTGGTACTTTTACCTGTCCCAGGATCTGCCACAGAGCCCTGCAACGGGACCCAAATCCACCAGGGCCTGACTACAAGTGTCAGGCTGTGAAAAGCACTGCCACGCTTGCTGGGGAAGTGTTGGGTTCAGGGCCAGATTGGGCTTTAAAAGTGGGCCCAAGCAGACCTCTGGCCTGTAGTCATCAAACACAGCTGGAGCAGTCTCTAGCTAAGCTGTGGGCCCATTTGTGTCCAGCACATCTCAGTAGCCATCTTTTGAAGTTTCAACATTTCCAAGATCTTATCTCTCCTCCCTCTGTGCCAGGAGCTGTTGCGCTTCCCCAAACTGCATGAAGCTATTGTGGAGGTGGTGACAGGCGTCCTGCGGCAGAGGCTGCCCATCACCAATGAGATGGTAACACCTCAGGGAGAGGGGGCTGCTATGGGACATCTGGGATCCATGCAGGGTAGGGGCTGATATGGGTGTTGAGGTTGAAGTCTTTGTCCTAGGGCAGATTGATTGGATTTAAATCAGCAAGTGGGAAAATGCACTTTAAAAATCACCCACTTTAATCATATTTTGCATTTGTACTTTTTAGGAAAATAACTTAAAAGGTGGATTCTCACTGGTTGATAACCATTTTAATTTGCAGCTAAATATAGTCTTTACACTAAGTGTGGTGCTTCTTTCTGCAAAGCAGGTGGATACACTAATCTATACACATTTATTTAAACTAGTATGTAGCTGACCCTACATTTATTCAGTTTAATTTTCTGATATTAGAAAATGATGCATTTTTATTTACTAGATAATTAATACAAACAATTAAATGCTGTTTCTGGGCATTTTTAATGGAATATGTGCTGAGTCCAGAAGAACAAATGTCAAGCAAAACATGTTTTGCATTGAAAACTAACTGAGAGATGGTTTGATTGGTCCTGCTTTGAGCAGGGGGTTGGACTAGATGACCTGCTGAGGTCCCTTCCAACCCTGGCATTCTATGATTCTAAGAGGACAAGATCTGCTAGTTGTTTCCCTCTTCCAGTCTGAGATTTTACAGGGTTTCACTTCCATGGTTTGATGTCCTTTTAAGATGTCAGCAGCAAGCATGTACTGCTTTTGATTAAAATCCATTACAATTCTGGCAACTTGTGTTAAGGACTAAGCTTATAATACCCTAAATTAAATATTGTTTTGTTTTCAAAGCTCAGGCCCCATCCCATCTCTCTCCCATGCAGGTTCATAATCTGGTTGCAATCGAGCTCGCCTATATCAACACCAAGCACCCAGACTTCATCGACACAGCACTGGTGTCTGCCTCTGTCAGCAGCAGCAGCAGCAAGGTAATGCCTCTCTGCTCCTGTGTCCCACTGCTGAGCCTCTTCCACCCCTTTCCTCCACTGGACACCAGTGTCACCCCTCATGACATGGTGGCCAGCTGGTCTCTGCTCTCCCCAGAATGACCCCCCTGCAGAGGGGATCCGGTGTTGGAAGAGTGACAAAGTGGAGAATGCTGGCATGGAAGAGAAGCCTAAGGGGAACACCCAGCCCATGTATTCCAGCCCCAGTCGCTCCCATGCTGTCAATCTGCTGGACACAGTGAGTTACCCCCTTCCCACACAGGCAGGTGATGGTGAGGTATTTTGATCATCTAGTCTGACACACACACCCTGCAAGACCCACAGGCCAGAGAACTGCCCCAAAGTTGCTTTGACCCATCTCCTTGTTGGAGAATTCCTGGCTTTCCCCCACCCGCCATTTCCCTTGTTCCTACAGCCCATGCCGGCCACACGGAAGCTGAGCCAGCGGGAGCAGCAGGATTGTGAGGTGATCCGCAGACTCATCAAATCGTATTTCCTCATTGTGCGCAAAAGCATCCAGGACAGGTAAGATGTGGTGGGGATAAGGGTGTGAGGCTGCAGCCCCTCTCCTGGACCCTTATGGGCCATGAGGAGTTGAAGAGGCTCAAGATGGGTACCCCTCCTCCACAGCGTCCCCAAGACGGTCATGCATTTCCTGGTGAACTATGTCAAGGACCATCTGCAGAGCCAGCTGGTTGGACAGCTATACAAGCAGCAGCTGCTGGACATGCTGCTCACAGAGTCAGAGGACATGGCACAGCAGCGCAAGGAGGCTGCTGGGCTGCTCCAGGTGAGGGAATGGGGGGGGGGTGTCTCTCTGCCCCCCTACCTGTGCTAATGACTTCTGTCTCCCATCAGGCCTTGCAGCGAGCCAGCCAGACCATCTCTGAGATCCGGGAAACGCAACTCTGGTGAGGGGAGATTGTGCCTACAAACCAAGCCCTGGGCTCTGACTCACTCACTTGGTGCTACAAATACCCCTGCTGACCTATGTGGATGTCTGGAGTGGCAGAGACACCACACACACCCCTCCCCCTGTTCTTTGCTGCCTGTGTATCTGAGCCGCTCCGATGGTGGGTTGGTGTTATGGAATAAAACTTGTTTGTGCAAAGAGCTGGCTTAGGATTGTTACCTGGGGTGACACCTTCTGCCTAAAGAATTCACTGATGGCCAATGCCAGCTGCCCCAGAGGGAGTTTGATAAGGAATCTAATAATGAAGAAGCAGGGCAGAATCAAATGGGGGTTCACAACATTGCTTCGCAAATTCCATGCCCTGTCATAGCTCCTCACTGCTTCCCCATCCACTCCCCCTCATCAGTCTGAGTGCTTGGGAAGCATCTCTTCCTCTTCAAGAGTGATGAGAAGGCGGGGGAGGGGGGTGTTACAGTCATAGTCCCAGCCTTCGAAAGCTGCTACCTATTAATTTCATTGATGAATAGATTGAATAGGATGGGTCCTAGCTGCCTTTTAACCAGTTCTACTTACATAAGAGCCTTTGATGAGGGACCTTGGCAAAGGCTTTCTGGAAATCCAGTTCCTCAGATCCATGAAGACTGAAGCTCCACCTGCTCCTCTGCAGCAGTCGGCTTTCCCCCATCTCCTACTTTAAAAACCGCTCTACAACCTTTTGAATGTTTAGTGCCAGCAGTCTGGTTCCACTTCGGTTTAGGTGGAGCCCATCTCTCCTGTATAGGCTCCCCCCCATCCCAAAAGTTTCCCCAGTTCCTAGTGAACATAAACCCCCTCCTCTCTACACCATTGATGTTCTGCTGGTCATCACAAACCCAGCTATCTATGTTTCTAATGATCAAATCTCCCATTACTAACACCTGCCTTTTCCTAGCAACTGGAGTTCCCTCCCCCAGGAGAGGCAAATCTGGAAGGAGGGTCCCAGCTATGGGAAGCTTTCTTCCTCCTCAACAGCACAGGGGCTGTCTGAGCAGAGGTGGGACAATTCTACAGTGTCCCAGAAAGCCTCATCAACATACCTCTCTTAGCTCCTCCAGTTCTGCCACCCTGGCCTCCAAAGTCTGTATGTAATCTCTGAGCACTCTGCTGCTGGGTTTCTGCCTGCATTGTGTCCTAGTTAATGAAAGGGTGGTTTAAAGAAAGGGGTTTATGGAAGATGGTTTGGATTATAGGTTTTAAGGGGACTAAAGGGGAAGAGGTAGGACTGACAAGGGACCCCCCCTTCCAAACTCCCTGTTAGCAGCCTCTGGAGAGATTGAAGAGGCCAGAACTCTTCAAAGGGGGGGCAATGACAGAGCTCTATGAAATCATGCGTGATGTGGAGGATAAGGAAAGTTAAGTCTGTGGGGGTGGAGGTGGCTGGCAGCAGGGAGATTCCCAGGTCCCGCCCGGCAGCCCCCTTCTCCCCTCTCCTTGCTCCGGAGGCGGCAGCCGCCGCCGCTCTCCCCGCGGGGGCCGCCCCCGGCTTTATCCCCCGCCCGCGCCGCGCCATTGGCAGCCTCCTTGCCCCGCCCCGCGTATGCGCGACTCGGGCAGCGCCTCGTCCGGTCATTCCGCGGGAGCCCGGGAAGCGGCCGGTCCTCCCTAGCGCCCCCCTGCCGGGTCCATGGCCTGTTCTCAGCCGGGGGGCTCCGGCTCCTGGTCCCGCTGCGTGGCCCCCCCGGTAGCAGAGTCCCCATGACCCACCCCCCGGTGTCCCGCTGGGGGGGGCTCTGCGCACCGACTCACCAGCTGCTGAACCCGCCACGGATTGAAGCAGGAGCCGGGACAGCGGCTGCGCCCGGCTCGGAACCACCCCCGCCCCCAGTTTCCCTCTCGGTCCGCCGACAGGGACCCGGGGGGCGGGGAGCGTCTTTCCGCTCAGCCCGGCGGCCCCTCCGCGCCCTGCAGCCGCTGCTCAGCCGCCAGCACCGGGCTTCTCTCTCCAGCTCCGGCTGCTCCTTGCCCCTCACTAGGCGGCCGGGCCCTCAGGATCGCTGCCCGCGGGCTGAATTGCGGCCGCTGTCACCGCAGCGCTTAAGGAACCAGCAGCTACTTCAACCCCCCGAGCGCCGCCCGCAGGAGCAGCCCCAGGAACGTCCTAGGAGCTCGGGGGTCTCTGGCCCCAGGGCCTCGCCCCACCTCAGCAAATATCCGCGTGACCTGGCTGACCCCATGCTGCGCCGGCGGCTCCCAACAGACACGGGCCCCACGTACAAACCTCGGGCAGATTATGGCCCCAAACAGCCTGCAGCTCAGATGCGATGCGGTGCAGCCCGTTGCTTCTCCTCTCTCCGGGTTCCGGACCGTGACTGGCGCACCCCCCTTTGCTTTGCACTGGCGCTCAGCGGAGTCAGTCCTCAGAGCTAGTGGGTGGGCCATCCTACGCAGGTGTTAACAGCTGAGCTGCCCGTCAGCGTCCCGCGGGTGGGGCGGGCACGCGTGTCGGCGCATACCAGCCACAATGTGAAAAACCTGAGAGATGCAGCAACACTGACTCACCCCTGGTGTAAACAGCACTAAGTAGATGGAAGAATTCTTCCATCAGCCTGGCTATAGCCTCTCGGAGAGCTGGATTACCTATGCCGATGGGAAATCTCCCCTGTCGGCACAGGTAGGAATCGCTCTGACACCTGTCTCAAATACCAGCTCTCAGGCAGGGACTCTGCCAGCGTTCCCTGTGCAGCCTGCCCCACTTCAGTGCTGGGACGTCAATTCCAGTGGATGGGGGGCAACAGAACATTGCAGGCTGGAGTCACCAGGAGCACTTCCAGCATTTACGTCCCCCTGGCATTAACAAAAAACCCACTCAGCTGCCCCCAACGCTGCAGGCATCTACATCCCCCCCAGGGAGGGTCTACAAAATAGGGAAGGGTCATATTTTTAACTAAACAAGGGAGATTTTTTTGTAATTAAATACATTTGTTTTTAAAAATAAAAATATAAAATTAATTGTGAAATTAGCCCCACCTTCATTAAGGTCACCCCAATTCCTTGTCCCTCCCTCAGGGGCCCACCCTACAACCCTGGCCACTGAGGTGTCTATGGGACAGACCACACTAGAATGACCTCACAGCAGACTGCACTGATGGAAGGGGGCTTTCCAGCAGTATAGAAACACACAGCGGGGGGGGGGGGGGGGTCCAGCACAACCCTCTCTCTCTGTTTTCCAGCCAGTGCACCCTCGTCCTTTATAGGAGCCAAGCCTGCACCTCCCCAGCTGCTGCTCATCCTTAATTAGCTGCCTTCCACCCCTCTCCAGGATGGGTTAATTGGACCACTCAGCTGCCTGTTAACTCTTCACCTGCCAGCATGAGAGACACGTCCCATTGGGGGAGGTAGGGAGGCTGCAGAGATGGATTCTGGGAGATGCTGTTTGTGGGTCTTTGGGAGGGTCCCATCTCCCATGTTGGGCAGAAGGAGGATCCCAGGGAGGGCTGCATAGGGGGCAGCAGGGCTCATTAACCAAAGGGAGGGGAGAGTTCCTGAGAGGGAGGCTGTATATGGTGGGGTCCTGGGAGAAGGCTGATCCCAGCAGGCTGTGCTGGGGGAGGTTCCAGTGGGGGTAGCTCCAAGGGGTGGATCGCAGCCTGGGGAGGGGAGGGTCTTTTTCCTGCTTATATTCAGACAGGCAGGGGTTTCCACTGCAGCATTCATTGCAGAGTTCATCACAACATGGGGGGGGGTGTCTATACAGAGCCCCCTGCACAGAGTTCCACAACCCCCCCAGCATTGTGCACCCTCCACCCCTGGCTCATCTAGTCTCAGAGCTGAAACCAGTCCAAGGTGCTGGCCAGATGCAGGGACAGTCTCTGTCCCCCGCCCCTGCCAGGACAGTCCAGCTGATGCCTGGTCTGCACCCCCAGCAGCACGAGCTCCAGCATCTCCAAGTCAACGGGGGCCGAGAGGATGTTGTCCCAGCCTCTTGCCCCTCCCCTGGCTCCCCAGAGGTGTCAGAGGGCAGGTGCTAGCGGGGTACCGGTGGCCCGAACATCTCCATGGTCTCTATCACCAGGGAGAGATGGTCCAGGAAGGAGCTGATGGAAACACGCAGGATCCGGGCCTCATCTGCTTTCCAGTGCCTGGTAGGAGGACATGGGGTGAGGTGGGAGGAAGCCCCCGCTAAACCCAGCTTAGCCAGTACCCCTCATGACCCACAGACCTGCCGGTGCCCCTCACTCCTGACCTGCAGACCCTACTAGCCCCACCCTGACACCCCCCCCAGCCCTGCTGGTGCCCTTTACTCCCAACCTGCAGCCCCTAGTGAGGGTTGGTCTCCGTGGGGGGGCTCACTCACACATGCAGGAAGTTCTCAGTCACCGTCAGTTCTTTGCTGATCCCCCCCTTGCGGGGCTCAGGGTCGGGGGCCAGGGAGCCATGAGCGATTTGGGCCTCCAGGGGGGATGGAAATGGGATGCTCAAGGTGCTGGGGGGGGGAGGGTTAAGGAAAAAGAGAGTGGGAAAAAACTGGGGGGGGCAGGTGAGAGACATGGCCAGTTCCATGGGGGAGACCCTCCGCAGCCCCCTCTCCCAGAGACCCCCCACGGGCCCCTGATATCCCCACAGCCTCATCACCTCCCCAAATCCTCCCAACCCCTTCTGCACCCCCAGCTCTGCCCACAGCCCCCTCATCACCCCCAGCCTCTTCTGCACCCCCAGCCCTGCCCACAGCCCCTTCACCCCCCAGCCCCTTCTGCACCCCCAGCCCTGCCCACAGCCCCTTCACCCCCCAGCCCCTTCTGCACCCCCAGCTCTGCCCACAGCCCCCTCACCACCCCCAGCCCCTTCTGCACCCCCAGCCCTGCCCACAGCCCCTTCACCCCCCAGCCCCTTCTGCACCCCCAGCCCTGCCCACAGCCCCTTCACCACCCCCAGCCCCTTCTGCACCCCCAGCTCTGCCCACAGCCCCCTCACCACCCCCAGCCCCTTCTGCACCCCCAGCCCTGCCCACAGCCCCTTCACCCCCCAGCCCCTTCTGCACCCCCAGCCCTGCCCACAGCCCCCTCACCACCCCCAGCCCCTTCTGCACCCCCAGCTCTGCCCACAGCCCCCTCACCACCCCCAGCCCCTTCTGCACCCCCAGCCCCTCCAGCCCCCCCCCCTTCGGCGCCTACTCGCCGCACGGATACAAGCCCAGCGCAGTCGCGGCTGCTCCAGCTTCTTCCATCTCGGCCACGGCTCCGCCCCACGTGCCGCAAGGGGGCGGAGTTTTGCGGCCAGGCCCCGCCCTTGCACACGTCAATCCCTCCCCGCCCCCACCCGGAACTCGCCCTCCCTGAGACCCTCCTGCAGGGACCCCCCCGCCCTGCACAGCGACCCCCAGCTGAGACCCCCCCCGCATCCACTGCCCTTCCCCCACCCCTGCAGGGCGGTACCCCGGAGCCCCTGGCAGGGGGGCAGAGGCCACTGCACCAGAACCTCCTCTGGGACTGGGACAGTCACACGCCAATCACAGGGGCCTTCAGCAGCACCCCCCTCCCAGATCCCAGCCCTATTCCCCATATTCCCACCCCCACCCCCACGGTCTGCAGGGCAAATTTACCTCCTGCATCAGCCTGGCTGAAAAACAGCTTCCTCCTCTTTCCACTACATGCATCTGACAAAGTGGGGATTCACCCACGAAAGCTCCTGCTCCAAAACGTCTGTTACTCTATAAGGTGCCACAGGATTCTTTGCTGCTTTTAGCTTCTCCCTTCTTCACCCTCAGCAGGGGGTGATATGGGGGGGAGGGGCCCAAAGACTTAGAGGACACCGTTGCCCCCATGGGGACAGAGGTGGGGGTCACCAGGTGAGGGGCCCCGGCATAACCAGCCCCATACCCTACACCAGAGGGGCTCTGTCCCGACGCTGGGCAAGGGGTCCCTGAGTAACTGGCCCCTGCCCAGGCCCAGAAGGGGTATGTCTCAGCACCAGGCAAGGGATGCCCAGATAACTGGCCCCTACCCCCACCCCGGAGGTGGCCCCAGATAACCAGCCCCCTGGCCTACCCTAGAGGTGGCTTCATCCCTGGTCTCTGTATAACCAGCCCCCTGCCCCACCCCAGTTAACACATCAGGCAGAGCTGGGCAGCTCTCACACCCACCATCATCTTTAATGGAGAATGGGAGACACACACAGGCACCTTAGCAGCAGTTCAGAGGTGTCAGGAGGGGGCAGAGGGACCCCAAGCCCCATACTGGGCCCTGCCTGCAGGCTCCTTGTTCCAAGTGCAGGGACAGCCAGGCTGAAGTCTTCCCCCTGGGCCCACGGCTGTCTGGGCACTAGTCCAGGAATCCCATCTCCATCGCATCAGCCACCTCCGGGTGCAGCAGCCGCGTGGCCAGCCGCTCAATATCGTCCAGGCTCAGAAGGCGAAGGCTCCGCTCGTAATCCTGGAGGGAGAGGGAGGCTTAGCACGGCAACCCCCAGGGTGGAGGGGAAGGGGGGGCACTGGGATCCCTGTAGCCCCCTGCCCCACCATTGGTGCTGGGTCCCCAGATAACCAGCCCCTGCGTCCCACCCCAGAGGGGCCACATCTCAGTGCTGGGTCCCTCGATAACCAGCCCCACCCCAGAGGCGCCACATCCTGGTGCCACATGGGTTTCACGGATGCAATGACCCATCCAGGAATCCCCCCAGCCTACAGCTCCCTCCGCACCAGGACTCCGGGCATCACCTTCTGCAGCTGCTCTAGCACCTTCTCCGCATCGGCCGTGCTGAAGTGCCGTGCCAGGACCTGGCCCAGCGGGTGCCAGATGGTCGAGAATGGTGGCGGGGGTCCCCTGTGTCCCAGCTCCTCGGGGGAAGCCTTCTCCGGCGGCTTGATTACCAAGTTCAGCTTGGACTCTGGGCCAATGGAATAGTCCGAGAGCCGGTGCTCATCTGTGGGGGTGGCAGAGGGGCCATGAGCTCTTGTTCCCCCCAGCTCACAGGGGCCCCTGGGACTGTGAGACCTCAAGATAAAGGCACCCCCCACACCACTGAAAAACAGAAGTTATGGAGCATTACAACTCTTACCCCACCCCAGAGGGGCTGCGTCTCAGCACCGGGTGAAGGGTTCCTGGGTAACCAGCCCCTGTGCCCTGCCACAGGTTGGGGGGGGGGGGGCAGGCATGTCTCAGCACTGGCCGAGGGGTCCTGGTATAAACACCCCCTGCTCCACCCCAGAGGGCCTGCGTCTCAGTACTGGGCAAGACCCAGTCCTGAGTCTCCATGTAACCAGCTCCCTGCAACTTCAAACACAATAAGGAGTCCGGTGGCACCTTAAAGACTAACAGATTTATCTGGGCATAAGCTTTCGTGGGTAAAAACTTTTTATCCACGAAAGCTTATGCCCAAATGAATCTGTTAGTCTTTAAGGCGCCACTGTACTCGACGTTGTTTTTGTGGATACAGACTAACACGGCTACCCCTCTGATACTTGACTCCCCGCATCTTGGCACCGGGTGAAGAGTCCCCATATAAACTCCACCTGTCCCACCCCAGAGGCAGCCTCAGTGCATGAGATTAGATGAAGCGGGTGGGCAATGAAATGGCTGGTGCATTGTCATGACATTTCAGGGTAACAAGACATATGGGGAGCAGTCGTGCCTCTCTGAGGGCTGCCTGTCTGCAGACTCGTGTGCCCCGGGAGCAGGCACCCACCTGCCAGGGCCTTGCCCTTGAAAAGCAGCCGCTGCTGAGAGACTGGGACGTTCAATTTCTCTGAGACCAGGCGCTTCAGGGTGCTGACGCGCTCATCTGGAGAGACCTGGGGAAATTGGGGAGCGGGGGAGGAAAGGCTGGAGTAGGGAGCTACACCCCACCCCAGGACTGCCAAACCACACACACTAGTGCCCCCCATCCATCCCCCAGGAACCTCCTCCACAAACCCTCCCCATCTTACAATCCCGGCACCTGCCAGGAACCTACCTCATTCAACACCCCTGCCCCCACCTGTGCTCCCCATCCACCCTCCCTGGATCTTCCCACCCAGCATCGCTCCCAGACCCGCCCCCGCCTCCCCCCCCCCGTTTCCCCCCCAGGGTGGAGACGCAGGCAGAGGGGCCCCCCCCCGGGCACAGCCCCCCCCACCAATGGCACAACCACCACCCCCAGCACAGCCCCCCCGCCATGGGCACAGCCCCCACCCCGAACACAGCCCCCACCCCCAGCACAACCCCCCCGCCATGGGCACAGCCCCCACCCCGAACACAACCCCCCCCCCGCCATGGACACAGCCCCCACCCCCAAGCACAACAACCCCGGGCACGGGCACAGCCCCCGCGCACCTGCAGGCTGCAGCCCCGGCCCTGCAGCGCCTTCACCGTGAGCAGCATCGCGGGATCGCGGCCGCGCAGCCCCGGAGCGGCCCCTTTAACGGCACCATAGACACCCGGGAGGACATCGGAATAGAGCGGCCGCCGCCAGGCAGCATAGAGTTGTAAGAGGGCCCGCTAGACCAGGCGGAAGGAGGCCATAGAGTGCGTGAGTACGCAGATAGAGCGGCCGGTGTGATGCCATAGAGTCTGAGGGCACCGGTGCCCAGAGTGACCGTAACCATAGAGCCCAAAGGGGGCGGGAAGACTGGGGGAAACATCATACCATAGAGACGCTGTGGGGGCTGCCCCTGCCCCTTCCCCCAGCCCTGCCGGTGCCCCCAACTCCCGACCCGCAGCCCCTGACAGCCCGGCCCTGCCGGTGCCCCTCACTCCCGACCCGCAGCCCCTCCTAGCCCGGCCCTGCCGGTGCCCCACACTCCCGACCCGCAGCCCCTCCTAGCCCGGCCCTGCCGGTGCCCCCCACTCCCGACCCGCAGCCCCTTCTAGCCCGGCCCTGCCGGTGCCCCTCACTCCCGACCCGCAGCCCCTCCTAGCCCGGCCCTGCCGGTGCCCCACACTCCCGACCCGCAGCCCCTCCTAGCCCGGCCCTGCCGGTGCCCCTCACTCCCGACCCGCAGCCCCTGCCAGCCCGGCCCTGCCGGTGCCCCCCACTCCCGACCCGCAGCCCCTGCCAGCCCGGCCCTGCCGGTGCCCCTCACTCCCGACCCGCAGCCCCTCCTAGCCCGGCCCTGCCGGTGCCCCACACTCCCGACCCGCAGCCCCTCCTAGCCCGGCCCTGCCGGTGCCCCTCACTCCCGACCCGCAGCCCCTGCCAGCCCGGCCCTGCCGGTGCCCCCCACTCCCGACCCGCAGCCCCCACTAGCCTGGCCCTGCCGGTGCCCCCCACTCCCGACCCGCAGCCCCTGCCAGCCCAGACCTAGGCTCCCCACATCACAGCAGGAATAAGGAAGTGGGCAGACCACCAAGTTTCCCCATTTCCTTGTTGCCATGAGGGTGTGGTGGGGAGAGGCATTAGACTTAGAAGTTGCACAGCAGAGAGGGGCCAGGAAGGCAGCCTGGCATGGGCCCCTGGCTTTCCCACTCTCCATGCCAGGGGTCAGGCACAGAGCAGCCTGCATTGGGGTCAGGACCCATGTTTGCTCTCAGGGTGGCAGCTGGGTTGTGCCTGTCCCAGCTGAGCAAAGGGAGCCCAGCTGCCTACAGCCCCCTCCTTTGCTTCTCCCCCACACCAGTAACAGCTCCATGCAAAACTGTGTTGCTCTCTTTCCTTTATTCGAACTGTCACGCTGTGGGAGGGGGGCTGTTCCCCCCTCCTGTAAACAGCCCAGGCCCCACACCCTGGGGGGCCACTGCCAGCAGCATAGAAAATACATCGTATAAAAATAAGGCTGGGTGTTTGGGGGCCCAATGTGAAGGTTTTGGCTTCCAATTGTCCCCGCAGGGAAGGGCCCTAGGCCCAGAGTCCCTTCTACAGCAGGTCCCTGAATTCTCCCATCTCTGCGCCCCAGGCAGTAGGCTCTCAGCGGCTGGAGAAGCACAGCACCCTTTGCAGCTGCCTCCAGCAGGGGATGCTCAGGGGCTGTCTGGCGGCCGCAGCTTCTTATAGAGAAGATGACCCAGCACGAGCAGTAGCATCTCGGCCGTGCTGCTCAGCGCCACCACGAAGGGGGCCTGGGAGGCGTAGTCAGCCTGCCGGCGGTGGAAGGAGAGCTGCAGGACCGCCAGGGCCAGCAGGCTGTTCTGCACTCCCACTTCGATGCTAACCGTCCGGCGGTGTGGGCCCGGCAGCCGAAGGCAGGCGGCCAGGAGGTAGCCCAGAAGGAGGCCAAAAAGGGGCACACTCAGCCCAGCCAGCACCACAGGGGAGTGCACGTCTGCCAGAATGAACGCCCCCATGTGGTAGGCCATGAAGAGCCCACCCAGGATGAGGGCGAAGCTGAAGGGCTTGATAAGCAGCAGCAGCAGGCGGGCGACCCGGGGCAGCTTGCACTTCACCAGCAAGCCGGCCGAGATGGGTACTGCAATGAAGAGTAGCGTGGCCAGGATCTTGGCGAAGGGCACGTGCAGGCTCTGGTGGGCGCTCAGCAACCGCCCGTAGAGTGCTGAGGAGAGCGGCATCAGCCCGGCAGCCGCCACCGTGGACAGCAGCGTCATGGAGATGGCCAGGGTGACGTCCCCGCCCAGCAGGAGGCTGTAGAGGTACCCGCCACCCCCACCCGGGGAGGAGCAGGTGACGACCAGCCCTAGTGCCAACGCCTTGGGCAGGGCAAAGGCCAGTGACATGAGGTAGCCATAGAGGGGCATGGCAACGAACTGGCCCAGGATGCCCAGGAGGACGGGCTGGGGCTGGCGTGCCAGGTCCCGTAGTGCCTCCAGCTCCACCTTGCAGCCGAAGGCACACTTGTTGATGAAGATGAGGGGCAGGAGGGCGTAGAGCAGCGGGTTCTCCGAGAAGTGGCCCAGCCCTGGGTGCTCCGGCTCCTCGCCCGGCAGCACCCGCACCCGGAACTCGCCCCGCTCCTCCACCAGTTGGTGCTGGTCCAGCAGGCGCAGCTGGAGTGGCGCCAGCCCAGCCAGGCCCGAGCGGATGGCCACCACAAAACCCCCCGCCCCGCAGCACAGGGTGCTGACGTTCTCCACCGTCAGCACGGTGGGCGCAAGTGAGGCAGCGCTAAGCTGGGTACCACCCGCCGTCCTGTTGGCGCCCGGGTAGTGGCTGGACACTACCATGATGCCCCGGCTCCTCTCAGGGAAGTCGAATTCCAGGGTGCTGCCGTCGCCCATGCTCAGGTACCTGCCAGCCTGCTGCCCCCTGGCCAGCTGGGCCCAGCAGCCCAGCAGCAGCAGCAGGAGTGGCAGGACCTGTGCCATGCCAGGGGCTCTCACGGCCCACAGGCACCTGGTCTCTGGCGGCTCCGGCACATGGGGACGTCCCTCAGCCAGGACGCATGGGTGGCCTCTCCGCTCTGTCGCCGGGTGTCCCCGCCAACCTGGGGGAGGGAATGGGAGAGGGTGAGAGGAGGAGCCTGAGGGGGTGGGAGGGGTCTTGGTCGAGGCTGCCAGCTCCTGGCTGCCCACCCTGGAGCAGGGAACTGGCCAAGCTGGACTGGGAGAAGGGGCAGCCCAGAGCCAGGCTGTGGGGTGAATGCATGGGGCAGGGATGGGGCAGGGATTATGGGGCAGGGGTTGTGGGGCAGGGGTGGCCATTCCCTCTCTCTTCAGTTGTGCTATCAAAGTTAGTAAGAGACAAGTAGAGAAGCCGATAACAGACACCCCCTCAAGACAACCCATATGCATCCCTCTCCCCATGGATAGCCCCCCTGCACACCCCCCTCCCTGATACCACCCACACCTTGCACCCTCCATCAACAAGGCACACATGGGTGGGGCAGTCCCTAAATGGTGCTCCACCCCGTAGGATCAGAGGTCACGCAAGGGTATGGGGAGAGAGGTCAAACTCCTCCAGGACCCAGCCCCAGGCCTCCCCTCTCCAGCTCCAGGCAGGCCCCTGCCCTCTGACCCGCCCACCCCTCCTGCTAATCCCTGCAATACCCCACACTCTGAATCCTAGCTGGACCCCTGACCCTGCAGCTCCCCAGTGCGACCACCCCCAGCCCTACCAGCAAAGGGATGCAACCCCCCTACCCCTGCCCCCAAACAACTCCCCATTCCAGGTCCCAGCCCCCATAACCCTCACTAGCCCCCAGCACTTATCTCCATCCCCCTCCTGCTTCCTGCTCGGTGCCCCCACCACCTCTCCCACCCCCCTCCTGCTACCTACCCCCCTCCGGTCCCCAGCCCCCTCTCCCACCCCGCTCCTGCTACCTCCCCCTTCCGGTCCCCAGCCCCCTGGCCCCTCTCCCACCCGTCCCCTTCCTGCTACCTCCCCCCTGGCCTCTCTCCCACCCCTCCCCCCCTGCTACCTCCCCCCCGGTCCCCAGCCCCTTGGCCCCTCGCCCACCCCTCCCCCTCCTGTTACCTCCCCCCTCCGGTCTCCAGCCCCCGGCCCTCCCCCTCCTGCTACCTCCCCCCTGGCCCCTCTCCCTCCTGCTACCTCCCCCCCGGTCCCCAGCCCCTCCCCCCTTCCTCCGCACCTGGCACCGGCAACCCCACTCGACTCGGCTGCGCCCGTCTCCCTTCGGTCCCCCCCTTCTTTTGCGTCACAGCCGCGGCCCCGCCCACGAGACATGATCTCACAATGGTCCCACCCACCACGGAAGTGAGTGCGCACCAAGGGGGCGGGGCCTGGGGGCCGGAAGTACGTTAAGGACAGGGACTAAGGACTCGCTGTACTGTGACTGGCTGGAACGCTGCCATCTCCTGTACTCTGATTGGTGGAGCTGGGGATACCCGGAGCGCTGATTGGCAGAACGCCTGATTGGTGCCCGCTTCACACGCAACGTTCTTCTCCACGCATTGGTGAAGGGGGGTTTACACCGCGCGTGGGTCCCCGGCCGCTGACACGTGACACCATGCTCGGGTACCCTAGGGGCTGTCACGTGACACCATGCTCGGGTGCCCTAGTGCTGTCATGTGACACTATGGTAGCCCCCCCCCGGCCGCCGTCACGTGACACCATGCGCGGGTGCCCTAGTGCTGTCACGTGACACTACGGTAGGGCCCCCCCCCCCCGGCCGCTAACACGTGACACCATGCTCGGGTACCCTAGGGGCTGTCACGTGACACCATGGTAGGGTACCCTAGTGCTGTCATGTGACACCATGTTCGGGTGCCCTAGTGCTGTCACGTGACACTATGGTAGGGCCCCCCCCGGCCGCTGTCACGTGGCACCATGCTCAGGTACCCTAGGGGCTGGCACATAACACTATGGTAGGGTACCCTAGTGCTGACACGTGACACCATGCTCTGGTGCCCTAGTGCTGTCATGTAACACTATGGTAGGGCCCCCCCGGCCGCTGACACGTGACACCATGCTCAGGTACCCTAGGGGCTGTCACGTGACACCATGCTCCGGTGCCCTAGTGCTGTCACGTGACACTATGGTAGGGCCCCCTGGCCGCTGTCACGTGGCACCATGCTCAGGTACCCTAGGGGCTGTCACGTAACACTATGGTAGGGTCCCCCAGGCGCTGACACGTGGCACCATGCTCAGGTACCCCGGGTGCTGACACGTGACACCATGCTCGGGTACCCTAGTCCTGTCACCTGACACCATGCTCGGGTACCCTAGGCGCTGAGGGGTGGGTCGTGTCCCTGCCCCCTCCCCGCCATCTATCCTGTGATTGGTGGGATTGGGCCCCCCACCCCCAAGGTTTGTGTCAATAACATGAAATGGGCGGGCAAGGCCCAGCAAACACCAGGCCCCAAAACTTCTTTCCCCCTGCACACTCCCAGGCCTGGTCACCAGCTACCTCCCACCCCAGTGCCACAGCCAAATCCGGGGGTCATCGGTGGTGCCCTCTTCCACCCAGCCTCGCCCCAGGGCCCCTGGGGCCTGGCGTCAGCCCACGTCAGCCCTTGCTGCTTGTTTGTTCTCTTTTCCTCTCCCTGGGGTTGGGAGCGGCAGGGTCTGGGAACATTTCATCATCCTGCACACACCTGCGGCTCTGTCCTTCTGCCAGGCACGGCCAGGCCCATGTAGCTGGCCCCGGGAGCAGCCAGCACGCAGTTTGTTCTGACCCTTCACTCCTGAAGCTCGGCCTAGAGCCTCCAGGGTGGCACTGTCTCCTGCCCTAGCCCCACGTTTTATCCTGATTGCTGCTAACGATCTGTCTGACTGTCATACCTAGGAACTCTGGCTGGGAACCAGGCAGCTGTAGGGCTCGACTCTGGTCAGACACAGAAAAGGCCAGTCCCAGAGCCCCAGCGCTGACCAACTGTGCAGGCCCACATGCGCAGACAGACCCATAGGGCCAATAGCGTTCGCTCCACCATACTGCGGGCTCTGCACACCTCTAGCCCAATGGCTGGCAAGTCTAGGGCAGGAGAGTTTTAAGGTGAGGGCGGAAGGTGAGTCAGGCGCTGGCACAGGAACGGAGGCAGCACAAAAGGTCTTTGACAGATTGGTAAGGGGGCAACAGAGGTTGGGTTCACGCGCAGCTCAGGGCCAGGGTTTGCCCCTTCCTTATTGAGTGAGAGATGACTGATGTCCATGGGGGAGCCATGAAGGGCCTCAAAAGTCAAGACAAACATGAATTGCTGGAGCAAGGGGGAGCTGTAGAGAGGGGAAGTGAGACCGGCAGTGGGACAGGCTAGGAGAATGACTGGCAGAACGTGCTCACCAGCTGAGGTGCAGGGGAGGATGGTGATCAAAGGCAGAGGGCTCTGGGAAGAGCCCCAAGAACAATCACGGGCTAGAAAACCTGTCTTCCAGCAAGACACAACAAGAGCTCTATTAAAACGTAAGAATGGCCAGACTGGGTCAGCCCAAAGGTCCATCTAGCTCCATCTCCCAACAGTGGCCAATATCAGGTGCCCCAGAAGGAATGAACAGAACAGGAAATCAAGTGATCCATCCCATCACCCATTCCTCGCTTCTGGCAAACAGAGGCTAGGGACACCATCCCTGCCCATCCTGGCTAATAACCATTGATGGACCTGTCCTCCACTAATTAATCTAGTTCTTCATTGAACCATGTTTACTCTTGCCTGTCACAACATCCACTGGCAAATTGTTCCACAGACTGACTGTGCATTGAGAGAAGAAATACTTCCTTGTGTTTGTGTTAAACCTGCTGCCTATTCATTTCATTTGGCGAGCCCTAGTTCTTGTGTTAGGAGGAGTAAATAACACTTCCTTATTTACTTTCTCCACACCAGTCATGATTTTATAGATCTCTACCATAACCCCTCGCTTAGTCGCCTCTTTTTCAAGATGAAAAGTCCCAGGCTTATTAATCTCTCCTCATATGGAAGCTGTTCCATGCCCCTAACCATTTTTGTTGCCCTTTTCTGAACCTTTTCCAATATCTCTTTTTTGAGATGGGATGACCATATCTACACAGAGTATTCAAGATGTGGGTGTACGATGGATTTATATAGAGGCAATATATTTTCTGTCTTATTAGCTATCCCTTTCCTCAAAATTCCCCATATTGAGTGGATGTGTTCAGAGAACTCTCCACAATGAAACCAAGATCTCTCGAGTGGTAACAGCTAATTTAGCCCCCATCCCTTTATATGGACAGTTGGGATTATATTTCCCAACGTGCATTACTTTGCATTTATCAATATTGAATTTCCTCTGCCCGTGGCTTGCCCAGACCCCAGTTTATTTAGCTTCACACAGAGGTTAAGGGTTGACTTGATCTCCTTCTCTCAGGACCTCGTGGGGCACAAATAGTAGGTGAGAGGCTCTTCAGCCGAGCAGAAGAAAGGCCACACCCCCTCCACCTCTGCCCCCATCACACCAGCCCCCAAGGATGGACACCAGCCTCTGCACTCTCTGCGCTGCATTTATTCAGACCCCATGGAGGGCCCAGGCTGTGGGACGTTACAGACCCCTCTGCCCTCAAGCTAGAACACCCCCCTCACCCCGCAGTTTCTCCTCTCAGCAGAGGGGGACACGACTGAATCACCACAGCAGGGAGGGGACTGACCCAAGCAGATCCCCATCCCCACCAGGCTGGAACTGGGGGCATCACTCTCCATGGAACGGGGATAATTCCAGGGTAGAGAAGAGGGAACAAGCCCCTCCACACTCAGAGACTGTCCGTAAGGGAAGGAATGCACCTGGGTTTAACACCTGCCTGGGGGAACAAGGCACTTAGAGGGGATGGGGCCTTGACTTCCCAGCCACCAGCGAAGAAATCAGTGGGGCAGGCACCCTGCCAGAAACAATCTGGCCCATCCTTGCGGGGGCCGGAGAAAGGGGACCCCCTGCCAGACCCAAGGAGCAAGCCCCCCTTCCCAGCATGGGGCAGACAGCACAGTGTCAGGGGAGGGGGTCACTGGCCATCAGCCTTTCTTTGGGGGATGCAGCCCTCCATCTCCAGCGCTTCCGGCCAGCCTTCGTACTTGTTGGTGCTCTTGCTGTTCTTGGTGTGCTGGGGGAGAGGACAGCCCACGTTAAGGCATAGAAGGGGCCCCCCAGCTTCTCCACCCCCTCAGTCCCAGGGCCCCCAGTCTCTTCCCCCCCACAAGCTGTGACCCACACTCCCAGCTTCTCCACCCCCTCAGTCCCAGGTCCCCCAGCCTCTTCCCCCCCCCCACAAGCTGTGACCCATTCCCCTACCGGGCCCCCTCAGCTTCTCCACCCCCTCAGTCCCAGGGGCCCCAGCCTCTTCCCCCCCACAAGCTGTGACCCATCCCCCTACCAGCCCCCCCCCCCCCCCAGCTTCTCCACCCCCTCAGTCCCAGGTCGCCCAGCCTCTCCGCCCCCCCCCCCCAAGCTGTGACCCATTCCCCTACCAGGCCCCCCCAGCTTCACCCCCTCAGTCCCAGGGGCCCCAGTCTCTTCCCCCCCCAAGCTGTGACCCATCCCCCCCTCCCCCAGGCCTCCACTCATGGAAATCTCTGCAGGCATGACAGGACACCTGCTGGCTGGCCCCAGGTCTGCCCTTGGGAAGCCAATCAGCTGGGGATGGGGAGATGAGTGGGGCTGGCCCCCAGGAACAGGGAAATGGGAGGGTGGGGGGCTCACCTGCTCAAAGGGGCTTTTGTCCTGCACCCCCTTGGCCCCCACGAAGACCCAGCTGTCGCGGAATCCAAGCTCCTTGGCCACACTGCTGCCGAGCTCGCTGAAAATCCTCCGCGTCTCTTCGTTCATCCTGGGGGCAGAGCCCTGGCTCAGCAGGAGGATCAGGGCCCTGCACCGAGCCAGCCAGGGCCCCCACCTTGGGGCTGGATGGGAGCTGGCACCTGCCAGAGGGGAAAGGCCCCAGGCCCCATTCCCCACCCAGTGAGGCAGCTAGTCCCCGCCCTGGGGCCGGATGGGAGCTGGTGCCCCCTAGAGGGGAGAGGACCTATATCCTGCCCCCCAAGCCAGACAAGCCCCCCACCACTGGCCCTGAGGCTGGATGGGAGCCAGCATCCCCAGAGGGGTGAGGCCCCAGGCCCCATTCCCAACCCCCCTAAGCCAGCCAGTCCCCGCCCTGGGGCTGAATGGGAGCCGGCACCCCCAGAGGGGAAAGGCCCCACTGGGCCCGCATCCCACACCCACTTGGTGGCTGGGTCGTCGTATGAGGCCACGAACACCAGGGTTCCCTCGTGCAGCGTCCGAATGAATTTCAGCAGCTCGTTGACGTCTGGGGTGAAAGACGCAGGGTGAGTGCAGGCCTGGGCCCCCCTGACCCACAGGGTTCTCGTGAGCCTCCCCCGAGGTTCCTGCCTATCACACAGACCTCCCATACCAGCGTCTCCCAACTGGAGCCCCCATGGATTCCCCCCGCCCCCCAAGCCCCTCCCACAACATCCTCAGTGGCTGCCCCACGACCCCCAGCCCTCCTGCCCCACAGGGCTTCCGAGCCTCCTCCCCCCACACTTTCCTTTCTCTCACAGACTCCCCACCCCCTGCACCAGGCTCTCCCACCTGGAGCCCCCACAGATTCCCCCCCCCCGACATCCTCAGGTGCTGCCCCCCTCTCACCTCCAGCCCACATGTCGAAGAACCTGGCATCAATGAGCTCCCCATTGACCCCTGGAACCAGAGAGAGAGAGAGAGTCAGAGCCTGCCCCACCGCAGCCCCCCTCCTTCCCCAGGCCAGCTCCCCTTTCCTGGCCCTGGTGCCCCCTCCCCAGTTCCCCACACCCTCTGCAGCCCCCCTCTTCCCCAGCCCCCCCATACTCTCTGCCCTGCCCAGTGCCCGACCCCACAACAATGTTCCCCCTCCCCCCCCCCACTCACCATTCACCAGGGCGATGTTCAGGCCCCGCCCCACATTGTTCTTCACGCTGCTCATTAGCCTGGAATGAAAGTGAGGTGAGAACAGCCCACCCACCACCTACAGGGGAACAGGGACACCTGGGTTCTTTCCCTGGCTCTGGCAGGGGCGTGCAGTCCAGTGGGCTGGGAGGCAGCCCGGACTCCTGGGTCCGCCCCACAGTTCTGCCCCTGATTAGCACGCTGCCTTCTCTCACCTTCCATGCTGAGCCCCGAACCCGCAACTCACATTTTATCCTCCAGGCAGATCTTGGGCCCGATGACGTTGGCGGCACCGCTGACCAGGCGGAAGGCGAGATGCTGCTCGGGGCAGGGCTGTGGGAGGCCACACTTATACCTCCTGGGCCGCGGCTCTGGGGAGGGGTGTGGGGAGATGTGGGGAGGTCGCCAAGACACCCTCATATCACACACCACCCCTGGTCCCCTGGGCTAGGCAGCTCCCACACCAGTCAAGGGTGCCATGGCCCCACCATGAGGGGGACGGGCTCCTGGGAGGGGGGCACTAGTGGGGGAACGTGAGCTGAGGGACATAGGACCACGGGAGTCACCTGTTAAATGGAGGGGTCCTCCTCCCTCACCCTATGGGATTGGGACACCCTCCACCCCTGCCGGTAGGGACACTTGAGGTGATGCACCAGGGTCCCTGCCCCTGTATCTGGGACCCAGCCCCCTGCTACCACAGCCTCCCATGGGGTCCTGCTCCCAGCCTGGGACCCAGCCCCCTGCTACCCGCTCCCATGGGGTCCAAGCTCCCGGCCTGGGACCCAGCCCCCTGCTACCGCCCCCATGAGGTCCTGCTCCCAAACTGGGACCCAATCCCCTGCTACCCCCCCAACCCCTGCCATGAGGTCCCTGCTCCCAGCCTGGGACCCAGCCCCCTATGGGGTCCCTGCTCCTAGCCTGGGACCCAGCCCCCTGCTACCACAGCCCCCCATGGGGTCCCTGCTCCCAGCCTAGGACCCAATCCCCTGCTACCACAGCTCCCCATGGGGTCCTGGCTCCCAGCCTGGGACCCAGCCCCCTGCTACCACAGCCCCCCATGGGGTCCTGGCTCCTAGCCTGGGACCCAGCCCCCCGCCGCCCACCCCCCGCCATGAGGTCCCGGCTCCCGGCCTGGGACCCAGCCCCCCGCTGCCCACCCCCCGCCATGAGGTCCCGGCTCCCAGCCTGGGACCCAGCCCAGGAGCTGCCCCCCGCCATGAGGTCCCTGCTCCCAGCCTGGGACCCAGCCCCCTGCTACCACAGCCCCCCATAGGGTCCCTGCTCCCAGCCTGGGACCCAGCCCCCTGCTGCCCCCCGCCATGGGGTCCCTGCTCCCAGCCTGGGACCCAGCCCCCTGCTGCCCCCCGCCATGGGTTCCCTGCTCCCACCTTGGGACCCAGCCCCCTGCTGCCCCCCGCCATGGGTTCCCTGCTCCCACCTTGGGACCCAGCCCCCCGCTACCGCTGCCCTCCACTCCCCAGGCCAGAGACTCACTGTTGTGTCTGCTTCTGGCTCCCGCCCTGCCTGAGGGGGCGGTGCTGGCCTGAAGGGGCACAGCCGAGCTGCCCCAGCCTGACACTGGGGGCAAGAAGAGAGGGGGCTGGTGAGGGGAAGGGGAAGCACCCTGGAGCCCAGCCCCCCTTCTCTCCCCAGACTGGGCCGCCAGCCAGGACCCCCTGCCCCCAGCATGGCACAGACCCAGGGGAGAGCAGGACAAGCCCCTGTCCCAGAGTAGCAGCTCCTTGGCCAGTCACTCACCTGCCGTGGGGAGGTTCTCAGGACCTGTGGGGAGAGAAAAAGCAGCCCCAGTGACTCACAGCACAATATGCCCAACCCCCACCACCGCGCTGGGGGTCCAGAACTTGGTCTCTACGTCCTTCCCCCCTGCCCACTGCTTGGGGGGCAGGAGTCTGCCCCAGGCAAAGACCTCGTCACCCAACCCCGCCAGGATTTAGGGCCTTGTACCATAGCACTGGGTGGAGTCATCCCCTGTGAAACTCCCTGCCAAAAGGCAACCGGGTGTCCTTACTGGGGGAGGGGGGATACTACAGCCCTTGGCCCCCCCAATCCCAAGGGCAGATCCCTCCAGGGGGCACCCCTGCTCCTGCCACTATAGCTGTGGATGACGTTGCCCTGTGGAACTGCCTGCCACAAGATGCCCATGGGGGGGGGGGCAGCTCTTACTGCCGAGAAGCTGCTGGAGGCGAGAGAAGCCACTCTGGGTGCCCAGCAGGAGGCTGACGAGGATCCAGGTGAGCCCAGCAGTGAGGATGATCACCACCACGCGTAGGGGACCTTGGGGGAGGGAAGCAGGGGCTCAGAGCTGGGGCATGAGGCACAGCCAGCCCCCCCAGAGCAGGCCCCCCCTTGCTGCAAACTCAGCCCCCACACCCAACCCCCCCTACTGCCCACACCAGCCCCCCACAGCCAACCCAGCCTCTCACCTGCCAGTCTCATGGCACCGTCCAAGGGCTCCCTCCGCCCCAGGGGGGCGGAAGGTGGAGTCTGAGAGCAGAGGAACCGGAGCTGGAAGGGAAGTGAAAGGTCGGTCAGAGTCCAGAACCAGCCCAAATCCTGTGACCCACCTGCCCCACAGCCTCCATCTCCCCAGGGTACCCCAACCCCACAGCCCCCCAATACCCTCACACACACCGCTTCTCCCACAGCTCCCTTCCCCTCCAGGGTGCCACAACCCCACAGCTCCCCAATACCCTCACACCTCACTTCCCTCACAGCCCCCATCTTCTCCAGGGTACCCCAACCCCCACAATACCCTCACACACACCACTTCCCCCACAGCCCCCATCTCCCCAGGGTACCCCAACCCCCACAGCCCCCCAATACCCTCAAACACACCGCTTCTCCCACAGCCCCCATCTCCCGTAGGGTACCCCAACCCCCACAGCCCCCATCTCCCCAGGGTGCCACAACCCCACAGCTCCCCAATACCCTCACACCCCACTTCCCTCACAGTCCCCATCTCCTCCAGGGTACCCCAACCCCCACAGCCCCCCAATACCCTCAAACACACCGCTTCTCCCACAGCCCCCATCTCCCGTAGGGTACCCCAACCCCCACAGCCCCCCAATACTCTCACACACGCCACTTCCCCCACAGCTCCCATCCCCTCCAGGGTACCCCAACCCCCACAGCCCCCCAATACTCTCACACACACTGCTTCTCCCACAGCCCCCATCTCCCGCAGGGTACCCCAACTCCCACAGCCCCCCAACACCCTCACACACACCCCGCTTCCCCCAGCCCCCTAGCCCCACAGAGTCCCCCCGCAGCCCCGATAAGCCCCGTGTGCGCCCCACATCTCCCAACCCCCCCGATACTGTCACACACCCCATAGCCGCTCCAACTCCCCCTCGATACCCGCTAATCCTCCTGCCCCCCAGGCGCTGCTCACCGGGCGGCTCCTGCTCGCAGCTCCGGCTCCAGCGGGCCGCGGCCCGGAGCAGGGAGGAACCGAGCGAGCCCCGGAACCCGCCTCCCGATTCTCCGCCCCCCCCTCGGCTCCGCCCCCCACCATAGCCACCCTCCGGCTCCGCCCCACCCCGCTAGAACCCGCCCCGGCTCCGCCCCCGGCTCTAGCTCCGCCCCCCACCATAGCCACCCTCCGGCTCCGCCCCACCCCGCTAGAACCCGCCCCGGCTCCGCCCCCGGCTCTAGCTCCGCCCCCCACCATAGCCACCCTCCGGCTCCGCCCCACCCCGCTAGAACCCGCCCCGGCTCCGCCCCCGCCTCTAGCTCCGCCCCCCACCATAGCCACCCTCTGGCTCCGCCCCACCCCGCTAGGAAACGCCTCTAGCTCCGCCCCCACCCCGCTAGAACCCGCCCCGGCTCCGCCCCCGCCTCTAGCTCCGCCCCCACCATAGCCACCCTCCGGCTCCGCCCCACCCCGCTAGGAAACGCCTCTAGCTCCGCCCCCACCCCGCTAGAACCTGCCCCGGCTCCGCCCCCGCCTCTAGCTCCGCCCCCCACCATGGCAACCCTCCGGCTCCGCCCCACCCCGCTAGGAAACGCCTCTAGCTCCGCCCCCACCCCGCTAGAACCCGCCCCGGCTCCGCCCCCGCCTCTAGCTCCGCCCCCCACTATAGCCACCCTCTGGCTCCAGGACCCGCCCATGGCTCTGCACACCACCCCCACTAGGATCCGCCCCTGGCTCCGCCCCGCACTATATCCACCCTCCGGCTCCGCCCCACCCCGCTAGAACCCGCCCCGGCTCCGCCCCCGCCTCTAGCTCCGCCCCCCACCATAGCCACCCTCCGGCTCCGCCCCACCCCGCTAGAACCCGCCCCGGCTCCGCCCCCGCCTCTAGCTCCGCCCCCCACCATAGCCACCCTCCGGCTCCGCCCCACCCCGCTAGGAAACGCCTCTAGCTCCGCCCCCACCCCGCTAGAACCCGCCCCGGCTCCGCCCCCGCCTCTAGCTCCGCCCCCCACCATGGCAACCCTCCGGCTCCGCCCCACCCCGCTAGGAAACGCCTCTAGCTCCGCCCCCCACCATAGCCACCCTCCGGCTCCGCCCCACCCCGCTAGGAAACGCCTCTAGCTCCGCCCCCATCATGGCAACTCTCCGGCTCCGCCCCACCCCGCTAGGAAACGCCTCTAGCTCCGCCCCCACCCCGCTAGAACCCGCCCCGGCTCCGCCCCCGCCTCTAGCTCCGCCCCCGCCTCTAGCTCCGCCCCCCACCATGGCAACCCTCCGGCTCTGCCCCACCCCGCTAGGAAACGCCTCTAGCTCCGCCCCCACCCCGCTAGAACCCGCCCCGGCTCCGCCCCCGCCTCTAGCTCCGCCCCCCACCATGGCAACCCTCCGGCTCCGCCCCACCCCGCTAGGAAACGCCTCTAGCTCCGCCCCCCACCATAGCCACCCTCCGGCTCCGCCCCACCCTGCTAGAACCCGCCCCAGCTCCGCCCCCGCCTCTAGCTCCGCCCCCCACCATGGCAACCCTCCGGCTCCGCCCCACCCCGCTAGGAAATGCCTCTAGCTCCGCCCCAACCCCACTAGAACCCGCCCCGGCTCCGCCCCCGCCTCTAGCTCCGCCCCCCACTATAGCCACCCTCTGGCTCCAGGACCCGCCCATGGCTCTGCACACCACCCCCACTAGGATCCGCCCCTGGCTCCGCCCCGCACTATATCCACCCTCCGGCTCCGGCCTCTGCCCCGCTTGGACCCGCCTCTAGCTCCGCCCCCTCCTCTAGCTCCGCCCCCCCATTATCTCCACCTTCCGGCTCCGCCCCCCCCCCCCCCCCGCTAGGACACAAGCCTGGCTCCACCTCCCGCCTATAGCTCCGCCCCCCGCCTATATCCACCCTCCAGCTCCGCCCCCTAGCCTGTAGGACCCGCCCCTTGCTCCACACCCGCCTATATCCACCCTCCGGATCCGCCCCTGGGTACCCACCCCCAATCCTTTGCCCCCCCTCCTTGCCTGGATCCACCCCCTCCCCATCCCCACAGCCCAGCTCCCACCCACATATTGCAGGGGGAGGTCTGGGGCAGTGGGGCAGGGCCCCCCCCCAGATAGGAGTTTCCATCCGGGGGCACAGAAAGAGGCTGCAATTGTGACGGTCTGTTAACTGGCCCTTAATTATACCCGGCTGGACAAAGTGGTGACAATGTGGGGGGTCCTCTAGGGCGAGTGGGGGCTCTTCTCAGTGGGGATGGAGAAAAGTGGGGGGAAATCTCTCCCTGGAGGAGGGGCCCAGGACACTGGGGGCATGTTCCCAGGAACAGCCCCATGGGCCACCTAGACCTGTGTCCCAACTCCCATAATCAGAGGAGTGGCCGTGTTAGTCTGGATCTGTAAAAGCAGCAAAGAATCCTGTGGCACCTTATAGACTAACAGACGTTTTAGAGCATGAGCTTTCGTGGGTGAATACCCACTTTGTCAGATGCATGTAGTGGAAATTTCCAGGGGCAGGTATATATATGCAGGCAAGCTAGAGATAATGAGGTTAGTTCAATCAGGGAGGATGAGGCCCTGTTCTAGCAGCTGAGATGTGAAAACCAAGGGAGGAGAAACTGATTCTGTAACTGGCAAGCCATTCACAGTCTTTGTTTAATCCTGAGCTGATGGTGTCAAATTTGCAGATGAACTGAAGCCCAGCAGTTTCTCTTTGAAGTCTGCTCCTGAAGTTTTTTTGCTGCAGGATGGCCACCTTAAGGTCTGCTATAGTGTGGCCAGGGAGGCTGAAGTGTTCTCCTACAGGTTTTTGTATATTGCCATTCCTAATATCTGATTTGTGTCCGTTTATCCTTTTCCGTAGCGACTGTCCAGTTTGGCCGATGTACATAGCAGAGGGGCATTGCTGGCATATGATGGCGTATATTACATTGGTGGACGTGCAGGTGAATGAACTGGTGATGGTGTGGCTGATCTGGTTAGGTCCTGTAATTGTGTGTGAGGATCCTATTTCAAATTTGATGACAATATATATCTCCAGATCAGTGGCACAGCTATGGGCACCCGCTTGGCCCCACAATATGGCAATATTTTTATGGCCAACCTGGAACAACGCTTCCTCAGCTCTCGTCCACTCACGCCCCTTCTCTACCTACGCTACATTGATGACATCTTCATCATCTGGACCCATGGGAAGGAGACTCTGGAAAAATTCCACCACGATTTCAACAGCTTCCACCCCACCATCAACCTCAGCCTGGACCAATCTACACGGGAGGTCCACTTCCTAGACACCACGGTGCAAATAAGTGATGGTCACATTACCACCACTCTATACTGAAAACCTACCGACCGCTATGCCTACCTTCATGCCTCCAGCTTCCATCCCGGACACATCACACGATCCATTGTCTACAGCCAAGCACTGAGGTACAACCGCATCTGCTCTAACCCCTCAGACAGAGACGAACACCTACAAAATCTCCACCAACCATTCTCAAAACTACAATACCCGCATGAGGAAATAAGGAAACAGATCAACAGAGCCAGACGTGTACCCAGAAGCCTCCCACTGCAAGACAAACCCAAGAAAGAAACCAACAGGACTCCACTGGCCATCACATACAGTCCCCAGCTAAAACCTCTCCAACGCATCATCAGGGACCTACAACCCATCCTGGACGATGATCCCACACTTTCACAGGCCTTGGGTGGCAGGCCAGTCCTCACCCACAGGCCACCTGCCAACCTGAAACACATTCTCACCAGTAACTGCACACCGCACCATAGTAACTCTAGCTCAGGAACCAATCCATGCAACAAACCTCGATGCCAGCTCTGCCCACATATCTACACCAGCGACACCATCACAGGACCTAACCAGATCAGCCACACCATCACCGGTTAATTCACCTGCACGTCCACCAATGTAATATACGCCATCATATGCCAGCAATGCCCCTCTGCTATGTACATCAGCCAAACTGGACAGTCGCTACGGAAAAGGATAAATGGACACAAATCAGACATTAGGAATGGCAATATACAAAAACCTGTAGGAGAACACTTCAACCTCCCTGGCCACACTATAGCAGACCTTAAGGTGGCCATCCTGCAGCAAAAAATCTTCAGAACCAGACTTCAAAGAGAAACTGCTGGGCTTCAGTTTATCTGCAAATTTGACACCATCAGCTCAGGATTAAACAAAGACTGTGAATGGCTTGCCAATTACAGAACCAGTTTCTCCTCCCTTGGTTTTCACACCTCAACTGCTAGAACAGGGCCTCATCCTCCCTGATTGAACTACCTCATTATCTCTAGCTTGCCTGCATATATATACCTGCCCCTGGAAATTTCCACTACATGCATCTGACGAAGTGAGTATTCACCCACGAAAGCTCATGCTCTAAAACGTCTGTTAGTCTATAAGGTGCCACAGGATTCTTTGCTGCTTTTACAACTCCCATAATGCTGCAATGCCCCAGCATGAAATGAATGAACCTTGGAGATGGAGGGGGGCATGCTGTTCCCACACCTCACCCCAGAAGTGGCTGCATCTCAGCACTGGGCAAAGGCTCTCCGTATAACCAGCCCCTTTGCCCTGCCATGGGGTGTGTGTGCGTCAGAGCTGGGCGAGGGGTCCCTGTGTAACCAGCCCCTGCCCCACCCCAGAGGGGCCACATCCTGGCACTGGGCAGGGGGGTCCCTGTATAACCAGCGCCTGCCAGAGCTGCCCACAGCCGAGTGCTGGAGTATGAGGGTGTGTGTGCGCATACACACACACATACACTCTCTGGTGGGCTCTTTTTTAACACTTCCCTGACCCACATGGGACCCTGCCAAGCCCTAGCCCTCAGTGCTGTTGAGTGGCAGGGAGTCCCACTGGTTTGCGGTGAACAAGTTACCCCCGCTCCTCCATGAGCCACAAACGCCAAGCGCCACCCTCCTTCCAGGTGGCATTTTAGCCTGTCCCCTCCAAGAAAACATCAATTGCAGCATTCTCTCTCCATCTTCATACCAGGACGCCTGGATTCTCTCCTTTAGAGCGTGAGGCGGGGGGGGGGGGCGGTGCTGGGAGCCGGACTCCTGGGTTCTCTCCCTTAGAGCGTGAGGGGGGGCGGTGCTGGGAGCCGGACTCCTGGATTCTCTCCCTTAGAGCGTGAGGGGGGGGCGGTGCTGGGAGCCAGACTCCTGGGTTCTCTCCCTTAGAGCGTGGGGGGGGGGGAGCGGTGCTGGGAGCCGGACTCCTGGGTTCTGTCCCTTAGAGCGTGAGGGGGGGCGGTGCTGGGAGCCGGACTCCTGGGTTCTCTCCCTTAGAGCGTGAGGGGGGGCGGTGCTGGGAGCTGGACTCCTGGGTTCTCTCCCAGCTCTGGGGGCATAAATATATTTCTTCTGTAGACATGGAGCTCATAAAGATGTATGAGCTACCCCTGATACTTCTATAGACATGGGGCTCTAAGCGCCCTTGTTCAACCACCACTGAGCAGCTTTGTACCCAGCAGAGGGCGCTGTCCTACCATAGCAGCCCAGAGACTCTGGGCCCAGCCCCGCAAGCTGGGGCGAGGCTCTGGGGCGCTTAAAATCCTAATGGGTTGCCAGGTGTGGGCATGCTGGGTTCTGGTATAAGCCCCTCCCCGTTCTAACCCACCAGCCCCCCGCCTCCCAGAGCTGGGGGGGGAGAACCCAGGAGTCCTGGCTCCCAGCCCCCACTGCCCTCCCAGAGCTGGGGGAAGAACCCAGGAGTCCTGGCTCCCAGCTTCCGCCCCACCCTCTCAGCTCAGTGTGTCACTGTGCATCAAGCAATTAATGTGCTAAAAGCCCCGTGGATCATAATTAATCTTTATGAGCCAGGGCCTGAGCTTGCCACAACCATCTCCCCTCCCCCATCCACGTCAGGGGAGATTTATGGGGCGGTGTGTGTAGGGAGACGAGCCAGGGATGGGTCTGGAACATGTCTGAGGTTTGCATTGCAGGCGAGCGGTACATCCTGGGGGTGGGGATGGACATGCCTCACCCCTGAGCCCCCCAAGCCACCAATCCAACAGCCCCAGGATTGCTAGAAAAGGACCCACAACAGTACTCAGCATTTCAGCTGCAGCTTGTGACATCACAGTGCTGGGCCTCCCTTAATGAGAGTGGGGGGAAGGGAGGGGCTGCACCCCCCTCACCAGGGAAACTGAGACACTTGGGGCTCAGGTATTAACCCAGCCCCCCACCAACTGCAACCCAGTAAACCGCCACTTCCCCCCAGAGCCAGGGAGAGAACCCAGGAGTCCTGTCAGGGCCACTCAGAGGATTCAGGGAGCCTGGGGTCTTCGGCGGCGGGGGTCCTTCCGCTCCGGGTCTTCAGGGCACTTCAGCGGCGGGTTCCAGAGCGAGTGAAGGACTGGCTGCCGAATTGCCAAATTGCCACGGAAGCAGCTCTGGGTCTTCGGCGGCCGGTCCTTCACTCACTTCAGGTGCATTCGGCGGCACTGAAGGACCGGCCGCCGAAGACCCGCCAAAAACTCTCATGGGGGCCGCTACAGGGCCTGGGGCACGGGGCAAATTGCCCCACTTGCCTGCCCCCACTCTCCCGGCGGCCTTGAGTCCTGGCTCCCAGCTCCACCCCACCAGACTCCACTCCCATCCCAGAGCCAGGGTGAGAACCCAGGAGTCCTGGTTCCTCCCCAGGCCCCAAGGTTGTGTTATTAGCTGGGACCTTGGCATGGCTCAGGCAGGGCAACATTAACAATGCTGGAGTCGTTATTAATGGGTCTGGGGTCTGGGGTCTGGCCAGGTGAGGGGGATAATGAACAGGGCTGGCACCATGCCAGGCTGAGCTGGGAACCAGACGCGTTGCTGGGGGCCAGAGCCGAGACGGTGCCCTAAGGGAGAAAGGCCCTGGTCCCCCAGTCCCAGCCACCCTGAGCCAGCCAGCCCTGAACCCATCACCCCTGCCCAGCTCTCCCCGCACACATGTTCACCCATTTTGGGGTAGATCCCTCTCCTCCTTATAGGATCCTGGCACTGAGCCAAGGACCCTCCCCTGGCCCCAATTTCTTTTTTCCTGGGAGGAGGGGTTGTTTGACACCACCCAGCTACCTGTTCTGGCCCTGCCTGGCCCCACACTAACTTGGTTCCTCCTCACTCCCTGGACATGGACTTATGGCTCTGCCACTTGTTCTCACAGGGTTTTTTTTGAGACTGGAACGTTAAAAATGCCTTTACGAGGCTGTTAGCGCTGGGGTGGGGGCAGGCCGAGGGAGGGCACGGGGTGCTCTACCCTGGCAGTCCGGACTGGGGGCTGTGGGGAGCACCATGGGGCAGGGAACAGGGTGCTGGGCAGGGGACGTGCTCCCCTGAAAGGCAGGGCCGGACAGCAGCGGGTGCTGTGCTGCCCGGTCTCCCATCCAAACTGTAAACTGGGCTTTCCCTGCTTAGCAGGGGCCTGGTTAGCCAGCTCCAGCTGACAGGTGTGTGGGGGTCCCAGGGGAGCTCCCCCTCCCCCCTGTCTCTGTCCATTAACCTCCCATCAGTTGCCGGGCCAGAGAGCAGATGAATAATTAAAAATCAACAGGCACAGATGGTGCAAGCTCCAGGGGGAGCTCAGGGCTGGGCTGGCAGGGGCTGCGGGTCGGGAGTGAGGGGAATGGGTGCATGGATTTCTTTAAAACTTCCTTTAATTGCCCCTCCCCACCCGGAACTGAAGGGCCCATCACTTATTCATCCAGCTGACACCACCACATCTTTCACCTCCCTCCACCCCACCGCCGCTTGCTTCTGAGGCAGACGCCAGAGCGGGGCCAGGCACGAGCCCCGAATCCCTCCTGTCCCAGCTGAGGCAGAGTGAAATCTCCCCCCTGAGCCATCCCGGCTCCAGCAACAGCAGCAGCAAGAAGCTCCCCCGGGAGAGAAACTGCCTCTTCTCGACCTCAGCAGTATTACTGGGAAAGCCCTCGCCTCCGGGGCCCGAAGCCCGTTCTGCCAGCAGTTTTGCCTGTTGTCCAGTGGCGGGAAGTTCCACTGGATTGTCGAGCATCACGGTTCAGTCAGACTCAAACAGCAGCCTTGGTGTTAGAACTCCCCTCCTCTAGCTCCACTCTGTTGGGGGGGCGGATGTCCGTGCGGGGCCTGGCGTGATGCGAACACCCCGAGCTCGTCAGAGGAGGGGCTCTGTGTGGCCCCCACCATGGTATATGAGCCCTCCCAACACAATGGCCCAGTTGGGGGCGGTTGTTTTTTTTTCAGCACTTTAATTAACAAAAGAAAAGTTAATTATAAAATGAACAGAGAAAACAGCTGCGTGGGAGCGAGGGAAGGGGTCTGTCCTGCTTCCCCCAAATCTCGGGGGGGGGGTCAGGCCCCCCTCCTCGCACCCACATGTAGTATGACTGTTTACACAGATATGGGGGGGGTTACACTGAAATTTCTTACACCTGGGACTAAATTTACACCGAACCCCCCTGAGACGCAATAAATTATTCAGTAATTAAGGCACCACGTCGCCGGGAAAGGGGGAGCTGGGAGGGGGCTGGGAAGGGGAATCCCTGGGAAAATGGGGTGCTGGGGGGGACGGCTGTCGAGAGGAGTCCCTAGGAGAAGGGAGCGCAGGGAGGTCCCTGGGACAAGGGGGTGCCCGGGGGAAAGGCTACGGAGGGGGTCTCTGGGCTGGGGGAACTGGGGGGGGGGAAGGGCTGGGGAGGGGGGTCCCTGGGACACAGGTTAAATCTCCAATTCCCATTGTCACTGTCACCAAAACAAGAGGCAAAATTCCACCAGCTATTTGGGGGGGCTGTACAGGGGGGAGGTGGGAGGCTCCTTTCAGCTGCTGGGCTGGGGGTGCATTGGGAGGCTGGGGAAGGGGGTCAAACAGTACTGGGGGTCTGTACAGTTTTGGGGATGGGGGTCCGGTATTGGGGTGAAAGGGGGGGTCATTGCTCCAGCCCAGTCAGATCCGCCCCCCAGCCCTGCCCCCCCCATCGCACCCCCCCCTTCGCCACCAGCAGCCCCTCTGGGTTATTGCTACGAGGCCAGGTCCCGGAGGCATTGGGGGGGACCCTCCCATCCAGAGCCGCTGTCCCCCAAAAGTCAGCCTGCCCCTGAGCCAGGAGTCGAAGGTCACATGGTCCCGGAGGAGGTCGAAGGTCGCACTGGCTGGCCATGGGGCCAGCCCCCCTCAGCTGTTGGTGGAGACCAAGGCGATGACCTGCTCCAGCCGCTGGCGCAGCCGCTGCTTCCGGCAAACCCCGTCCCGCTCCAGCGCGGTCAGCACCTGTGGGCGAGGGGCACCCGGGGGTCTCACCTCCTGCCCCATGTACTGGCAGAGCTCGCCCAGCGGCGGGCGGGGTTGGTGGGACTGGGGGGGGCAGTGAGGCGGGGGCTCGCCCAGCACCGGGCGGGGTTGGTAGGACTGGGGGGATCAGGGGGACAGTGGGGCGGGGGCTCGCCCAGCGCCAGGCGGGGTTGGTAGGACTGGGGGGATCAGGGGGACAGTGGGGCGGGGGCTCGCCCAGCGCCGGGTTGGTGGGACTGGGGGGGGGGGGCAGTGGGGCGGGGGCTCGCCCAGTGCCAGGTTGGTGGGACTGGGGGGGGGCAGTGGGGCGGGGGCTCCCCCAGCGCCAGGCGGGGTTGGTAGGACTGGGGGGGATCAGGGGGACAGTAGGGCGGGTCTCACCCAGCGCCGGGTGGTGGAGCAGTGGAGCAGGGGCTCCCCCCAGTGCCGGGGGGGGTTGGTGGGACTGGGGAGATCAGGGGGGCAGGTCTCACCCAGGGCCGGGTGGGAGGGCAGTGGAGCGGGGGCTCCCCAGCGCCGGTCGGGGTTGGTGGGACTGGGGGGGCGAGGTTGGCGGGGGGGGATGGTGGGGTTCAGGGGGTGGGGAGCAGGGGCAGCAATGATGGGTCAGGGGGGCTCACCTCCTGGCGGTAGCGCCCCACGTACTGGTAGAGCTCCCCCAGCGCCCCCAGTGTGTTGAACTCCCCGGCGTGCAGCCGCGACTGCTCCCCCAGATAGGCGTCCATGTCCTGGTCACTGATGGGCGCCATCCTGGCAATGTCCCGGTAGTACCTGGGGGACAGAGGGTGAGGGGGGGCAGGGTCACCTCCCCCACTGCCCCCCCAGTCCCATTACCGCTTCTACCCCCTCCCCCCACTGCCCCTCGACCCCATTACCCCTTCTACCCCCTGCATCCTGGTGCCCCTCCCCCCACTGCTCCCCATTACCCCTCCTACCCCCTCCCCTCCACATCTCAGTGCCCCTCCCCCCACTTCCCCCCAAGTCCTCGTTACCCCTTCTACCCCCTGCATCCCGGTGCCCCTCCCCGCTTGCCCTGCCCATGGCCCCATTACCCCTTTTACTCCCCAACCCATGTATCCTGATGCCCCTCCCCCACTTCTCCCATCAGGAAGCCCCCTGCTTCACCCACTCCCTCAAACCCCAACTCATCTCAGCCCCTCCCCTGCCCCCCACTCCCTCCTGCAGTGTGGCCCCAGCTCTCGCTGCCCCCACACTGTGCCCCCTGCCTGGCTCCCCTCACTCACCGCTCCACCCAGCCGCGGTAGCCAGGCAGGTCCTTGGCATAGAGCAGTTTGGTGGAGGGTGAGTCCTTGCCCAGGCGCTGGGGCGACGTGGAACACGAGTCCATGAACGTCTGGGCCACCACGGAGAGACACGCGTCCGTGATGCTGCTCTTGTGCACGTCGAACACAAACTGCGGGTTCTTGATCACGTTCACCCAGAACCGCAGGGGCAGGCTGGGGGGGACGGGGGTCAGAGAGTGCCAGAGACCCCCCCGGGACCCCTATCCGCCCCATGGCCCCCCAACACCCCGCCAGCCCCCCCATCGCCCTGATCACATCACCCAGAACTGCAGGGGAGGCGGGGGGGGGGACATGGGTCAGAGAGTGCCAGAGACCCCACCAGGACCCCCAGCCCCCCCCCACGGCCCCCCAACACCCAGATCATGTTCACCCAGAACCGCAGGGGCAGGCTGGGGGGGACGGGGGTCAGAGAGTGCCAGAGACCCCCCCGGGACCCCTATCCGCCCCATGGCCCCCCAACACCCCGCCAGCCCCCCCATCGCCCTCCCCAACACCCTGATCACATCACCCAGAACTGCAGGGGAGGCGGGGGGGGGACATGGGTCAGAGAGTACCAGAGACCCCACCAGGACCCCCAGCCCCCCCCCACGGCCCCCCAACACCCAGATCATGTTCACCCAGAACCGCAGGGGCAGGCTGAGGGGGCAGGGGTCAGAGAGTGCCAGAGACCCCCCCCAGGACCCGCAGCCCCCCAATCACATCACCCAGAGCCGCAGGGGCAGGCAGGGGAGGCAGAGCCCCGAGCCCCTCCAGGGGTCTCACCAGTTGCTCTTCCAGGTGTGCCGCACGTCGGGGTCGCTGATCTGGCGCCGATCCGCCTGCTCGTCCAGGAAGTCGAACATGTATTTGATGGGCAGGGGCAGGGCGCTGGCCCGGTGTGCCGTGCTGAACAGCGTCTCGAACAGGTCATCCAGGAACTTCTGCAACGTGCCCTGGGGGCGCCGGGGGTCAGACTGGCACACCTGGCCCCGCCCCTGCCCCACACCCCGCCCTCAGCTCCCTGCACCCCATACCTTGGTGGCCAGGAGCCGGGTGAGGTAGATTTCCGACACCATCTTGCTGCCCCCCTCCTTGGGGTCGCCCAGCGGGTCGTGGCTGCGGACGAGGTGCCAGAGCCGGGTGCCCCCATCGTGCTCGGGGCTCAGCATGGGGGCACGGGAGCGCAGGCTGTCGGGGCTGCTGGATGGCCGCAGGAGGCTCTCTGGGGCGGGGTGACAGGTCATGGGGAGGCATCGGAGCCCCAAGTCCGTTGCCCAGCCCAGAGCCCCTTGCTCCCCCTCCCCGCCCATCCAGCAGCATAGGGGAGACCATTTTGACTACTCCCTCCACCCAGTCTGGATGGGATACGGGGCTGGGGGGATCAGAGCGGGTCTTCTGATTGGGGCAGGTAGGGCTCGGGGGGGGGCAGGGGCTGAACAAGGTGTCTGGGATGTGGGGGGCAGACAATCCCTGCAGCTCTCCAAGTCCCAGCCCCACCCTCCCACAACACCATGTCGCTCTAGGGCAGCTGGGATGACCAGATGTCTTGATTTTATAGGGACAGTCCTGTTTTTGGGGTCTTTTTCTTATATAGGCTCCTATTACCCCCCACTCCCATCCCAATTTTTCGGACTTGCTGTCTGGTCACCCTAAGGGCAGCACAGGCCCCGTCAGGCTGGGGGGGGGGTGTCTCTGTGGGACAGGCGGGGGGAAGTGGGTGAGTCTCTTGGGGGGTCCAGGGAGCCTTACCGTAGCGGCTCAGTGAGCGGCTGAAGGTGCAGGAGTTGGGCACGTTGCACCCCGAGACCTGCCGGGGTGTCAGGGCCACCTTGGAGCCATCAGTCACCTGGGGGAGAGGCAGCAGGTGAGGGGGGCGGGGGAGGGCCATGGGGGACTGTCTGGGGATGATATAGGGGGGGTGCCTGCCCCAGTGCGCTGCTGCAATTCCAGGCAGGGTGTGGGGTAGGGATGGAGGTGTAGGGCCATGGGGGGGCAGTGAGGGGGCCCTATGTGGGGGCCTGTCCCACGTGGTTGGGACCTAGCGCACTGACACATTTCCATTTGGGGTGTGAGGGTGGGGAGCAGGAGGTTATGGGAGGAGCAGGGGGCTCTGGGAAGGCAGTGGGGAGAGCAGGGGCTGGGGGGAGTGGGCGGCTCTGGGGGTACCCGCCCCACCTGGTAGTTGAGGTGTGGATGGGGAGCAGGGACCTATAAGGGGCTCTGGGGGGCTGGGGGGAGGTGTGAGGCTCTGGGGGTCCCCGCCCCACCTGGTAGTTGAGGTGTGGATGGGGAGCAGGGAGCTACAGGGGGCTCTGGGCAGCTGGGGGGAGGTGGGGGGCTCTGGGGGTCCCCGCCCCACCTGGTAGTGCCCCAGAGTGTTGAGCTGTTTCCAGTCGCCCTCGATGCGGCTCGTCGCATCCTCATCCTGTAGGAGAGTTCGGCCCGACCGGTCCTGGCGCCACTCTGGGAACGGGGTGTGTGTCAGACCCCCAAATACAGCCCCACACCCATCAAACACCCCTTGGGCAGCAACACCTGCCCCCCACCCCCCAGCCTCCCCTGAGGCAGCCTTGTGCCCCGGGCCTCCCCCCCTTGCGCCTCCTACATAACCCAAGCCCCCCTGGGCCCCAAAGCCCCATTACCCCTTCCCCAGTGGCCCCCCCTGGCATTTTCAGCTCCGTGTCATCAGCCCAGGGGCACTGGGAATAGGGGACCCCCTGTACTCCCTCCATCTCCTCCGTACTCAGCTCCGTGTCGTCGGCCCAGGGGTGCAGGAAACAGGGACCCCCCTGTACCCCCCGTACCAATCTCCGTGTGGTCGGCCTGGGGGCACTGGGAGTAGGGGACCTCAGATACCCCCCATCTCCCCGGTACCCAGCTTTGTGTTGGCCTGGGGGTGCTGGGAATAGGGGACCCCCCAGTACCCCCCATCTCCCCTGTACCAGCTCCGTGTCGTCAGCCTGGGGATGCTGGGAATAGGGGACCCCCCGGTACCCCCCATCTCCCCCATACCCAGCTCCGTGTCGTCAGCCCGGGGGCGCTGGGAATAGGGGACCCCCCTGTACACAGCGTCCAGCAGCTTCTCCTTGGCCTGGGTGATGGTGTCACAGTTCAGCACCTTCACGGGCACCTCGGGGCCACCAGGGGGGCCGGGGCTGGCACAGTACAGCGTCTGGGGGGGATGGCAGGTCAGGGGGGGTCCCTTCAGTCTGAGTCCCCCTCCCCTCCCCCCCCTTCCAGCCCTTACCCCCTGGGAGTTTCTAGCAGAGGTGTGACTCGGTTTCTCCATCCCCGGAGGGAGTGACCCATGGGTGGGGGAATGACACATGCCCAGAGCCCCCACAAGCAATGCTGGGTGCCAGGGGGCGAATGGGATTTTGGGGGGCTGCTGGAGACACACAGACAGGGGGACACAGGGTTGGAGGAGGGCCCCCGGGCACCCTGGGAGATGCGTGGGGCCAGAGAGGTCACTCCCCAGGGCTCTGATAACAGCTGGGGCACGGCCCAGCACCTGGGCAAATAGGGTCCCCCAGCCCGACAGCCCCCCCGGCCCCCTGCCCCCAGCCAACCAGGGTCTTGTAGTCGATCTGCTGGCGGATGAGCTTGTCCTCGCTCAGCGAGTACCGCGCCTCCCCCGTCACCGCGTCCATCGGCCCCTTCTCCATCTGCTGCTTGATGGCACAGAACAGCAGGAACAGCGGCTCCCCAGCACACTCCTGGGGGGGCATTACTGCTGAGAACCCAGGCGTCCGGGGTTCCAGCCCCCCAGCTCTGACCACCAGCCCCTACTCCCCTCCCAGAGCCGGGAGAGAACCCAGGAGTCCTGGCTCCCAGCCCCCTGCTCTGACCACCAGAACCCGCTCCCCTCCCAGAGCCGGGGAGAAAACCCAGGAGTTCGGGGGGGCTCCTAGCCCCCACCCCTCTCTCACCTTCAGGAACCGATGCAGCAGGAAGGTGAACCAGTTTGTCAGCATCTTCTCAGCTACTGACTCCGTCCTGGGGGAGGGAGAGACCGGGGAGCCAGGAGTTCAGGTTACTGTGGGTCACAGGGGGTGTCGGGGGGGGTCTCCCCTGTGGCAGAATGGGGGCCCGGGGAATGGGGTTCTGGGGTTACAGGGGAACAGAGGAGATCTTGGGGGTCCCAAGGAAATGGGTGGATTCAGGGAGGTCCTGGGAGGTCCTGGGAGGTCCCAGGGGAACGGGGGGTCCCAGGCAGCCCCGGGGGTGTCGGGGAGGTCCCAGGGGAACGGGGGGGTCCCAGGCAGCCGCGGGGGTGTCGGGGAGGTCCCAGGGGAATGGGGGGCGGTCCCAGAGGGGTTGGGAGCTCCCCAGGCCCCACCTGCGCAGCAGCAGCTTGGGATGGGCCCGGTTCTGCAGATTCTTCTCTATGAGGTCGGCCAGCAGCTGCTTGAGGACGCCAGTGGCGTAGTCCAGCCGGCCCTGCAGGGCCACCAGCGTGAGGGAGGCCACAGCTCCCCGGTCCCGCATGGAGAACCCGCGCTGCCCCTCCAGCGCGTGGATGAAGGTCAGCAGGAAGGGCTGGCAATGCAGGAGCTGCCCGAAGAGCCGCAGGCCCCGCTCTGCCCCGGGGGGCGCCTGGGGGGGCAGGGGGTGAGATACATGCCCCGCTCTGCCCCCCAGAACCCCGGGGCCAGCCACTGCTCTGCCCACCAGTCCCCCCAGCCCAGCCCCCTGCTCTGCCCCCCCGAACCCCGGGGCCAGCCACTGCTCTGCCCGCCAGTCCCCCCAGTCCAGCCCAGCCCCCACTCTGCCCTCCAGTCCCCCTGGCCCAGCCCAGTTCCCGCTCTACCCCCCAGCCCCCCGCTCTGCCCCCCAGAACCCCAGGGCCAGCCCCCTGCTGTGCTCCCTAGTCCAGCCCAGTCCCCCACTCTGCCCTCCAGTCCCCCTGGCCCAGCCCAGTTCCCGCTCTACCCCCCAGCCCCCCGCTCTGCCCCCCAGTCCAGACCCTCCTCTCTGCTCTGCAGCCCACCCTGGCCCGGCCCCCACTCACGTGGCCATGGCGCAGCATGGGGGGCTCCTCGCCAGGGAACAGCACCCGCAGAGCGTACGTCCGATAGTCCAGGAATGGGATCTTCACCCCGTCCAGGTTGTTCGTCAGCTCATTGATGTCGGTCTGCAGCTCTGCAAAGGCTGGGGGAGGGCGAAGGGGTCAGGGGGGGTCCCCCACCCCTGCCCTTCCCCCATGCAGGGGCAACTGCTTGCCCCCCATCCCAACGTCTCCTGCCCCCCAACTCGGCACCTGCCAAGCACCACAGCAGGACCCCCCAGCCCTGTGCTCCTTCCCTCCAACCCAAACCCCTCATCTTAGCCCCCTCTGCCCAGAGCCCCAGCCCCTCTCCCAGTCCCCCCTTCCTCTCAATCCATACCCAGGGCCCCTTCTGCCTCCTATCCCTCCCCCACCGCAGCCTGCGTCCCCCTCCCTCCCTGCACTCCAGCCCCCCAGTCCAACCCACTCTCTGCGCTCCTGCCGCCCCTCCCCGCCCACCAGCCTCACCCTCCTTGCACTCCAGCGCGACCCGTGACTCCAGATTGTCCATCTGCAGCTGCAGCCGCTTAAGGGTCCGGTCGGCGTCGCGGGTCTTGCGCTTGTAGGCAACCAGCACCCCGATAATGGCCAGGAGCAGCAGGGACCCCCCTGCGCCCAGCCCCACCAGCGCTCCCAGGGGCAGGGCTGCCTCAGGGTAGATGTGCAGGGAGCCGGGCGAGAAGGACAGGCCCCCCACCAGGATCTGGAACAAGGGGAGGGAGTGGAGGTTGACAGGGGGGTGCCCCCAACTTTCCAGGAATGAACCCCCCCAGAATGTGGCAGAGGGGATCGGGGGCACCTCCCCCAACATTTTGGCAACCCTCCCAGATCTGCTATGGGGGGGTACAAATTCCCCCATGGTTCTGATGAGACAACCCCCTCCCAGCCCCGCCACTCAGTCTGTCCCCCCCAAACGCACCCTGCAGAAGTAACCTCCCCCCACAGCTCCCCAAGAGGGACTGCTCACCTGCCCAACGCCCTGTGATCTCTGATCCCCGTCCATGTCCTGCCCCCACACCACAGAGCTAGGGGCTGCCCCCCCCCCAGGACACGTGCCCCCAGCCCCACGCCCCGGGGGAGCCCCTGGCTATGCCCTCCAGCAACGCACCGTGACTGGCTGCTCCCCTGTCTGGCTGGGCGAGTCGCAGAGCAGCTGGGTCTCTGACACCGTCAGGGCGCAGGGCTCCCCCCCAATCAGCACCGTGTAGTTCAGACGGGCCCCCCCAGCAGCTGCTGGGATCAGGTTCCTGCCCTGTGGGGGGTGGGACAGTGAAAGGGGGAGGGAGATTGGACCCAGGTATCCGAGCCAGACACAGCACCAATGGTGCCCCTCACTCCCAACCCGCAGCCCCCTGCTAGCCCAGCCCTGGGTTCCCCACCCCCCCCACCCCTGCCAGTGCCTCTCAGTCCTGACCCACAGCCCCTACTAGCCCAGCCCTGCCCCCCAGCTCTGCCGGTGCCCCTCACTCCCAACCTGCAGCCCCTGCTAGCCCAACCCTGGGTTCCCCACCCCCCCCAGCTCTGCCAGTGCCCCTCACTCACGACCTGCAGCCTCTGCTAGTCCAGCCCTGCCCCCTAGCCCTGCCAGTGCCCCTCAGTCCCGACCTGCAGCCCTTGCTAGCCCCCCTTCCCCTCATACCTTGAGGACAATGTGGGAGCCGGGTTTCACCTCCAGCACCCCCGCAGGGCTGAAGGGCTCGACCTGGGGGTCAGGGTAGTAGGTGAAGGCCGAGCGGTTGAGGGTTCGAGCCGCCTGGACATGGTCCAGCAGGAAGCCGAATTCGTCAGGGGAGGCCCCCACCGCGGGCAGCTCCCGCCCCCCCAGCACAATGCCAGGCGCCTGGCACAGCATGACAGAGTCATTCAGCACCCGGCAGCTCTGCAGGGAGGCAGAGGGTCAGTGGGGATGGCTGGGAACGGGGGGGACACGACTCCGGGCGGAGGCAGCAGTTCGGGGGTATGGTCAGCGTGTTGAGTGGTTCAGCAGCCCAGCAGGGGCGTCCAGGAATGGGGGGAGCAGCATGTCGGGGGATTCCGTGGGGAAGGCACAGGGCACAAGCTGGGGGGGTCTGATCCGGGGGGACAGCAGGGAAAAGTTATGGGTCTATCAGTTCGAGTGCTGAAGGGGGGTGGATCGGGAGGCTCAGGATTCCCTTGCAGGAAACTGTCCCGTCCCCTCCAGAACTGTTCCCTCGTCTCCCCACCCCACTCAGATCCCCTGTCCCCAGCTGATGGACCCCCGCTGCGTCCCCTTCCCCTCACCCCAGTCCCCTGCCCTCCCCCCCTCGTCATGGGGGCATGACTCACATTGACGGTTTCGACGCCCCCGTACAGGGCTCGGACACGTGGCTCCTGGATGCTCAGCAGGTGGGTCCCAGTCACTGTCAGGCTGGTGCTGCCGCTGGAGGGGGGGGAAGACATCAGCCCCCCCGGGGGAATGCAGCTTGGTGGTGGGTGAGGGCTGGCATGGGAGGTGGCCCTTTGGGCTGTGGCTCATCTCCTGCCAATCGGGCCATGTCCTTCCCCCCGCATCACAGCTACCCTCTGCCCTGCCCCCCCACAGCTACCTTGCGCCCTGCTTGGATGCTGGGACCCCACCCAGCCCAGCTCAGTGCCAACACCAAGATGCTCACCAGGGCCAGAGGCTGTGGGGGTGTGACGAAGTGGGACCGTTCTTAATGGTTTCTCTGAATATTGTGTGAGTGCCTCAGTTTCCCCTATGCTTTTCTTAATCTAGCTGGTGGGATAAGGGGGTGTGATTGGTGCAGAGCCCGAGGGGGCCCGTGTGAGGCTGTCTGCAGAGAATGGCCAATGCCCTGGCTCCGGGCCCCCCCCCCACCCCCCCACTGCAAGGTGCCAGCTGAAGGTGTTGGAGCACAAAGAGATCAGGTGCCTCCTGGCCTGGCAGAGAGACAAAGGGAGAGGAGGGGGCTGGAGAGTTTCAGTTTGGAGCTGGCTGGGAAAATGGAGGGAGCCCCAGGGCTGGGGTCTAAGCTCCCTGCCCCCCAGAATGGACCCGGCCGAGGGGTCCGGTTCGCTGTACCTACAAGCTCTGTGTTAGACCCTGTTCCTGCCATCGAATAAACCTCTGTGTCACTGGCTGGCTGAGAGCCACGTCTGACTGCGCAGTGGGGGGGCAGGACCCTGTGGCCCCCGCAGGACCCCGCCGGGGCGGACTCGCTGTGAGAAGCGCACGGAGGGGCACATGCTGAATGCTCCAAGGAGAGACCCAGGATGGTAGAAGCTGGCGAAGCTGCTCGCCCTGGGGACAGTCTGCTCCGAGAGAGGAGGCTCCCCAGAGTCCTGCCTGGCTTGGTGGGGAGCAGCTCCAGAGCATCGCCCGGGGACTCCATGACGGGGGGGACCAGGCCGCACCGGGCGTGGGGTGAATGGATCAACGTGGCCTGAGGCGACGGACCAGGACCAGAACTGGGCCCGGACGGAGCCCCCTGGCCCCACCTGTGGTGCACCCCGCTGGACATGGGTTACATGAACCTGTGTCACAGCGGGCTGGGAGCGTGGGGAGGGGGACGGGGCGAAGGGGGGCACTGGGGGATGGCAGGGGTGTGGAGGTCAGGGGGCTGGGAGTATGGGTGTGCGGAGGGGGATGGGGCACAGGGGGCAGGTGGGCGCAGTGGGGGGGGTCAGCAGAGGGCTGTGTGGGGGTGACAAGGATGGGGCACACAAGGGGGGACAGTGGGGGGTCTCTTACTTGACGATGCTCCATTGAGGTTCGACGTGGGTCACCGCCGGATCGGGGGTGTAGCGGAAGATCAGGACGGGGGGGCTGGTGGTGCCATTGGGGGGTTCGGGGGGGGCCAGGCTGGCACGGTCGATGAAGACACTGAAGGGGGCTGGACCAGGGCCCAGCATGGACGGGGGTGTTAGGCAGATGATTTCCTCAGGGTCCCTCCTGCCAGAAAAGGGAAAGTGAGAGACCCCTCAAATTCCCCTCTGCCCCACATCTCCCCACTGAGTCCTGACCTACCCACCCCCGTCCCAACATCCCCTGCCCCAAAATTCCCACCACCTGCCCCCATACCAACAACCCTAATCCTGCCCCCATCCCTGTCTCCCCACACCCACCCCGCCCCGCATCCCTGTCTCCCCACACCATCCTCATCGCTGTCCCCGCAACCCACCACAACCCCATCCCTCCACCCCCATGCCCCGCCCACTATCCCTGTCCCCGCCACACCCAGCCCGCCCCATCTCTCTGCTCCCCCCACCCACTCATCCATGTCCCCCCCGGCTCCCCCCACCCCCCACTGTCATCCAGGCCCCACCACCTCCCATGCCTGCCCCCCCCAAGTACCTAAGCAGCTGGCAGGGTGCCCCCTGCAATGAGATGTTGACGCTGCTGCCCGCGTCCAGATGGGTCCCAGTGAGGGTAATGCGGGTTCCCCCTGACACTGGCCCCCCCGCAGGGTTCAGTCCCCGCAGTCTGGGGGTCTGGGGCGGGAGACAGCAGTTATGGGGGTAAATGCACACAGAGCCCCCCAGCCAATCCCATGCCTCACAACCCCCCATGCCCCACAACTACCCTGCTCCCCCCACAGACCCAGGGGCCACCCCCACAACACCCCCATGACCCACAACTACCCTGCTCCCCCCACAGACACATAGGCCATCCCCCAGCCCCTCCCAACCCCCAGAACACCCCCATGACCCACAACTACCCTGCCCCCCCACAGACCCCACGAGCGACCCCCCAGCCCCTCCCACCCCCACAACACCCCCATGACCCACAACTACCCTGCCCCCCCACAGACCCCACGGGCTACCCCCCAGCCCCTCCCACCCCCACAACACCCCCATGACCCACAACTACCCTGCTCCCCCCACAGACACATAGGCCATCCCCCAGCCCCTCCCAACCCCCAGAACACCCCCATGACCCACAACTACCCTGCCCCCCCACAGACCCCACGGGCTACCCCCCAGCCCCTCCCACCCCCATGACCCACAACTACCCTGCTCCCCCCACAGACCCAGGGGCCACCCCCACAACACCCCCATGACCCACAACTACCCTGCTCCCCCCACAGACACATAGGCCATCCCCCAGCCCCTCCCAACCCCCAGAACACCCCCATGACCCACAACTACCCTGCCCCCCCACAGACCCCACGGGCGACCCCCCAGCCCCTCCCACCCCCACAACACCCCCATGACCCACAACTACCCTGCCCCCCCACAGACCCCACGGGCTACCCCCAGCCCCTCCCACCCCCACAACACCCCCATGACCCACAACTACCCTGCTCCCCCCACAGACACATAGGCCATCCCCCAGCCCCTCCCAACCCCCAGAACACCCCCATGACCCACAACTACCCTGCCCCCCCACAGACCCCACGGGCTACCCCCCAGCCCCTCCCACCCCCATGACCCACAACTACCCTGCTCCCCCCACAGACCCACGGGCCATCCCCCAGCCCCTCCCAACCCCCAGAACACCCCCATGACCCACAACTACCCTGCCCCCCCACAGGCCCCACGGGCCACTCCCCAGCCCCTCCCACACCCCACAACACCCTCATGACCCATAACTACCCTGCTCCCCCCACAGACCCCACAGGCCACCCCCCAGCCGCTCCCACCCCCCACAACTCCCCTATGACCCACAACTACCCTGTTCCCCCCACAGACCCCACAGGCCACCCCACAACCCCCCAATGACCCACAGTTTTCCCCTCCCCCCACAGCCCCCTCCCCCCAGAATTCCTTTCCTCACGGAGGCCCTGCCCTGGTACCACGAAGGTGAAGGGAATCGGGGAGTGGGCCCGGTAGTCGACACCACAGTCACCCACACAAATCTCCACGGGGCCGGGCGGGGGGTCGGGCACCAGCGACTCCTCCATCTCGCACACCAGTCTGGGGGGAACACGGGGGTGAGACCCCTGGCTCCTGCCCCCCCGGCTCCCACATCCCAGCCCCCCACCCGACCCCTCAGCTCCTGCCCGATCAAATACGCCCCCGCCTGACCCCCCCTGCATCCCAGCTCCCCCTCCCGACCCCCCAGCTCCCGCCTGATCAAACACATCCCTGCCTGACCCCCTACATCCCAGCTCCCCACCAGCTCCCGCCCGATCAAATACACCCCCGCCTGACCCCCCCCCTGCATCCCAGCTCCCCCTCCCGACCCCCCAGCTCCCGCCTGATCAAACACATCCCTGCCTGACCCCCTACATCCCAGCCCCCCACCCAACCCCTCAGCTCCTGCCCGATCAAATACGTCCCTGCCTGACCCCCTACATCCCAGCTCCCCACCAGCTCCCGCCCGATCAAATACACCCCCGCCTGACCCCCCCCTGCATCCCAGCTCCCCCTCCCGACCCCCTCAGCTCCTGCCTGATCAAACACACCCCCGCCTGACCCCCCCGCGTCCCAGCTCCCCCTCCCGACCCCCTGAGCTCCCACCTGATCAAACATGTCCCTGCCTGACCCTCGTGTCCCAGCTCCCCCCCAGCCCCTGCCCGATCAAACACACCCCCGCTTGACCCCCTGCATCCCAGCTCCCTACCAGCTCCCTCCCGATCAAATAGGCCCCCCTGAGCCCCCCTGCATCCCAGCTCCCCCTCCTGACCCCCTCAGCTCCCGCCTGATCAAACACACCCCCACCTGACCCGTCTGCGTCCCAGCTGCCCCCCGATCAAACACATCCCCACCTGACCCCCTGCGTCCCAGCTCCCACATCCCCGCCTGACCCCCTGCGTCCCAGCTCCCCCCCAACTCCCACGTCCCCACTTGACCCTCCTGCGTCCCAGCTCCCCCCCAACTCCCACGTCCCCACCTGACCCTCCTGTGTCCCAGCTCCCCCCCAACTCCCACGTCCCCACCTGACCCTCCTGTGTCCCAGCTCCCCCCCAACTCCCACATCCCCGCCTGACCCCCTGCATCCCAGCTCCCCCCCAGCTCCCACGCCCCGCCTGACCCCGTGTCCCAGCTCCCCCCCAGCTCCCACGGCCCCGCCTGACTCCCTGCGTCCCAGCTCCCCCCCAGCTCCCACGTCCCCGCCTGACCCCCTGCGTCCCAGCTGCCCCCTGATCAAACACGTCCCCGCCTGACCCCCTGCATCCCAGCTCCCGCCCGATCAAATACGCCCCCGCCTGACCCCCCCTGCATCCCAGCTCCCTCTCCCGACCCCTCCAGCTCCCACCTGATCAAACACGTCCCCACCTGACCCCCCCCGTGTCCCAGCTCCCTCCACCCGACCCCCTAGCTCCTGCCTGATCAAACATGCCCCCGCCTGACCCCCATGTGTCCCAGCTCCCCCCACCCAACCCGCAACAGCTCCTGCCTGATCAAACACGCCCCCGCCTGACCCCCCCCGCATCCTAGCCCCCCCTCCCTGACCACCCAGGTCCCACCCGATCAAACACGCCCCTGCCTGAGACCCCCTGTGTCCCAGCTCGCCCTCCCAACCCCCCCAGCTCCCGCCCATTCAAACACGTCCTCGCCTGACCCCCCTGCATCCCAGCTCCCCCCGCCCGACCTCATCTGACATCCCCCTCCTCCCCCTGCCCCCACTGCCCCCCTCACCTCTGGGCAGGGACGTACTGGCCTGGCAGCGAGTTGCAGCGCACGCCGGCCACGCGCACCACGACCTCGTGAAACTGCAGCCCCAGGTTCTCCCCCTCGACCGTCACCCGCGTGCCGCCCTCCTTGGGCCCTGCCACCGGCATCACCTGGGAGACCCCCGGGGGAGTCAGTGGGGCAGAGACCCCCCCACCCCCACCCCCAGCCGCCCTCCTTGGGCCCTACCACCAGCACCACCTGGGGGAGCACGGGAGTCAGTAGGGCAGAGACCCCCCCACCCCCACTCCCAGCCGCCCTCCTTGGGCCCTGCCACCGGCACCACCTGGGGGAGCCCAGGGGAGTCAGTGGGGCAGAGACCCCTCCACCCCTGCCCAGGCCCCCAAACCACATGAACCCCCCCAGGTGAGGCGGCAGAGCTAGGGAGTGTCCACAACAGAGATGGGGCCTGGCTGCGGTTGGGGTGTGGGTTCCAGTGGGGTGGGCACAGGGAGCCACCATTTTTGGGGCACTGCGAGGGGGCTGTTACCTTGGAGAGCTGGGGAGGGGGCTGTTACCGGGATGCTGCAGGGAGGGGGCAGTGTGACGAAGTGTGGGAGGTTCTTGGGGTTTTCTGTGTTTTCCAGTGGTTTGCATGCAGAGGGGGTGGGACTCAGGCCTTGGCTACACTGGCGCTTTACAGCGCTGCAACTTCCTCGCTCAGGGGTGTGAAAAAACACCCCCCTGAGCGTTGCAAGATACAGTGCTGCAAAGCGCCAGTGTAAACAGTGCCCCAGCGCTGGGAGCGCAGCTCCTAGCGCTGCAAGCTAATCCCCTCGGGGAGGTGCAGTACGCGCAGCGCTGGGAGAGCTCTCCCCCAGCACCGCGCCACCTCTCACGTCCTCTCCCCCAGCACCGCGCCACCTCTCACGTCCTCTCCCCCAGCACCGCGCCACCTCTCACGTCCTCTCCCCCAGCACCGCGCCAACTCTCACGTCCTCTCCCCCAGCACTGCAAGCTAATCCCCTCAGGGAGGTGCAGTACGCGCAGCGCTGGGAGAGCTCTCCCCCAGCACCGCGCCACCTCTCACGTCCTCACCCCCAGCACCGCGCCAACTCTCACGTCCTCTCCCCCAGCACCGCGCCACCTCTCACGTCCTCTCCCCCAGCACCGCACCAACTCTCACGTCCTCTCTCCCAGCGCTGCAAGCTAATCCCCTCGGGGAGGTGCAGTACGCGCAGCGCTGGGAGAGCTCTCCCCCAGCACCGCGCCACCTCTCACGTCCTCTCCCCCAGCACCGCGCCAACTCTCACGTCCTCTCCCCCAGCACCGCGCCACCTCTCACGTCCTCTCCCCCAGCACCGCGCCACCTCTCACGTCCTCTCTCCCAGCACCGCGCCACCTCTCACGTCCTCTCCCCCAGCACCGCGCCACCTCTCACGTCCTCTCCCCCAGCGCTGCGCCGCAACCACACTGGCACTTCAAAGCGCTGCCGCGGGAGCGCTGCACAGCTGCAGGTGTAGCCAAGCCCTCAGTGTCCCTGGGTGTTACTGGTTTAACGAGGGGAGGGGAGGGGAGAGGGAATTTGTTGGGGGACAGGACCCGAGAGGGAACTTGGGACCCCGGCCGATGGCCTGGAGGATGGAGACCCCAGTGACTGGTGACCTGAATGCCCAGCTCAGGAGTTGCAGCCGGTTCTGGCCAATGGGGGACAATGGGCTGTGGGGAGAGGACCCCGGTGACCTGACCAGCCGGCTCTGGCCAGAGGGGGGCTGAGAGGAGAGGAGACCCAGGCCTTCTGGTTTTACGAGCTTGTTTACCTGGAGAGAAGACAGAGGCCCAGCTGGGAAGCAGGGGGGCTCTGGGCTGGTGGGGGAGCAGGAAGAGCCCCCTTGGCTGCCGGGGGACTGGGATGTGCTGGGCTGAGGGAGGCCAGGCCTGAGGCCCTGAGAGGTTCCTGTGCTGGATTCAACTCTCAATAAACCCTCCTGTTTTATGCTGGCTGAGAGTCACTCCGGGCTAGAGAACACGAGGGGGTGGGATGGGGGGATTATCCCCTGCGGGGGTGGAGGCCCCCAGGGCCCAGAGTGAGGGGACTCCCTGGGGGGGCCCACAGCAGAGACAGACGTGCTAAGATTCAGAGAGGTGCAGCTCCAGGAGTTGGAGGGGCCTGACCCCGAGGGAGAGTGGCCCCCCGAGAAGGGCTGTCACACTGAAAGGGGCACCTCCCATGGACCGCTTGGGGCCACGAGTGGGCACGATCTGTGAGTCTAACGGGGGGGGGGGGCATTACCCAGGTGATGTGGGGGGGGGGTTACCTGGGTGATGCGGGGGTGGCTGCAGCGAGCCCCGCGTCGGCCGGGGGGCACCCAGTTGAGTTTGGGGGCTGGGCATTGGGGGCGCAGAAGGCAGCGTCGCTCGGCCAGGCACCAGCCGCACTCATAGCGTGGGTCGGAGCGGAGACAGAGCCCACAGCTGGGGCGCTGGGCTGGGCACTTGTAGAGCAGGGCTGGGGGGAGAGAGGGGGGTCAGAGACAGGCAGCCCCCCTGTCCCCCACCCCCCAACACCCCTCCCCTGGGCACTGCCCTCCCCACCCCTCCCCCATGACACTTCCCCACTCTGACCCAGCCCCCGCCCCCTCAGGGTGCAGCCCCCTGGACCTTTGAAGCCGGGGGGCTGGTCGATGGGGAAGTCGCTGTCCCAGACGACGGAGAAGTCCACAGGCAGCTCCCCAACCGCGTCGCCCTCGTACCAGTACTGGGGGGAGAACAGGGGGTCAGAGCAGGGCAGTGGAGGGGGTGAGGTATAGACAGGGAGGTGGGGGGCATGGAGAGCCACAGGGGAGCAGCCTCGCTGCCCCCCAGCCCTGGGGCTAGGCAGGGAGAGAGCAACAGGACCGCAAAGGGTTAAAAGGAGGTACCAAGGCATCTCCTAGCAACAGAGATGGCAACTGTCATGTCACCTAGCAACAGAGCATCCCCCCCTACAAGGGGTGAAACATCAAACATATCCCGCCCCCCACCAGCTCTGCAGTGCCCCTCACTCCGACCCGCAGCCCCTGCTAGCCTGGACCTGCCCCCACCAGCCCTGCTGGTGCCCCTCACTCCTGACCCGCAGCCCAGCTCAGACATTTACAAGCAGCTCCTTAACCCCAGCACGTTGCTGGCTGTGGGCCTGCAGCCAGTGGGGAGTTGATGGCTGGCGGGGGGAGTGTCTGGCACTGGGCCCTGACACAGAGCCCATTGGGTTAGAGACCTCCCAGCTGCCCATCCCCCTCCCAGCCAGACAGCAGGGCCCAAAATTTTCTCCCACCCTCCCAGGGGTCTGGCTGAACCCAGCTTGAATGCCCCTCCCTCATCACTGGGGCCGGACACAAGCTGATAAATGTCTATCAGGGATGGTCTAGACAGTATTTGGTCCTGCCATGATGGCAGGGGACTGGACTCGATGACCTCTCGAGGTCCCTTCCAGTCCTAGAGTCTATGAGTCTATGAGTCTATGATGCCCCTCCACCCAAAAAAAGGGTGCTCAGAAGTGGGAGGGGTGCAGGTGCAAAGGGTGTCACCACGGTGCCCTGACTCCGCATGTGTCTGAGGAGCAAAGGGAGCCGGGCTGGTGGGATCCAGGCCAGGGGGCTAGTGGGGGGGGCGGGGGGTCTGGGCCAGGGGGCTAGCGGGAGGGGCAAGAGGTCTGGGCCTGGGGGCTAGCGGGAGGGGCAGGGGACCCGGGCCAGGGGGCTAGCGGGGAGACAGAGGGCCCGGGCCGGGGGGCTAGCGGGGGGGCAGAGGACCTGGGCCGGGGGGCTAGCGGGGGATCCAGGGGGCTAGCAGGGGGGCAGGGGGCCCAGGTCGGAGGGCTAGCAGGGGGGCAGGGGATCCAGGCCAGGGGGCTAGCAGGGCGGCAGGGGGTCCAGACTGGGGGGCTAGCGGGGGAGCAGGGGATCCAGGCCCGGGGGCAAGCGGGGGGCAGGGTGCCCGGGCCGAGGGGCTAGTGGGGCGGCAGGGGATCCAGCCAGGGGGCTAGCGGGGGGGCAGAGGGCCCGGGCCCGGGGGGCTAGCAGGGGATCCAGGGGGTTAGCAGGGGGGCAGGGGATCCAGGCCAGGGGGCTAGCAGGGGGCAGGGGGCCCGGGTCGGGGGGCTAGTGGGGGGGCAGGGGATCCAGCCAGGGGGCTAGCGGGGGGCAGGGGGCCCGGGTCGGGGGGCTAGCAGGGGAGCAGGGAATCCAGGCCCGGGGGCTGGGGGGGCAGGAGGCCCGGGCCAGGGGGCTAGCAGGGGGGCAGGGGATCCAGGCCAGGGGCTAGTGGGGGGCGGGGGGCCTGGGCCGGGGGGCTAGTGGGGGGGCAGGTGATCCAGGACAGGGGGCTACCGGGGGGCAGGGGGTCCAGACTAGGGGGCTAGCAGGTGGCAGGGGGCCTGGGCCAGGGGGCTAGCAGGGGGCCAGGGTATCCAGGACAGGGGGCTACCGGGGGGCAGGGGGTCCAGACTGGGAGGCTAGCAGGTGGCAGGGGGCCCAGGCCAGGGGGCTAGCGGGGGACAGGGGGCCCGGGCTGGGGGGCTAGCAGGGGAGCAGGGAATCCAGGCCTGGGGGCTGGGGGGGCAGGGGGTCCGGGCCAGGGGGCTAGCAGGGGGGCAGAGGATCCAGGCCTGGTGGCTAGCGGGGGGCGGGGGCCCGGGCCGGGGGGCTAGCAGGGGGGCAGGGGGCCCTGGCCAAGGGGCTAGCAGGGGGGCAGGGAATCCAGGCCCGGGGGCTAGCGGGGGGCAGGGGGCCCATGCCAGGGGGCTAGCAAGGGGGCAGGGGATCCAGGCCTAGTGGCTAGCGGGGGGCAGGGGGCCCGGGCCAGGGAGATAGCAGGGGGGCAGGGGGCCCGGGCCGGGGGGCTAGCAGGGGAGCAGGGAATCCAGGCCTGGGGGCTTGGGGGACCGGGGCCCCGGGCCAGGGGGCTAGCGGGGGGCCCGGGCCGAGGGGCTAGCGGGGGGGCAGGGGATCCAGCCAGGGGGCTAGCGGGGGGCGGGGGCCCGGGCAGGGGGGCTAGCGGGGGGCGGGGGATCCAGGCCCGGGGGCTAGCAGGGGGCAGGGGGCCCGTGCCAGGGGGCTAGCAGGGGGGCAGGGGATCCAGCCCCGGGGGCTAGCAAGGGGCGGGGGGCCCGGGCCGGGGGGCTAGCAAGGGGGGCAGGGTATCCAGGCCCGGGAGATAGCGGGGGGCAGGGGGCCCAGGCCGGGGGGGCTAGCAGGGGAGCAGGGAATCCTGGCCCGGGGGCTAGCAGGGGGGCAGGGGGCCTGGGCCAGGGGGCTAGCAGGGGGGCAGGGGATCCAGGCCCGGGGGCTAGCGGGGAGCCCGGGCCGAGGGGCTAGCGGGGGGGCAGGGGATCCAGCTAGAGGGCTAGCGGGGGGCAGGGGGCCCGGGCCTGGGGGCTAGCAGGGGGGCAGGGGATCCAGGCCCGGGGGCTAGCGGGGGGCCCGGGCCGAGGGGCTAGCGGGGGGGCAGGGGATCCAGGCCTGGTGGCTAGCGGGGGGCAGGGGGCCCGGGCCGGGTAGCTAGCAAGGGGGCAGGGAATCCAGGCCCGGGGGCTAGCGGGGGGCAGGAGGCCCGTTCCAGGGGGCTAGCAAGGGGGCAGGGGATCCAGGCCTGGTGGCTAGCGGTCGGCAGGGTGCCCGGGCCAGGGGACTAGCAGGGGAGCAGGGAATCCAGGCCCGGGGGCTGGGGGGACCGGGGCCCCGGGCCAGGGGGCTAGCGGGGGGCCCGGGCTAGGGGCTAGCGGGGGGCAGGGGATCCAGCCAGGGGGCTAGCGGAAGGCAGGGGGCCCAGGCCGGGGGGCTAGCAGGGGGGCAGGGGATCCAGGCCTGGGGGCTAGCGGGAGGCAGGGGGCCCGGGCCGGGGGGCTAGCAGGGGGGCAGGGGATCCAGGCCCGGGGGCTAGCGGGGGGCCCGGGCCGAGGGGCTAGTGGAGGGGCAGGGGATCCAGCCAGGGGGCTAGCGGGGGGCGGGGGCCTGGGCCAGGGGGCTAGCAGGGGGGCAGGGGATCCAGACCCAGGGGCTAGCGGGGGGCCCGGGCCGGGGGGCTAGCAGGGGGGCAGGGGATCCAGCCAGAGGGCTAGCGGGGGGCGGGGGCCCGGGCCGAGGGGCTAGCAGGGGGGCAGGGGATCCAGCCAGGGGGCTAGCAAGGGGGCAGGGGATCCAGGCCTGGTGGCTAGCAGGGGGCAGGGGATCCAGGCCCGGGGGCTAGCGGGGGGCCCGGGCCGAGGGGCTAGCGGGGGGGCAGGGGATCCAGGCCCGGGGGCTAGCGGGGGGCGGGGGCCCGGGCCGGGGGGCTAGCAGGGGGCAGGGGATCCAGGCCCGGGGGCTAGCAGGGGGCAGGGGATCCAGGCCCGGGGGCTAGCGGGGGGCCCGGACCGAGGGGCTAGCGGGGGGGCAGGGGATCCAGCCAGGGGCTAGCGGGGGGGCAGGGGCCCGGGCCGGGGGGCTAGCAGGGGGCAGGGGATCCAGGCCCGGGGGCTAGCGGGGGGCCCGGGCCGGGGGGCTAGCGGGGGGGCAGGGGATCCAGCCAGGGGGCTAGCGGGGGCCGGGGGACCCAGCCAGGGGGCTAGCGGGGGCCGGGGGACCCAGCCAGGGGGCTAGCGGGGGGCAGGGGATCCAGGCCCGGGGGCTAGCGGGGGGCCCGGACCGAGGGGCTAGCGGGGGGGCAGGGGCCCGGGCCGGGGGGCTAGCAGGGGGCAGGGGATCCAGGCCCGGGGGCTAGCAGGGGGCAGGGGATCCAGGCCCGGGGGCTAGCGGGGGGCCCGGACCGAGGGGCTAGCGGGGGGGCAGGGGCCCGGGCCGGGGGGCTAGCAGGGGGCAGGGGATCCAGGCCCGGGGGCTAGCGGGGGGCCCGGACCGAGGGGCTAGCGGGGGGGCAGGGGATCCAGCCAGGGGGCTAGCGGGGGGCCCGGACCGAGGGGCTAGCGGGGGGACAGGGGATCCAGCCAGGGGGCTAGCGGGGGGCCCGGGCCGAGGGGCTAGCAGGGGGGCAGGGGATCCAGCCAGGGGGCTAGCGGGGGGCCCGGGCCGGGGGGCTAGCAGGGGGCAGGGGATCCAGGCCCGGGGGCTAGCGGGGGGCCCGGACCGAGGGGCTAGCGGGGGGGCAGGGGATCCAGCCAGGGGGCTAGCGGGGGGCAGGGGCCCGGGCCGGGGGGCTAGCGGGGGGGCAGGGGATCCAGGCCCGGGGGCTAGCGGGGGGCCCGGGCCGGGGGGCTAGCAGGGGGGCAGGGGATCCAGCCAGGGGCTAGCGGGGGGGCAGGGGATCCAGCCAGGGGCTAGCGGGGGGGCAGGGGATCCAGGCCCGGGGGCTAGCGGGGGGCCCGGGCCGAGGGGCTAGTGGAGGGGCAGGGGATCCAGCCAGGGGGCTAGCGGGGGGCGGGGGCCTGGGCCAGGGGGCTAGCGGGGGGCAGGGGATCCAGACCCGGGGGCTAGCGGGGGGCCCGGACCGAGGGGCTAGCAGGGGGCAGGGGATCCAGGCCCGGGGGCTAGCGGGGGGCCCGGACCGAGGGGCTAGCAGGGGGCAGGGGATCCAGGCCCGGGGGCTAGCGGGGGGCCCGGGCCGGGGGGCTAGCGGGGGGGCAGGGGATCCAGGCCCGGGGGCTAGCAGGGGGCAGGGGATCCAGCCAGGGGGCTAGCGGGGGGCAGGGGCCCGGGCCGGGGGGCTAGCGGGGGGCAGGGGATCCAGGCCCGAGGGCTAGCGGGGGGCCCGGACCGAGGGGCTAGCGGGGGGGCAGGGGCCCGGGCCGGGGGGCTCACCGAGGTGTTCTGACACTGCACGCTGCTGGAGTTGAAGCGCACGGCTGGGACCCGCTGGCGCCGCCCCTGCACGGCGAAGACGCACTCGTAGCTCTTCTGGCCCGACTGCGGCTGTGGCAGGTTCTTGGCCCGGAGCGTGATCGGCTGCAGCACCCCCACCGGGATCAGGATCTCGCCCGCAGGGAGCAGCTCCGGGCAGCCCTGGGGAGAGAGAGTCATGGGGACCTTGGCTGGGGAGAGCCGGGAGAACCCAGGAGTCCGGGCTCCCAGGCCCCCCAGCGCCAGTGGATGGAGCTGGAGATACAGGATCCTGGATCTCTGGGCGCTGCCATGGCAACCGCAGCTGGTTAATTGTTACTTGGTGGGGGAGGGACTTCTCTTTTTTTTGTAGGGGGGACACTGGCAATAAAGGAAAGGAATCCCCAGAGCCACTTCCTTCCACCCCTGCACCCGCCCCAGCCCTGCCGGTGCCCCTCACTCCCGACCCGCAGCCCCTGCTAGCCCAGCCCTGTTCCCCCCCAGCCCTGCCGGTGCCCCTCACTCCCGACCCGCAGCCCCTGCTAGCCCAGCCCTGTTCCCCCCGAGCCCTGCCAGTGCCCCTCACTCCCGACCTGCAGCCCCTGCTAGCCCAGCCCTGTTCCCCCCCAGCCCTGCCGGTGCCCCTCACTCCCGACCTGCAGCCCCTGCTAGCCCAGCCCTGTTCCCCCCCAGCCCTGCCAGTGCCCCTCACTCCCGACCTGCAGCCCCTGCTAGCCCGGCCCTGTTCCCCCCCAGCCCTGCCGATGCCCCTCACTCCCAACCCGCAGCCCCCTGCCAGCCCTGCCCCACACAGCTCTGCCGGTGCCCCTCACTCCCTACCCGCAGCCCCCTGCCAGCCCAGCCCTGCCCCCACTTGTTAGACACTGATTATGGGGAAGTGGCTCAGAGACTGACTGGGGAGCGGGGGCAGAAGGGAGGCAGCGAAAGCTAGTTTCCCCTCCCTCGAGTCCTCAGGGCCCCATTGCATGGCCCTGGGCGTTGTCTGCGGCCGCTACTCCAAACCACAGCCCTGGCGCTATCAATTATCCTGACCACAGGGCACCGCCTGGCGCATCGATCCAGCCGGGGTCCCCCCGTCCCATCGATCCCGCCACAGCCAATTACGCTCCATTAGGGGCAGCCGCATGGTCTGACATCTGCCATCCCTTCCCCTCCGCAGCTAGGATCCAGCTCAAAGCCCCGGTATGCAGCTGGCTCTGGCGGGGGGCAGGGGCTGTTACCAGGGGCCCGTTGCCTGGTGCTGGGACAGGGCCCCTGTGGGGTGGGGCCAGGAGACGGTTATCCAGGGACCCCTCACCCGGTGCAGAGATATGTCTGGCTCTGGGGCGGGGCAGGGGGCTGGTTACACAGGGACCCACCTCAGTGGTGCTGACCCGCCCCTCAGCAAAAGCACACTCCCGGGGATCGTGGGTGCAGACGTGCCGATATTTGCACCACTGGCAGGCGAACCGGCTCCTCACACAGGACAGACACCTGGGGAGGGCAGCAAAGGGTTAAGGGGGGGGGAATCTCCCCCTCCCCCACCCGACTGACCCCCATGCCCCAGATGTTGGGCGCCCCCCCCCCTTCCCAGACCCATTGTTTCCCTGCGGCCAGGGACAATGCTGGCACCACTGCCCCCCACCGCCCTCTCGTGTTTTCATGGGAGGAAGTGGGGGAGGGGATTATATTAGCCCGGCCCCACCAAGGAGCCATCTGCCCCCCCCACCCCCCAATGAGAGACACAGGGTCCCTCCACACACAGAGTGTGAGGGGGCTGCGGGTCAGGAGTGAGGGGCGCCGGCGGGGCCGGGGGCTGCGGGTCGGGAGTGAGGGGCGCCGGCGGGGCCGGGGGCTGTGGGTCGGGAGTGAGGGGCAGGGCCGGGGGCTGCGGGTCCGGAGTGAGGGGCGCCGGCGGGGCCGGGGGCTGCGGGTCCGGAGTGAGGGGCGCTGGCGGGGCTGGGGGCTGCGGGTCGGGAGTGAGGGGCAGGGCTGGGGGCTGCGGGTCGGGAGGGGCGCCGGCGGGGCCGGGGGCTGCGGGTCGGGAGTGAGGGGCGCCGGCGGGGCCGGGGGCTGCGGGTCGGGAGTGAGGGGCGCCGGCGGGGCCGGGGGCTTAGGGTCGGAAGTGAGGGGCAGGGCCGGGGGCTGCGGATCGGGAGTGAGGGGCGCTGGCGGGGCTGGGGGCTGCGGGTCGGGAGTGAAGGGCAGGGCCGGGGGCTGCGGGTCGGGAGTGAGGGGCGCCGGCGGGGCCGGGGGCTGCGGGTCGGGAGTGAGGGGCGGGGCCGGGGGCTGCGGGTCGGGAGTTAGGGGCGCCGGCGGGGCCGGGGGCTGCGGGTCGGGAGTGAGGGGCGCCGGCGGGGCCGGGGGCTGCGGGTCGGGAGTGAGGGGCAGGGCCGGGGGCTGCGGGTCGGGAGTGAGGGGCGCCGGCGGGGCCGGGGGCTGCGGGTCGGGAGTGAGGGGCGCCGGCGGGGCCGGGGGCTGCGGGTCGGGAGTGAGCGGCGCCGGCGGGGCCGGGGGCTGCGGGTCGGGAGTGAGGGGCGCCGGCGGGGCCGGGGGCTGCGGGTCGGGAGTGAGGGGCGCCGGCGGGGCCGGGGGCTGCGGGTCGGGAGTGAGGGGCGCCGGCGGGGCCGGGGGCTGCGGGTCGGGAGTGAGGGGCGCCGGCGGGGCCGGGGGCTGCGGGTCAGGAGTGAGGGGCGGGGCCGGGGGCTGCGGGTCGGGAGTGAGGGGCGCCGGCGGGGCCGGGGGCTGCGGGTCGGGAGTGAGGGGCAGGGCCGGGGGCTGCGGGTCGGGAGTGAGGGGCGCCGGTGGGGCCGGGGGCTGCGGGTCGGGAGTGAGGGGCGCCGGTGGGGCCGGGGGCTGCGGGTCGGGAGTGAGGGGCAGGGCCGGGGGCTGCGGGTCGGGAGTGAGGGGCGCCGGCGGGGCCGGGGGCTGCGGGTCGGGAGTGAGGGGCGCCGGCGGGGCCGGGGGCTGCGGGTCGGGAGTGAGGGGCGCCGGCGGGGCTGGGGGCTGCGGGTCGGGAGTGAGGGGCGCCGGTGGGGCCGGGGGCTGCGGGTCGGGAGTGAGGGGCAGGGCCGGGGGCTGCGGGTCGGGAGTGAGGGGCGCCGGCGGGGCCGGGGGCTGCGGGTCGGGAGTGAGGGGCGCCGGTGGGGCCGGGGGCTGCGGGTCGGGAGTGAGGGGCGCCGGTGGGGCCGGGGGCTGCGGGTCGGGAGTGAGGGGCGGGGCCGGGGGCTGCGGGTCGGGAGTTAGGGGCAGGGCCAGGGGCTGCAGGTCGGGAGTGAGGGGCGCCGGCGGGGCCGGGGGCTGCGAGTTGGGAGTGAGGGGCAGGGCCGGGGGCTGCGGGTCGGGAGTGAGGGGCGCCGGCGGGGTCGGGGGCTGCGGGTCGGGAGTGAGGGGCGCTGGCGGGGCCGGGGGCTGCGGGTCGGGAGTGAGGGGCAGGGCCAGGGGCTGCGGGTCGGGAGTGAGGGGCGCCGGCGGGGGGGACTCACGACGGGAGGAGGCTGCAGTCGTAGAAGACGAAGTCAGAGCCAGCAAAGTCCATCCCAGTCTCAAGCGAGCGAAGCTGAAGCCGTATGGCGCGAGCGTCACCTGGGAGGGCCGGGGGGCAGCGTCATGGGGGGCAGAGCTGAACCCCCCCCAGCAGGGAGACCCCCCAGGGCTATGACCCCTAACCCCAAATGTGTTCCTGATCTTTGCCCTCTGCCCTGCCCTCCCCTGTCACCCTGGCACTGACCTTTGCCCTTTGAACTCTCCTGCCTGCCTCCCCCACTCACCATGGGGGCCGGTACCAGGGGGCAGCTCCCTGGGGGTGGGCGACTGGCAGCGGATGAGGCCCCCAGGCAGCACCTCAGCCTTGCTCTGCCCCAGGCCCTCGAAGGAGCAGGTCACGCCAGGCCCCAGATCCGGGAGGTTCTGCACCGTCAGCTGCAGCTAGACCCCCAGAGAGACAGGGTTAGAGCTGGGGGCCAGGGTCCCCCCCAGGGACCTAGAGACAGGGGGCAGGATCTCCCCAGAGATGGGAGTTACAGATGTGGGGCGGATTCCCCCCAGAGACGGGGGTTAGAGATGGGTGTCAGGGTCCCCCCAGAGACGGGGGTTAGAGATGGGTGTCAGGGTCCCTCCAGACTTGGGGGGTTGGAGATGGGGGTCGGGTCCCCCCAGACTTGGGGGTGGGGTCCCCCCAGAGTTGCAGGTTAGAGATGGGAGTCGGGTCCCATCCCCTCCCTCTCCAGAGACACCGGGGGGCTGTTCCCCTCTGTCCCCACATCTCCCAAGCCAGGCCCCAGGCGTCCGGCCCCCGCACTCACCAGGACACTGGGCGCAGTGACGGACACGTTATTGGGCTCCACGAGCAGCCGGGGGCAGGGGCCTGACACGGCCGCAAACCGCTGCGACTCCAGTGCCCGGGGACACTCGCTCTCCCGGCAGCACCTGCGGGGGGGTGGGGGGGTCAGGCACAGACTGGGAACCCCCCAGTCTGCTCCCCACCCTGCGCCGGGCAGGCACTGTCACAGGGGGAGCTCACAACGCTGGGGGAGGGCAGCCCAGGGAGCTCATTAACCAGCCAGTGGCTTCCACCCTGGGAAGTTGGGGACGCGGCATCCGGTGCCAGAAGCCCCTCACCCGCCAGGGGGGTTGCGGCTCAGGATTGAGGGGCAGAGATGGGGGGGCAGGGCTGGGCTAGCAGGGGCTGCAGGTTGGGAGTGAGGGGCACCGGCAGAACTCGGGGGGGAGTCGGAGGGGCTGATCTCTGCTCTATCCCCCATCTGGGGGGTTGGGGGGGGCCTCACCTCAAGTGTCTGTATTGAGCCAGGAGGTGCGATTCTGGCAGAGGTTGGCGGGAGTTACGGGGGGGAGGCTGCTCCATCTCCCCCTACTGAGATGGGGGTGGGGGAGGGGCTCTGAACAGGGCTAATCCCCCCTTCACTGCCTGGCCAAGCTGGGGGGCGATTGCTAATTTATTACATGTTCCCAGGCTACAGCTGCCAGTCTGTCACCCCCACAACCCTCAGTGTCCCCCCCACCTCCCCAAACCCAGACTTTCCACCCCCACCCCCGCTCTGCGCCCCCTCCCGCCTCTGCTCCAGGCACTCTGATAAGGGAAGGAAGGTCTTGGCCAGGAGCCGCGGGGAGGGGGAGCCGCATTCCTCCAACAGGCCAGAGACCCCCCAGCACACACAAGGTGGGACCCCTGGCTAGGCTGGGAGCCAGGACTCCTGGGTTCTCTCCCCGTGCTGGGAGGGGGGTGGGGGAGGTTGGCTGGGAGCCAGGACTCCTGGGTTCTCTCCCCAGCTCCAGGGGGGTCTCACCGGTTGTGCAGGACACACCAGCCGCAGTGGGGGTCCCCAGAGCCCAGGCAGGCGTCACACGTGGGGTACTGGCCACAGGTCTCCACCGGCAGCCGCACCACCTGCGGAGGGAGGGGTTAGCGTCTGGGGTGGTACATCAGACCCCCTCCCCTATAGCAGCCCCTCCCAGCTACTCCCCCCACATCGCCTGCCCCTCTTCCCTCCTCCACCTCAGTCCCCAGCCCCCTTTCCCCAACCTCAGCCCCCCGGAACCAGGGGCCCCCCTTCCTGCTGCCCCCCAGTCCCACCTCTCCATGGCTCAGCAGGTAAAGGTGTCTCTGGTCTGGGCTGAGCTCCATGTCCCTGAGCAGGGGCTGCCCGGGGGTCACTGGCACCGACTCGTACAGATGGGCGTCCTGGGGGCCGTCTACCCGCACCTGGGGGGGAGCTGTGAGAGAGAGATGCCCCCAGCCCCCCGAGCCACCCACCTCCCTCGACCCCCCAACCCCACACCTCTGCACTGCCCCCCCATGTTCAGCAGCATGCAAGGGGGGCCCACAAGCAGGTGTGGGGGGAGGGGAGAGAAGTATCGGTGTCTCCCCCCCACCTGCCGGCCACCCCTTTCCCTCTCCCCCGTTACCCTCCAGCCCAGAGGTTCAGCCCCCCCACACCAGGCAGGCTCAACGACCCCTTTCATCCCCACCAACAAGGGCCCATTGACGGGGGTCTGACCCAAAGCAGCCCCCCCAGCAGGCCCCCGGCCTCCCCCTCCCCAGGGACAAAGGGTCCTTTCAGAGCTGGGGGCCACAGCCCCCCGAGGACACCCCCAGGATGAGGGGCTGAGAGCTCAGACAAGGGAGCCAGTGTCAAGGGAGAGGAGCTACCTCCCACCCCCCGAATTCTCCTCTGTGCACCCAGCCCCCCTCAGTCCCCAGCCCCTCCTCCCTCAGTCCCCCAGCTTCTCCCCTCCCCCTCCCCACCAGCCTAACTGAATTAGCCCCATTTACAGGCTGAGGGATTGCGGCCCGCCCCCAGGGGGGTCAGGAGTTCAGAGCTAGACAGGCGAGACCCCCCCACACGTAACCCAATTCCCTGGTCAGGGCCAGGGCAGCCAGCCTGACACTCCAGACACTGAGCCCCTGGGACTCCCCAGGCATGGCAGCTGGCAGGAAGAGAGGATGGAGGAGCTGTGGGGGGGCAGGGCTGGCTAGCAGGGACTGTGGGTCGGGAGTGAGGGGCACCGCAGAGCTGGGGGGGCAGGGCTGGGCTAACAGGGGCTGCGGGTCAAGAGTGAGGGGCACCGGCAGAGCTGGGGGGGCAGGGCCGGGCTAGCAGAGGCTGCAGGTCGGGAGTGAGGGGCACCGGCAGAGCTGGGGGGGCAGGGCTGGGCTAACAGGGGCTGCGGGTCAAGAGTGAGGGGCACCGGCAGAGCTGGGGGGGCAGGGCTGGCTAGCAGGGACTGTGGGTCGGGAGTGAGGGGCACCGCAGAGCTGGGGGGGCAGGGCTGGGCTAACAGGGGCTGCGGGTCAAGAGTGAGGGGCACCGGCAGAGCTGGGGGGGCAGGGCCGGGCTAGCAGAGGCTGCAGGTCGGGAGTGAGGGGCACCGGCAGAGCTGGGGGGGCAGGGCTGGGCTAACAGGGGCTGCGGGTCAAGAGTGAGGGGCACCGGCAGAGCTGGGGGGGCAGGGCTGGGCTAGCAGGGGCTGCGGGACGGGAGTGAGGGGCACCGGCAGGGCTCGGGGTGGGTGGGGGCCCTGGGCACTGTCCCCTCTCTGTGGTGCGGCCACTCTATGGTTAACTTTTGCCCAGACACATTTTCCACCCCAAACCGCCAACTTTTATGTTGGCTTTTTAAGAGCCAGTTTGGAAGGAACTGAGTTGGTTTGCGGGGAGTTGGGGGGGGCAGGAGGGGACCGCGCCCCATGGCGCTGAGCTGGCAGATCATCCACCCTCTCCCGCAGCCCTGCTGGTGCCCCTCACTCCTGACCCGCAGCCCCTCTGTTGTGTCCCCTTCCCGGCCGAGCAGCCTGAGACTGGCTGGGGCGAAGGAGGGGACCTGGCATGTCCCTTTGCTGCCCTGCTAATGTTCAATGGGCCCCAGCTCTGTCCTGGGGATGGGGGGTGGGGGCTGCCCCCCAACTCTGCTCTGTCAGGAGGACAGGGCTGGGAATACCCTCCCCTTCCAGGCATCAGATCTGGGGTGGGCACCGGCAGAGCTGGGCGGGGGAGCCCGGGGCTAGGGTAGCAGGGGCTGCGGGTCAGGAGTGAGGAGCATCAGCAGAGCTGGGGAGGCAGGGGGCTGCGGGTCAGGAGTGAGGGGCACCGGCAAGGCTGGGGAAGCCCAGGGCTGGGCTGGCAGGGGCTGCGGGTCAGGAGTGAGGGGCACCAGCAAGGCTGTGGGGGGGCAGGGCTGGGCTGGCAGGGGCTGTGGGTCAGGAGTGAGGGGCACTGGCAGGGTTGGGAGAGCCCAGGGCTAGGCTAGCAGGGGCTGCAGGTCTGGAGTGAGGGGCACCGGCAGAGCTGGAGGTCAGGGCTGGGCTGGCAGGGACTGTGGGTCGGGAGTGAGGGGCACCAGCAGAACTGGGGGAGCCCAGGGCTGGGCTAGCAGGGGCTGCGGGTCGGGAGTGAGGGGCACTGACAGGGTTGGGGGGGGAAGGGCTGGCAGGGGCTGCAGGTCGGGAGTGAGGGGCACCGGCAGAGCTGGGGGTCAGGGCAGGGCCGGCAGGGACTGCGGGTCAGGAGTGAGGGACACTGGCAGAGGTGGGGGTCAGGGCTGGGCTGGCAGGGGCTGCGGGTCGGGAGTGAGGGGCACCGGCAGAGCTGGGGGTCAGGGCTTGGCTGGCAGGGGCTGCGGGTCAGGAGTGAGGGGCACCGGCAGGGCTGGGGGGACAGACACATTTGGAGCCCCATGGGGACACCCCCTCCTGCGGTGGGGCGTTAGTGGGTGCGGGTGGGCGGAGACCCCCTCCCCTCCCCCGGCGCGTGCCCCACCTTTCTGAGGGTCCCGGCGCGGGTCCCCAGGAAGACGACCGAGTGGCCCTGGTACGTGTAGGCGGTGACGCTGGCCAGCCCCTCGCTGCGCTCGGCCAGCAGGGGTCGCCCCTCAATGACCTGCAGCCCCCCCAGCGGCTGGTTCAGCACCAACCCGCAGAAATTCCCATTGATCTGCATGGGCTGGGGAGAGAGGGGAGGTCAGGGACAGCCCCTCAAAACACCCTGCCCCCCACCTCCCAATAGCCCCCCCAGCCCCCCAAAACACCCTGCCCCCACCTCCCAATGGCCCCCCAGCCCCCCAATACACCCTGCCCCCCACCTCCCTATAGCCCCCAGCTCTCAATACAACCTGCCCCCACCTCCCCATAGCCCCCAGCCCCGAATACACCCTGCCCCCACCTCCCAATAGCCCCCAGCCCCCCAATGCACCCTGCCCCCACCTCCCAATAGCCCCCCAGCCCCCCAATGCACCCTGCCCCCACCTCCTAATAGCCCCCCAGCTCCCCAATACACCCTGCCCCCACCTCTCAATAGCCCCGCAGCCCCAATACACCCTGCCCCCACCTCCCAATAGCCCCCAGCCCCCCAATACACCCTCCCCCCACCTCCCAATAGCCCCCAGTCCCCTAATACACCCTGCCCCCACCTCCCAATAGCCCCCAGCCCCCCAATACATCCCCAGTCCCCACCCTCTCCATTGCCCCAAGATACTCTCACCACCTCCAGCCTCTACCTTTCCTCCCACTCCCGGGCTCTGGGAGGGGAAGGGGTCTGGTGGGTTAGAGCGAGGGGGTCTGGGAGCCCAGACTCCTGGGTTCTCTCTCTGGGAGGGGAGAGGGGGCTGGTGGGTTAGAACAGGGGGGCTGGGAGCCAGGATTCCTGGGTTCTCTCCCCGGCTCTAGGAGGGGAGAGGGGGCTGGGAGCCCGGACTCCTGGGTTCTCTCCCCGGCTCTAGGACAGGAGAGGGGGCTGGGAGCCCGGACTCCTGGGTTCTCTCCCCGGCTCTGGGAGGGGAGTGGGGGCTGGTGGGTTAGAACAGGGGGGCTGGGAGCCAGGACTCCTGGGTTCTCTCCCCGGCACTAGGAGGGGAGAGGGGGCTGGGAGCCCGGACTCCTGGGTTCTCTCTCTGGGAGGGGAGCCGGGCCGTGTGGCTAAGCGGGGGCTGCGCGAGGCTCCCGGACGCCTGGGTCACGCCTGGGTACCGTGTTGATGCAAGGCAGCTCCTTGTTGAGCAGCCAGGGCAGGGAGAGGTGCCCTTCGCCACGGTAGCAGCTCTGGATCCGCTCCTGGATGCGCCGATTGACCTCGTCCAGCGTGAAGAGGCAGAGCAGGCTCTGGCGGGGCGGTGCTGCCCGGTTCTTCTGGCCCTGGGCGAAGGCTGCGTAGAGCACGTCCTGCCCCTCAGCCAGCCCCAGTGCCCGCGCCAGCCGGCGCCCGGCCTTGGCCAGCCGGGCAGCCTGCACCAGGCGGTACTCCACCCCGGCGTGGGCGCAGCCCAGTGGGAACTCCACGTAGGAGTAGAACTCGGCATCGCGGGCGCAGAGCCGCACCAGCTTGGAGGAGAAGAAGCGCTCGGCCCCGGGGGCCACCCCGCCGCTGGGCCCCCCGCCCGGCCCCTCCAGTGCCGCCTGCTGCGTGTCCAGCTGCAGGGTGAGGAAGTAGACGAAGGCACTTGAGACGAAGGCCGAGACGTAGTAGATGTCGAAGGCCGGGTGCAGCGCCAGGGTGTCCGAGGGGACCTTGACCTGCGAGGAGACGAACTCGTCCTGGTAGACCAGGCTGAACATGTCGGGGCTGGCAGGGTCGGGCGCCAGGCGGCGGCTGGACAGGGTGGGGAAGTACTCGGAGCGCCCCTCCACCGAGGTGCCCACGAAGAGCCGGCTGGGCTGGCCCGGCTGCTCCAGGATCACGCCGGCCATGGCGTCGGCCTCGCGCCCGCCCGACAGGTAGTGCTCCTTGCGCTGGTGCGGCTCGCCCAGCTTGGCCAGGTCGCCCAGGCGCAGCAGCTGGCAGACGCCCTGCCAGACGCTGCCGCAGGCCACCAGCCGCCCGCCCGCGTAGTCCAGCAGCAGCAGCTTGTTGACATTGTCGGCCGGGGCCAGCGGGTGCTGGCAGAGCCGCACGGCGGGTGGCGGGTAGCACCGGGCGTCGTCCGGCACCGGCCCCGTCCCATGCACTCGCAGCTCGCTCAGGTTGGCCGCCAACTTGTAGACCCGGTTTACGGCGCCGGCAAATACCTCGCCCGTCTCGCGGTGCACCGCCAGGTGGGTCAGCCCCCCATCCGGCACCGAGAAGGAGGCCCGGGAGGCTGAGAGGGGAGGGAGCGGCGGAGGGGGGGACCCTGGCCGGACCAGGGGAGGCAGCAGCAGCAGCAGAGCCAGGGCCGCCAGCAGCAGTGGGGCGGCCATGGTGGGATGCTTGGGGGGCGGCAGGCCTGGAAGGAGGAGAGATGGGGGTGAGAGAGGGGTACCTCCCCCATGCCAGAGAGCCCCCCACCCAGCTGCCCACTTCCCCCTGGCTGACCCCCCAAAACCCACAGCCAGTTTGCCCACCCCCCAGCCCCCACTTCCCCATGGCTGACCCACAACACCCGCAGCCAGAGCACCCACCCCCAGCACCCCACTTCTGCATGGTTGACCCCCCAACACTCACAGCCAGAGCACTCACCTCCCAGCCCCCCACTTCCCCATGGCTGACCCCAACACCAGCAGCCAGAGCGCCCACCCCCAGCTCCCCACTTCCCCATGCCTGACCCCCAAACACCCACAGGCAGAGCACCCACCCCCAGCCCCCCACTTCCCCATGGCTGACCTCAAACACCAGCAGCCAGAGCGCCCACCCCCAGCTCCCCACTTCCCCATGTCTGACCCCCAAACACCCACAGGCAGAGCACCCACCCCCCAGCCCCCCACTTCCCCATGGCTGACCCCAAACACCAGCAGCCAGAGCTCCCACCCCCCAGCCCCCCACTTCCCCATGGCTGACCCCTAATACCCACAGCCAGAGCACCCATCCCCAGCTCCCCACTTTCCCATGCCTGACCCCCAACACCAGCAGCCAGAACTCCCACCCCCCAGCCTCTCACTTCCCCATGGCTGACTCCCAACACCCGCAGCCAAAGCACCCACCCCCCAGCCCCCTACTTCCCCACAGCTGACCCCCAACACCCACAGCCAGAGCGCCCAGCCCCAGCCCCCACTTCCAGACGACTGACCCCCAAACACCCACAGCCAGAGCTCTCACCCCCAGTCCCCCACTTCCCTATAACTGACCCCCAACTCTCCAGCCAGAGAGCCCACCCCAGCCCCCCACTTCCCCATGGCTGACCCCCAACCCTCCCCTAGGCTGAGAGCCCAACACTGATTTCCCTACACCCACAACCAGTGGTACTCCCAGCCCCCCGCTTTACCAGAACTGACCCCCCCAACACCCACAGCCAGAGAGCCCACCCCCCAGCCCCCCACTTCTCCATGGCTGGCCCCCCAACACCGACAGTCTGGGTCACCCAGACCCCCTTCCCCATAGCTGAACCCCCAACACCCAATCTCCTCAGCTAATTTGCCCCCTAGCCTCCCCATAGCAGACTCAGCCCTCCCACCCTACACAAGCCCCTGTCCCAACAGGGTTACCCCCCCTGGCCTGTGCCCCCCAATCCTCCCCACTTAGGGTCAACCCACCCCCCGGCTCATCTCCCCTATAACTGAAACCCTGCCCGTCTCCAGATCCCCAACCCACTCCAGATGGGGCTACTTCTGGGCCTAGGCTCGCCCCCATCATACCCCCCCCAGCTCCCTCCCCACTGGGCACTGAGGGCAGAGAGAGTGCCTCACCACCAGACACCCCCCGCCTTTCTTAGCACCCCCTCAACACCACCCACGCACACATGGATTCTTGTTAACACCCTGTGCAAGGAGTCAAAACACCCCTCCCTCGCAGCGCCAGGGTGGGGGGCTCGTGACCTGGAGAATGGGGAGGGGGGGCCCACAGTGCGGGTGGCAAGCAAGAGGGGAGAATCCCTGAGACTGGGATGGGTCAGAGGATTCCAAGCAACACGAGCCCCACAGCCCTTCCCAACACACCCAGGACCCCCAGCCCCAGCCCCCACAACACACACGGGTTCCCCATCATCACTAGACCCCCAGAGCCCCCCTCACTCCCCCTCAGGCCACAGCTCCTCCCACTCCCAGGCCCTGCCCCCACATATCCCAAGCCCCGCCCCCAGCTCCACCCCAATCACACCCCGCCCCACTCCCAGGGCTTAAGAGCCCTGAAAACAGGCCTGGGGCCTTCTAATGAGCCAGGGCTGGTGGAACCCTCTGATCCATGGGCTGCTGCCCCATACCTGCTTCCCCCAGGCTAAAGAGCCCAGCAGCTTGGGGGGGGCCTGGAGACCTCACTACAGCCCCCCTGAGCTGGCAGAGGGGTGAAGAAGACCAGGGGGAGCAGAGGTGAGGCTGGGGGGTGCCAGACCCTTACTTTTCACACTCACTTTAAGCAGTTCCCCCCCCCCCCCGTGAGATAACCACAGAGACATGGGTCAGAGGCTCCTACCAGCCCAGCCCCATAGGCCCAAGCCCCTTTCCCACCCAGCCCCACAACCTCTCTTCCCACCCTGGCCCCAGAGCCCCACAAGCTCAGCCCACAGCGTGTTACAACCACCCAGCAGATGTGAAGCTGACCCTGGCCCAGTCTTAGGGCCCAGCCTTAGGACCCAGCGCTTGCCCACCAGCTTTCTCTAAGCCCCCTGCCCACCCACCCCAGCTTTTGTCTCCCTCTGGGAGAGAGGATCCCAGTGCCCCAGAAAAGGGCCAGGAAAGACACAAGTCAGGTGCGCCCCCCCCTCCCCATTCCTGAACTACACCCCCATCCAGGGATCTGCAGGGAAATGGCTACCTGCTTTCCCCCAGCCCAACATTGCTATGCAGGAAAAAAACCCAGGAGTCCTGGCTCCCAGCCCACTGTCTGCTCTACCACCCCACCCCTCCCAGAGCTGGGGAGAAAACCCAGGAGTCCTGGCTCCCAGCCCCCCTCCATCCGACCCAGCTTAGTGCCCACCTAGGGTCAGGACCAAGGGGGGTTTTATGGGGGTAGATCCCCTCACTTCACTCTGCTGGGAGAATGGGCAGCTCAGACAGCCGTGGGGATGCCCCAGAGTGACACCCCCTGCAGCCCTCCACCTGACAACTTGGGTATGGGCCCCCCAGAGCAACAGCAGGCAGAGGGGCTGCACCCCCAGGGCTGAGAGGGAGTCCCCCAGTATGGGGGCTCTGCTCTCATCCCCCCAATCCTCCCTGCATGGGCTGATCTGGGGGCTGCCCCTCCCAGGCCCCCTGCTCCAATCCTAGGGGTGTCACCTCCCCACCCCAGTCCCTGACGCCCAAATCCTGGCCCTCCCCCCTATGCAGAGCCCCCTTCGCGCCGTGAGCCACCGGCTCCAAAGCACTGATCTGTGGGGGACTTACCCAATGAACGGAGCCCCACACACCCAGCATCCTCCAATGCACCGACCCCCCTCCCCGTGCACCGATCCTGGAGGCGCCCCCCAATGCACCGGCCCCCCGATCCTGGGGGTCCCTCCAATGCACCGACCCCCTCCCCGCACCCCTATGCCCCGATCCTGGGGTCCCCCCACTGCACCGAGCTCCCTCCCCGCCCCCCGTGCACCGATCCTGGGGTGCCCCCAATGCACCGACCTCCTCCCCGCCCCCCGATCCCGGGGATCCTCCCACTGCACCGACTCCCTCCCCGTGCACCGATCCTGGGGAGCCCCCAATGCACCGACCCCCCTCCCGCCACCCGATCCCGGGGATCCCCCCCACTGCACCGACTCCTTCCCCTCCCCCCGATCTTGGGGTCCCCCCACTGCACCGACCCCCTCCCCGCCCGCCGTGCACCGATCCTGGGGGGCCCCCACTGCACCGAGCTCCCTCCCCGCCCCCCGATCCTGAGGGGCCCCCCACTGCACCGACTCCCTTCTCGCCCCCCGTGCACCGATCCTGGGGGGCCCCCACTGCACCGACTCCCTTCTCGCCCCCCGTGCACCGATCCTGGGGGGCCCCCACTGCACCGACTCCCTCCTCGCCTCCCGTGCACCGATCCTGGGGGGCCCCCACTGCACCGAGCTCCCCTCCCGCCCCCCGATCCTGGGGGGCCCCCACTGCACCGAGCTCCCCTCCCGCCCCCCGATCCTGGGGGGCCCCCACTGCACCGAGCTCCCCTCCCGCCCCCCGATCCTGGGGTCCCCCCAATGCACTGACCCCCTCCCGCCCCCCGATCCTGGGGTCCCCCCAATGCACTGACCCCCTCCCGCCCCCCGATCCTGGAAGGCCCCGCCCCGGCTCTACCTGCAGCTTCAGCCGCGCGCCCCGCTCCGGCTCTGCCCCCTCCCCGCCCGGCCGGGCCCTTTAAACGCGGGCTGCACCATTGAGGCCGGGGGGGGGTGGGATTAGGGGCTGGGATGGGGGAGCTGCCCCAAGGGTCCCTCCCTGCGACCCCCTGATCCCGTCCTGCCCTGCTCCCCCTAGAACCCCCCTCGGGAGATGGGGCGTCAGGCGAGTCACCCCCCATCTCCTGAGCCCTCCCCCCGCTGCAGGAATGGATCAGCCCGATCATTCATTGCAGCCCCGCGGTCGCTGGCTGGAGCCACAGGGGGGCGAGTGTGCAAGGGGCTCGCGCGTGCCCGGAGTGTGCAAGGCCTGGCCCCACGCACCCTGCATCTCGGTTGTGCAAGGAGATATCTTGCACAGACTGTGTGCGAGGTGTTTTCACACACTCTGCTGTCTAGGTGTGCAAGGGGCTCGCATGCACTGTGACAGTGCAAGGCATTCACATTCCCCTGGTGCCCTGAGTCTACAAGGGGCTGTCACTCACTTGCACGCTGAGGGTGTGAGGCATTTTCACACATACTGCCTGCTGAACATGCGAGGGACTCACACCCTAAGTGTGCAAGGGCCTTACACACACCACACATGTGCAAGGCCTTTTCATGCACACCCTGTCACCTGGGTGTGTAAGAGATTCAGACACCCAGACACACTGCCCTTTGATTGTGCAAGGCCTCATCACACAGCCACTCCCCTGCAGACGGTGACTATCTCCAGGGGGTGCGAAACCACTGGCAGCCGGATAGGCAGAGTGAGGGATCCTGGTGTCCCCTCCTAGACACACCTGGGCAGAAAAGAGGCAGAGGAGGTGGGTCAGGGCCTGGCAGGACTCCTGGGTTCTATCCCCAGCTCTGTGAGGGGAGTGGCTTAGATGGGGGGGGTTGGGTGTCAGTGACTGATTCTGCCAGTGCCCCTCACTCCCAGCCCACAGCCACCTGCTAGCCCTGTCCCTCACCCAGCCCTGCAGGTGCCCCTCACACCCAGCACACACCCCCACCCGTGCCCCTCACTCCTGACCTGCAGCCCCTGCTAGCCCAGCCCTGCCGGTGCCCCTCACTCCCGACCCACAGCCCCTGTTAGCCCTGCCCCCGCCACCAGTCCCCTCACTCCCGAAATGCAGGCCCTGCTAGCACAGCCCCACCCCCACCGGTGCCCCTCACTCCCAACCTGAAGCCCCCTGCTGGCCCTGTCCCTCACCCACCCCCACCAGTGCCCCTCACTCCCAACCTGCAGCCCCTGCCAGCCTAGCCCTGCCGATGCCCCTCACTCCCAGCCCACAGCCTAGCCCAGCAGCCCTGCCGGTGCCCCTCACTCCTGACCTGCAGGCCCTGCTAGCCCAGCCCCCCCAGCTGCCAGTGCCCCTCACTCCCAGCCCACAGCCCCTGCCAGCCCCGCCCGCCCCCAGCCCTGCTGGTGCCCCTCACACCCAGCTGCCCCCTCACCAGTGCCTCTCACTCCCAACCTGCAGACCCTGCCAGCCCAGCCCTGCTGCGCTGGTGCCCCTCACTCCTGACCCACAGCCCTGGCTAGCCCAGCCCTGTGCTCCCACCAGCTCTGCCAGTGCCCCTCACTCCCGATCCTCAGCCCCTGCTAGCCCAGCCCTGCCGGTGCCCCTCACTCTCGACCCTCAGCCCCTGCTAGCCCAGCCCTGCCGGTGCCCCTCACTCCCGACCCGCAGCCCCCTGCCAACCCATCTGTTGCCTCCTTCTGGGGAGATCTGAGCCCAGGGGTCCCACCTGAGGAGCTCCCAGCCCCCCCCACTGATCCACTTCCCACTTGTTCCTCCCCCCATCCCCCTCCCTGGAGGCCCCCCCATTTCAGGGTGAGGAGGGGGAATCAGCACATGCTGCCACCGCGTGTTTCCATGGTGATGGAGCGAGGAGACAGAGGATGGACGCCATGGCAACGCCCCATGGGCACGGGAGGGGAAGGGATGGGGCAGCCAGCGGTGGGGCAGGGAGAGAGGACAGAGCTGGGGGGAAGGGGAGTGCTGGGCACAAAGGGGGGGAAGGGATGGGGCAGCTAGCAGGGGGCAGGGGGAGAGGACCATCTGTTGGGGGGGAAGGGGGGTGCTGGGCATGGAGGGGGGAAGTGGGGACAGGGGTAGAGGACAGAGCTGGGGAGAAGGGGGGCTCTGGGCATGGAGGGGGGATGTGGGGGCAGGGGGAGAGGATGGAGCTGGAGGGAATGGGGGCGCTGGGCATGGGGGGGAGATGCTGGGAGGTATTGGAGGACCCAGGCAAAGAAAGGGCTGAAAATTGAGGGGGGGGCTCATCACTCTAGAGATGGTGGGGATCTGGGGGGGGGGGATCAGTCAAAGTAGGGAGGCACATAGGGGGGAACTTAGGGCTGGATGGGATGGGGGGAGCCAGGCACTGGGGGTAGTTTTAGGGGGGAAATGGGGTGCTAGTCAGGGGGCACAGAGTCCCCATCTCTTCCTGTCCCCCCAGCCCTGCCCCCCCCCCCCCCGCAGCTGGCCTCTTACTGGTAGTTTCGGTCTTTTGCTATAAAAAACATTTTGCTCATTCACTGCCTGTGACTCACTGTGTGTGGGGGGTGTCAGTGGTTGGGGGGCTGGGCTGGTGTCCGGAGCCTGGTGTGTGTGTGTGGGGGAGGGCTAGGCGGGTGTCCCAGGCCCAGTTGGAGGGAGGAGGCCAGCCTGGGGCTGTGGTGGGGTGTTTGCGGATGGGTGGGTGTCAGGGGCGGGAGGCTGGACCAGTGTCCCAGGCCTGGTTGGAGGGAGTGGGCCGGCCTGGGGCTGTGGTGGGGTGTTTGCGGATGGGTGGGTGTCAGGGGCGGGGGGCTGGACCAGTGTCCCAGGCCTGGTTGGAGGGAGGGGGCCGGCCTGGGGCTGTGGTGGGGTGTTTGCGGCTGGGTGGGAATCGTAGGCCCATGTGGGGGGCAGGGGGCTGGCACTGCGATTCACCATCCCGCCTGCCATGTAAACAGTTGAAATGTAAAACCCCAGAGCTGCTGATAGGAAGCAGATGCGGCTCCGGAGCCAGGCCGGGCACGTGCCAAGGGCCTGGGCCAGGCGTGAGCCTGCGTGGCCGGGGCAAGGGACGGGGAGCGAGTGAGCCACGGGAGTGTGACCAGCGGGGTGGTGACTGAGCACCCGTGGGTGCAGGCACAAGTCTGCAAAGGAGGTGGCACGGTGGGTGTGTCAAGGCGCGGTGAGTGTGCACTGAGCATGCCAGAGGGTGATGGTGCAAAGGCAGGGGGAGCATGCCCTGAGTGCACTGGGCAAAGGCAGGGTGCTTGTGCAAAGGTGGGATGAGTGTGCACTGGGTGTGCCGGGGGATGAGCGTGCACTGGGCGTGCCCAGGAGGGCTCACTTGCTATGGAAGCACCAAGTAACATTTTTTTTCCTTTTAAGGTGTTTTTACAACATTATCATCAAAGGAAAATACCTTGGAAGGATCAGGGAACCCAGGAGTCTGGGCCCCGCCCTGCCCTCTTCCCCCCCCCCCCCGGCTCTGCCTTGGGGTGCGGCTGGCCGGGAGGGGGGTGTCTGGCCTGACTGCTCTGTGAGAGCGACGCTGCTGCCACCTGGTGTCTGTGAGGGCATCGGCGGGGCCAGGAGCACAGATTGTGTGTCCGCCCCCTCCCCGTGCCGGCTGGAGCCCAGGCTCCTGCGTTTTGCCCCAGCTTTGGGAGGGGCGGGGGGTTGGAGGGTGATAGCAGGAGGAGCTGGGAGCCAGGACTCCTGGGTTCTCTCCCGGCTCTTCCCCGAACCCCTCTCTGTCCCTCAGTCGTCCGCCCCTGCCCGTGGCTGGACAGGCTAGGACAGGGGTGGGCAAACTACACCCCGCAGGCCACATCCAGCCCTCCAGCTGCTTTAATCCGGACCTGGCGCTCCAGCTGGGGAGCGAGGTCGGAGGTCGCTCCGCATGCGTGTGCGGAGGCTCCTGGAAGCAGCAGCATGTCCCATCTCCGGCTCCTAGGTGTAGGGGCAGCCAGGGGTCTGCACACTGCCCCCACCCCAAGTGCCACCCCCACAGCTCCCATTGACTAGGAACTGCGGCGAATGGGAGCTGCAGGGGTGGTGCCTGTGTAGGGGGAAGTGCACAGAGCCACCTGGCTGCACCTCCACATAGGAGCCGGAGGGGGGACATGCTGCTGCTTCCAGCACCTGCTCGAGGTAAGCGCCACCCGCAGCCTGCACCCATGACTCCCTCCCATGCCCCTGCCCCAGCCCAGAGCCCCCACCTGCACCCTGAGCTCCTAATTTCTGGCCCCACCCCAGAGCCAGCACCCCCAGCCAGAGCCCTCACCCCCTCCTGCACCCCAAACCCAATTTCCTGAGCATTCATGGCCCACGGTACAATTTCTATACCCAGATGTGGCCCTCGGGCCAAAAAGTTTGCCCACCTTTGTACTAGGAACTCTTCTGGATGTGTGTGTGGGTCAGTGCAGAGCCCAGCTCATTGGGACCCCCCCCGCCCCCGATTTCAGCTACCGTAAGCCCGCTAATAATGAGCAGGTAATGGGGCTGTGGTCCCAGCTACCGTAATACTGCTAATTACTTGCATCCCGTAATGGAGCCTGGGTCCTGGCTACCATCACCCCATAAGACTGGCCTCCACTGCTGTAATGTGGCCAAGAATGTGCAGGCTAGACCGTCCCCCATCTTGGTTGGGCAAGCGCAATAGGTGAGATGGGAAATATGGGGCAGATCGTTAACAGTGGACGTGATTAGCCGCCGGCAGAGCAGAAATCTAGACTGGAGGTTCCCCTGGCAGGTCGGCTCCGGGAATTGGGGGGCCGTTCTCCAACTGATGTTACGATCACACTGGTCCTGTCTGTCCTTGGGCTCTAGGAATCTATAAAATAAATTGCCAATGTTAATGGGCAAGCAGGAAACCCTGATTTAAATCATTGATTCCTCTGGTGTCTCTCAGATCCTGCTCGGTCACTTTCTGAATGAAAGTTTTGTTCGTGGTGGCCGATAACCCCCTGCAGCCCTTGCGCCATTGTGCCAGCTGGACGAAATGCTGGCTCTGGACAATGATACAGTTCGATGGGTTTCTCCCAGTGCTTCATTTTCCCCCCTTTTCTGGTGTTAGAAAATGCTGAGTGATGCTTTTCTTGTTTCCTACCCGATGATTCCTTCTGGGGATTGTGTCCAGCTCCGTGTGGCTGGAAATTGAGTTCAGTGAGAAATGCACAGAAACAGCATTTAAATGTGTGGTTTGTTCTTCATCTACCCAGCACACTGAGAGTAGTTTTACTGAACAAAGTTTCTCAGTTTAAAGGCTGTTTCTCCTTAAAGCTAACCAATTTCTTCAACAAAGGCAGAATGGTTGGTGAGTGAATTGAGCCGGCTGCGTTTGGTCACCAGGCCCTTGGTAATGTTAGAAGTAGTACCTTCATCTTTTCACACCTCATTTTATTCATAGATCAGAAGAGGGAAGCCAATTTTCCTGCTTTTTTACAGCTCTCCGTCTGTGTGTTCTCTTTGCCCGAGCCCATGACTGAACTGAACGAGCTGAATAGATGGAACCGAAGAAAATGTCATCTCTGCAGGAGGCGAGCGCCGTACAAAGCTGGTTCAACCCTTCACTAGCTGCTGGTTCTGGGTGCTGAGCCGGGACTCCAGCCAGGGCAGTGGGTAGACGTTTGAGAAAAGGTGAGCAGTAAACCTGAGCCGCTTCACGTCCTCTTGTGCTAGAGGAAAGTTAGTGACTTCAGTGGAGGGCAGGGAGTTGAGGCCTGAACGTGGGTTGTGTCAACATCAGACCAGGAATATATTTCATGTAACTGGTTACACTATGGGGTGGGGGGGGCGGTTGTTCACCTCAGAGGAGCCTAAATGTTGGACTTGCGCATCTCAGGCACCTTGTGAACATAGCCCAAAATGTTCCGGGGGCCTCTGCGTGCAAAAGGAGGTGGCCGAGAGCTCCTGGCCCTGAGAAGTGTCCCACAGGCCACTGTCGGATGGTGCTTGCTGTGCGCATTCAGGGATTGCCAGGCGCTGGGACTCCCCCCCACCCCGGGAAGCTGCTTGTTGGGCTTTGCACGCAGCGGCCCTGAGGTTTGACTCTGCCAGGTTGGCTGTGAACTTGGGCCAGATTGTCATAAACAGATTGTTAAGGGTTAATGTCTCTCGTACCTGTAAAGGATTACAAGCAGGGAACGGGACACCTGACCAGAAGACAAGATACTTTTAAATTTGGGCGGAGGGAAGCTTTTGTGTGTGTTCTTTGTTCGTTGTGTGTTCTTCTCTCGGAGGGTCTGAGAGAGACCAGACATTACTACAGGCTCTCTAAGTTTCTTGTACAAATAGTAAGTAAAAATAGGCAGTTTAGGCTTTTTGATTGTTTTACTCTATTTGCAATTGTGGATCTGGCTGGTTAACTTTTATATGTGTAGTTGCTGGGAATATTTTGATTTGTATTGGTAGTGGGGGGAAAGTCTCTTTCTGGTGTCTGTAAGCTATAGGACCCTGTAATAGTTACATCTTGAAGTTACAGAGATAATTCTTTACTTTTTCCTTTCTTTTATTAAAAGGTTTCTTTTTAGAGAACCTGATTGATTTTTTTTTTCTTGTCTCCCTTGTTTTATTCCAGGGGATTGGGATAATTTACCAGGACAGGTGGGGGAGACGGGAGGGGGAGAGAGAGAATCTCTCTGTTTTCCTTGAATCTGTTTGCCACTTTGTGGAAGGGAAGGGAGATGCTTCTCTGTATGGTGATTTAGAGGTTGGATCAGTGTCTCTCAGGATAGCCCAGGGAGGGAAATTCTGGGAGGGGGAAAGGTGGAGGAATGGTTTATTTCTCCTTGTTTTAAGAACCCAAGGGATCTGGGTTCTTGGGGTCCCCAGGGAAGGTTGGGGAGGTCAGAGTGCCCCAAAACACTATATTTTTGGGTGGTGGCAGTGCTATCAGATCTAAGCTGGTAATTAATCTTAGAGGATTCAGGTGCTAGTATCTCATTTTCTGAACTCTAAGGTTCAGATCTGAGAAGGAATGCTATGACAAGAGTTCAGCTGAGAGGCAGGGAGAAGAGGGGGAGGGTTATGCCCCAAATCAGCCCGGTTCCCCCCAAAGTGGGTCTGGGCAAGGGGTGAACACGTGTGGCAGGCTGGGGCCTAACAGGGAGCGGTGTTTGGCAGCACTGCGGTAAGCCCGGCCCCTCAGGATCCCTGGCTGCTGCCATGTCCCTTTCCATAGCTCCTGATGCCAGCAGGGAGCAGCGTGATGACCCAGTGTGAGCCACGTGGCGTGGGCCAGGGACCTGCCCCGAACGAGCTCCTGGTCGGATGTGAGCTGGGCTCTCAGGAAAATGGCCAGGGATGGGAACCCTCCACAGCCTTGGGAACTCGCTCCTGGGCTTAGCTGCTGAATTCGTCCCATGTCAGCTCCCAGGGCCGTGGGAGACCTGGATCCAGTGCTCACTGGGCTCTTTATCGATATTTGGTCCCCAGGCAGGTACCTGCAGATGGTGGTCAAGTCACCCCCCCCCCAAAACCGATGGAGCGGCCCCCTCCAGAGCCCTTTTTCTGACCCTTCAGTTCCTCCACAACTCTTCTTGGAGCCTCTCCAACAGATCCCCGGCCTTGTGGAGCTGCGGGTACCAGAACCAGAGCCGGGACCCAGCAGCATCTACGCCAGCACCGAACACAGAGGTAAAATAACCTCCTTGCTGCTATGAGAGAGCCCCCAGTTTGTGCAGGCCAGGGCGGTGGCGGCATTGCACTGGGAGCTCCTATTCCCACGGCCCCCAGATCTTTTCCAGAGCTGCCGTGTCCCAGGAGAGCTCCCAGCCTCGGAGCACGGCCCACGTGCTGCATCCCTATTGTGTTAAATGCATCTCACTGGCTTGCACCCAGCTGATTCAGGTTGCTGTGGGTCGGGGCCTGTCCTCTTGGTTATTTACCAGCACCCAGCACTTGGGTCATCCGTGATTGTTGTATGTTTTCTTCCAGCTCACTGATGAAAAAGCGAAACAGCCCCTGGCCAAGAAACAATCCCATCAGCAGGACCCCAGTAGCCTCCGCCTGCTTGCTCCAGGCTGGTTTCCTGTTCTCAGCTACATTCTGAGACCAAGCACTTAGTACATTTAATGTTGGACTGGGAGTCTTTACTTACCCAGGTCATCCCATTTACCCTTTTCAAACACTGGTACAATGTTCTTTCCTCCACACTTCTGGAACTTCCCCAGTTTTCAATAGTTGTTGACCATCACCATTAATGGCCCAGTGAGTTTCTCAGCCAGCTCTTTTAAAACTCTTGGTTATGTGGACCTGCTGATTTTAAAAAGGTTTCTGAAGTTATAGAATGGAAAATGTTTCATTATATGCTATGGCTCCCTGTAGCGAGGGGGCCCCACTCCCCCGTGCTCCTGAGGGACATAGGCCAGAGAAGGGGTGCCCATGGGCGAAGGCGCCGCCGCCTGTCCCCGCCCCCTGGAAGTCAATGAGTGGGACAGGAAGTCCAAGGCCCGTCCTGCCTGTCCCCGCCACCTGGAAGTCAGGGGGCGGGACCGGAAGTACAAAAAGCCTGGCCCCAGGCTCAGTTAGGAGGAGGCTGCGAGAGAAGGCAGACGCTAGGGCCTGAGCTCCTGCTGGGCCCGGCCTACCGCGTGCCCGGTACTCAGAGGGGTACTGGCCTGACCTCCCCTGGGGCCAGTGCTCGGCCTGTGGAGGAGCTGTCTGGACCTCCCGACGCCCCGAGGAGTGGACCGGACCTCCCGACGCCCGGTGCCCCGAGGAGTGGACCGGACCGCCCGACGCCCCGAGGAGTGGACCGGACCTCCCGACGCCCCGAGGAGTGGACCGGACCGCCCGACGCCCGACGCCCCGAGGAGTGGACCGGACCTCCCGACGCCCGGTGCCCCGAGGAGTGGACCGGACCTCCCGACGCCCCGAGGAGTGGACCGGACCTCCCGACGCCCGACGCCCCGAGGAGTGGACCGGACCTCCCGACGCCCCGAGGAGTGGACCGGACCTCCCGACGCCCCGTACCCCGAGGAGTGGACCGGACCTCCCGACGCCCCGAGGAGTGGACCGGACCTCCCAAGGAGTGGACCGGACCGCCCGACGCCCCGAGGAGTGGACCGGACCGCCCGACGCCCCGAGGAGTGGACCGGACCTCCCGAGGAGTGGACCGGACCGCCCGACGCCCCGTACCCCGAGGAGTGGACCGGACCGCCCGACGCCCCGAGGAGTGGACCGGACCTCCTGACGCCAGACACCCTGAGGAACCCATGCTCTGGGACCCCCCAGACTACGCTGGCAGAGGGCAGGTACCCAGTGAGGGGGAGGTTGGAAGTGGCCCGGGGGCAGCTGACCCCAGTCAGGCTGCAGGCTCACCTGAGCCAATGGCAGTGTGTTTCGATCAGGATCCCCCACTGACCGCTAGCGGTGTTGACCGCTACTAGGGCCCTGGGCTGGAATGTAGTGGAGTGGTAGGGCCTGCGTTCCCCCTGCCACCCCTTCAAGGGTGGCAGCCTTCCCCTCCCCTGACCGGTGGAAGCTATATACTGTTCCCCTGTCGCTCAGCCCTTGCTGAAAGGCCTGAGCGTAGACTGTGTGTGTCACCCCGCCCTGCCCAAGGGCCTGGGCCACTTGCTAACTGTTGTGGGTTCAATCCGCCCCGCAGCAAGGGACGGGCCCCGAATCGACGGAGCGAAGTGGGCCAGCATGGCTCCCCTCCGCCCGCAAGGAGGGTTGCGCCCCGGCGCTGCTCGACTACACTACCTCATGTATTTTTCTTAAACAGGACAGAAATATTAATTGGACACTTCTGCCGTTTCTGCATCATTGACATCTCTGCTACCATAGAGTTCTCCTGGTCTCCTTTGCTTCCCTCATCAATTTTCTACATTTCCTAGTTCCTAATTATATCTTCATTACTGTCATCTCCCCTTTATTCCATTAGTTATATATATATTTTTCCTCCTCTTGCTGCAAATCTCTGATCAGACCTGTAACCTCCACCTCTGTCAGCGCCAGCCAGGGAAAATTCCATTGCTTAATGGGCCAGGACTGAGGCCCTAAACCAGCCCCTCTTGCATGTTTCTGATCCATTGCGCCTGAGTGGCAGATGTCACCTCCGAGCTGTTGGGATGCTGCCATGCTTGGAGCTGGGGATGTGATGGGGGAGTTTTCCATCCTTTAGCTTGAAATGCACACGCTTTTTTACCAACCCCCCCGACACCACTGCCTGCCTCCCCCGGACAATAGTGTGTTGGGTGATGGGGGGGACACGCACAGTTCACTATTGCCCCCCTGGTCAATAGCGTGTTGGGTGGTAAGGGGGGGACATGCACGGTTCACTATTGCCCCTCCTGGACAATAGCGTGTTGGGTAATAAGGGGGGGACACGCACAGTTCACTATTGCCTCCCCCGGACAATAGCGTGTTGGGTGATAAGGGGGGGACACGCACAGTTCACTGTTGCCCCCCCCGGACAATAGCGTGTTGGGTGATAAGGGGGGGGGACACGCACAGTTCACTATTGCCTCCTCCGGACAATAGCGTGTTGGGTGATAAGGGGGTGGACACGCACAGTTCACTGTTGCCCCCCCCAGACAATAGCGTGTTGGGTGATAAGGGGGGGACACGCACAGTTCACTATTGCCTCCCCCGGACAATAGCGTGATGGGTGATAAGGGGGGGACACGCACAGTTCACTGTTGCCCCCCCCGGACAATAGCGTGTTGGGTGATAAGGGGGGGGACACGCACAGTTCACTATTGCCTCCTCCGGACAATAGCGTGTTGGGTGATAAGGGGGTGGACACGCACAGTTCACTGTTGCCCCCCCCAGACAATAGCGTGTTGGGTGATAAGGGGGGGACACGCACAGTTCACTATTACCCCCTCCCCGGACAATAGCGTGTTGAGTGATAAGGGGGGGACACGCACAGTTCACTATTGCCCCCCCCCGGACAATAGCGTGTTGGGTGATAAGGGGGGGACACGCACAGTTCACTGTTGCCCCCCCCCAGACAATAGCGTGTTGGGTGATAAGGGGGGGACATGCACAGTTCACTGTTGCCCCCCCCGGACAATAGCGTGTTGGGTGATAAGGGGGGGGTTAGCATGAAAAACCTCCAAGCTTAGTTACCAGCTTGGACCTGGTATTGCTGCCACCACCCAAAAAATTAGAGTGTTTTGGGGCACTCTAGTCCCCCCAAAAACCTTCCCTGGGGACCCCAAGACCCAAATCCCTTGAGTCTCACAACAAAGGGAAATAACTCTTTTCCCTCCCCCCCTCCAGGTGCTCCTGGAGAGATACACAGAAGCAACCTCCGACACTCTTTAGCGCTTGCCAGAGAAAACCTAAAGGATGCTCAGGAAGAGCAAAAGGCCTGGTATGACAGACATGCCAGAGAACGTTCCTTCAAGGTAGGAGACCAGGTTATGGTCTTGAAGGCGCAACAGGCCCATAAGATGGAAGCATCATGGGAAGGGCCATTCACGGTCCAAGAGCACCTGGGAACTGTAAACTACCTCATAGCATTTCCCAATTCCTCACTAAAACCTAGAGTTTACCATGTTAATTCTCTCAAGCCTTTCTATTCCAGAGACTTACAGGTTTGTCAGTTTACAGTCCAGGGAGATGATGCTGAGTGGCCTGACGGTGTCTACTACGACGGGAAAAAAGATGGTGGCGTGGAAGAGGTGAACCTCTCAACCACCCTGGAACGTCTGCAGCGGCGACAAATCAAGGAGCTGTGCACTAGCTTCGCCCCATTGTTCTCAGCCACCCCATGACGGACTGAACGGGCATACCACTCCATTGACACAGGTAATGCTCACCCCATTAGAACCCCACCCTATCGGGTGTCTCCTCATGCCCAAGCTGCTATAGAACGGGAGATCCAGAACATGCTATAGATGGGAATAATCCGCTCATCTACCAGTGCATGGGCATCTCCAGTGGTTCTGGTACCCAAACCAGATGGGGAAATACGCTTTTGCGTGGACTACCGTAAGCTAAATGTGGTAACTCGTCCAGACAACTATCCAATGCCACGTACCGATGAGCTATTGGAAAAGTTGGGACGTGCCCAGTTCATCTCTACAATAGACTTAACCAAGGGGTACTGGCAAGTACCGCTAGATGAGCCTGCCAAGGAGAGGTCAGCATTCGTCACCCATGCGGGGGTGTATGAATTTAATGTCCTTCCTTTCGGCCTTCGAAATGCACCCGCCACCTTCCAGAGGCTGGTAGATGGTCTACTAGCAGGACTGGGAGAATTTGCAGTTGCCTACCTCGATGATGTGGCCATTTTTTCAGACTCCTGGCCCGAACACCTACTACACCTGGAAAAGGTCTTTGAGCGCATCAGGCAGGCCGGACTAACTGTTAAGGCCAAAAAATGTCAAATAGGCCAAAACAGAGTGACTTACCTGGGGCACCAGGTGGGTCGAGGAACCATAAACCCCCTACAGGCCAAGGTGGATGCTATCCAAAAGTGGCCTGTCCCAAGGTCAAAGAAACAGGTCCAATCCTTCTTAGGCTTGGCCGGGTACTACAGGCGATTTGTACCACACTACAGCCAAATCGCTGCCCCACTGACCGACCTGACCAAAAAGACCCAGCCAAATGCAGTTAACTGGACTGATGAGTGTCAAAAGGCCTTTACCCAGCTTAAGGCGATGCTCATGTCTGACCCTGTGCTCAGGGCCCCCGGACTTTGACAAGCCATTCCTAGTAACCACGGATGCATCTGAGCGTGGTATAGGAGCAGTGCTCATGCAGGAAGCAACAGATCACAACTTCCATCCTGTCGTGTTTCCCAGCAAGAAACTGTCTGAGAGGGAAAGCCACTGGTCAGTCAGCGAAAAGGAATGCTACGCCATTGTGTACGCCTTGGAAAAGCTACGCCCATATGTTTGGGGATGGCGGTTCCAGCTACAAACTGACCATGCTGCACTAAAGTGGCTTCATACTGCCAAGGGGAACAAGAAACTTCTTCGTTGGAGTTTAGCTCTCCAAGATTTTGATTTTGAAATTCAGCACATCTCAGGAGCTTCTAACAAAGTAGCTGATGCACTCTCCCGTGAGAGTTTCCCAGAATCTAGTAGTTAAAAACTGTTCTTAAAATGTAGAAGTCTGTTAGTTATATACTTAGTGGTATATGTAAAGGTGCATGTGTTGTATTAATCTGTTTATTTTAAAGTTCTAGAAGGAAATCGCCGCCAGTGAGCTTCCCCACTGTCTGCAATTTGGGGGGCGTGTCATAAACAGATAGCTAAGGGTTAATGTCTCTTTCACCGGAAAAAAAAGTAACCTGAAGCACCTGACCAGAGGACCAATCAGGAAACAGGATTTTTTTCAACTCTGGGTGGAGGGAAGTTTGTGTCTGAGTTCTTTGTCTTCTGCCTGAATCTCTCTCAGCTAGAGAAGGATTTTTCTATTTCCTGCTTTCTGATCTTCTGTTTCCAAGTTGTGAGTACAAAATGGTTTGTTGTTTTGTATTTACATGTCTATAGTTGCTGGAGTGCTTTGAATTGTATTCTTTTGAATAAGGCTGTTTATTCAATATTTCTTTTAAGCAATTGACCCTGTATTTGTCACCTTAATACAGAGAGACCATTTGTATGTATTTTTCTTTCTTTTTATATAAAGCTTTCTTTTAAGACCTGTTGGAGTTTTTCTTTAGTGAGGAACTCCAGGGAATTGGGTCTGCAGCTCACCAGGGAATTGGTGGGAGGAAGAAGTCAGGGGAAAACCTGTGTGTGTTAGATGTACTAGCCTGACTTTGCATTCACTCTGGGTGAGGGGGGAAGAGAGATTGACTCTTGGTAATTGTTCTCCAGGCTGGGAACGGGGAGGGTGGACTCCCTCTGTTTAGATTCACGGAGTTTGCTTCTATGTCTCTCTCCAGGAACACCTGGAGGGGGGAAGGGAAAAGGTTTATTCCCCTTTGTTGTGAGACTCAAGGGATTTGGGTCTTGGGGTCCCCAGGGAAGGTTTTTTGGGGGGGACCAGAGTGCCCCAAAACACTCTAATTTTTTGGGTGGTGGCAGCAGTACCAGGTCCAAGCTGGTAACTAAGCTTGGAGGTTTTCATGCTAACCCCCATATTTTGGACGCTAAGGTCCAAATCTGGGACTAGGTTACTGACACACGCACAGTTCACTATTGCCTCCCCCGGACAATAGCGTGTTGGGTGATAAGGGGGGGACACGCACAGTTCACTATTGCCTCCCCCAGACAATAGCGTGTTGGGTGATAAGGGGGGCACACGCTCAGTTCACTATTGCCCCCCCTGGACAATAGCGTGTTGGGTGATAAGGGGGGGACATGCACAGTTCACTGTTGCCCCCCCGGACAATAGCGTGTTGGGTGATTGGGGGGGGGAGACGCACAGTTCACTATTGCCCCCCCCGGACAATAGCGTGTTGGGTGATGGGGGGGGACACGCACAGTTCACTGTTGCTCCCCCCCCCCCCCCCCGCTTGGCCTCATGCTGGTTTCAGTGGACTCTAAGGGCAGTGCTGGGGGGGGGGTGTTCCTGACCTGACCCCCCCCCCCAGGAATTACGCTGCTGCAGAGACATGGGGGGCGGGGCCAGACCTGCCCCCCCCCCATCAGAGTGAACCTACCTAAGCCCCACCCCCCTTGCCACCTGGGGGGGGTCTCTGCACGAGGCTGCCCGAGCCGCGCATGCGCAGTGGGGAGCAGCACGGGGCGCTCCCATTGGCCGGCGCTGGGTGGGCGGGGCCGGGAGGCGGCCAATGGCGCGGCGCGGCGGGGGGATAAAGCCGAGGGCGGCCCCCGCGCGGGGAGCGGCGGCGGCTGCTGCCTCCGGAGCAGGGAGGAGGGGGCGGGGCTGCCGGGGCCCCAGGCGTCCGGGGCCGGAGTCCGGCGGGGCCGCTTCGCCGCCGCCTCTCGGGGGCAGCGCTGGAGGAGCGCGGTGTGATTGCAATGGGGGCAGCGCGGTGTATGGGGGGGGCAGGTTGAGGCAGCGCGGTGTATGGGGGGATTGCAATGGGGCAGCGCGGTGTATGGGGGGGAGGATTGGGGCAAAGCAGTGTATGGGGGCGGGCGGGCTGAGGCAGCGCGGTGTGTGCGGTGTATGGGGGGATTGCAATGGGGCAGCGTGGTGTATGGGGGGTGGGATTGCAATGGGGGGCAGGAGCGCAGTATTGTCAGGGCTGGTGCTACCATTTAGGCAGCCTAGGCAAATGGCCCTGTGCATGGGGGGGCGCCCGCAGGAATTGCAATGGGGTGTGACAGGAAATCAGGTTTTACTGCAGGGCACAGGCAAGTGATCACAGCCTGGCTTCAGCAAGGGCGAGTAGTGATCAATGGCTCCATGATGACATACCAGGTCAGAGCAAAGGTCCCTTTTATTTACTTATTCCCATAATACCTTTTCCTTATCCACTTTCTCCCCATCACTTAATCATCAGATTCTGACCAGAAGACAAGATACTTTTAAATTCAGGTGGAGGGAAGCTTGGGTTTGAGTTCTTTGGGCTTCTCTCAGACCCACTCAGAGAAGACCAGACATTACTAGAGGCTCTTTAATTGTTTTACTCTATTTGCATGTGTGGATCTGGGTACGGGGGGGGGGGGGTCTCTTTTTGGTGTCTGGTCTGTAAGCTATAAAACCCTGTAATAGTTACAGAGATAATTCTTTTAAAAAAAAAATATATTAATCTCTGTTTGCCTCTTTGTGGAAGAGAAGGGAAATGCTTTATTTCTCCTTGTTTTAAGAACCCAAATTATTCAAGGCAGGGGAAAATTGAAGCCAAATGGATGAAAGCAGATTTAAAAAAAAAAATGCTATGACAACTACACATCACTTCTGACATACATATGGAGGTGCAACCCCCTACCTAGAATCATAATCCAAGATCAATTGCCCAAATTAAACTATCCTATCATAAAAGTCTTTTGCCCCCACTACTTCCCTCTTCCATTCCTCGGATCATCCTAGTAGCATGTCTCTGGACCTTGAGTTCATCGTTCTTGAACATGGGACACCAGAACTGCAATTGGCGGCTCATAGTCATCCTGCTATTATTTATTAATCCCTAAGTGCATGACCTTGCACCTGTCCTCCACAAACTTTATTAGCACATTCTTTCACGTGCCAGTTCCTTTAAATGCCTAGGTTGTCCTTAACCTCCATTCCAGAACCTTTTACTATTGGTTTTGATTCCCTTAGCAAGGTCCAGTTCAATGTGGCTTTTAGCCTTCCTCACTTTATCCCTACATGTTCTGACCTCACCAAGCTGCTTTCTCCTAATCCCCTCTCTGAGTTGCTTGCTCATCCAGGTTGGCCTACAACTCCTGCCTATGGTTTTCGAGAAATCGAAAACCATAATCTGAGATCTACATTTGTTTATCCTTCCACTTCCATCTAGTTTGAACTGAATCAGCTCATGATCACTCAAACCAAGGTTATCCCCTACCACCATTTCTTCTACGAGGTCCTCACTGCTCACGAAAACCAAATCTATAAATGGCATCCCCTCTCATAGGTACTTCATATCCATATCCCAGTCAGATCCCAGCGGTCTGTAGCACACTCCAAGCACTATCTCAGGGGAAGCTCTAGTTGCTTTTTTACCCAGACAGACTCTGTCTTATCCATTCCATCGCTTCTTATTTCATTACAGTTAATCTCATCGTTGATGTACAAGGCTACTCCACCACCTTTGCCTTTCTTCCTGTCTTTTCTAAACAGCACATAGCCTTCAGTACCTGTACTCCAGTCATGACTACTATTCCACCAGGTTTCTGTTATCCCTATAATATCCGGTTTCACTTCCTGCTCCAGTTCCTCCATCTTGTGTTACCTAGGCTCCTTGCATTAGTGTACAGACATTTCTACTCCACTATTCCTCCTTGGATCAATTCTTTGGTCCACAAGCATATCCCCTCTCACTTTGTTTACTTCCCAAACGCATCACAATGGGCTCAAACATTCCCCCCAACACAAGACAATCACAGACAGGGTGAGCAGAGGAGAGTTTATTTCACCAGCAGGCTGAGAGATTTGTGGGGAGGAGGGGAGATTTGATGACCATCGGGTGCTCCACAGGCAGGAATCCATCTCTCATCGGATCTGGGAAGACAGAGAGAGAATTATGAGGGGAGCAGGCAGCACTGCTGGAGCTGGAGCTGGAGCCGCCGCTTCCTCCCATCTTCGCCAGGCACTAACCCACACTCAGCAGTTCCCCCACTCACTGTGTACTTGTCCCACTTCTTCTCAGGGTCGTAGGGCTCCCAGCGGCTGGCCGGGAAGATGTGCTTGTTCTTCTCGTACCAGCTGCGCAGGACGACCTTTCCAGCATGGGACTGGGGGGAGAGAGAGCTCAGTGGGGCCAGCCCTCCCCCACAGCACTGAGGACACAGGGCCTGGTCCCTCGCAGGGACACACACTCACCTCATCCTTCTCCACTGTGGCATCACTCAGGAGTCTCACGTCCTCATGAACATCAAAGTTGAAGAGCGGCCCTGGGGAGTTGGGGGGAGGTTAGTTCTGGCCAAATGTGACTAGACCCGCCCCGCCAGGAGTGAGGTTGGAGGCCATGGGGGAGGGGGTGTCACTCACCACTTTTGCCTCTTGCTTTAGTCACGATGAAGTCGTAGAAGCTGTGATGCTGGCAGAGGGGGAGGGGAAAAATTAAAATTCCACATCCCTTGCATGTTTGCTCTCACTACTCTGTGTGTGCCTCAGTTTCCCCAAGTGTTACTCAGCACAGTGACCACCCCCCCCCCCCCCGGCAGGCGTGACACTGACGGACCAGCTGTGCCAGCCAACACTCCGGAGCCTGGCCCCTGCAATGGGGTGGGGGTGGGGGGGAAATGTCAGTCTCCTGGTTTGGGGCTCAGGAGGGGGAGCCCTGGATTTCCCTCCTCTCCTCTCCCCTCCCCATTTCTGTGCTAACAAGCTAATAACCCCATCTGCCACACTCCAGCTGGGAGGGGAGAGGAACAGGCTCCCCGGGGTCCCCCCTTTTTTAACCCCCCACCCACTGCAGGGAGCTGACCATGCCAAGGGTGGACCCGGGAGGCACCAGAGCTGAGCAGGCTCCATTGAGCTGGGAGAGAGACTGACCCTTGGTGTCATGGCCACTGCACAGCTCCTGGGACGGGGAGTGGGGGATGCTGGGATACTGGGGTGGGGGTGGGACATGAGCGGGGGATGCTGGGAGCCCACGCCAGCCACTTACGTGGGGGATGATCAGATCCTCCTTGATGTACATGAGCTGCTCCACCCCTGCTGACCTGGGGGGGAGGGGGCAGTTCTTAGAATGGGGGGGAGAGAGACCCCGCCCCCGCCCCCATCCCCAGCTCCTTTGCCACGTCCCTGCCCCCAAGGCCAGCCTCAACCCACCTCCCCAGTATGCACCCCCGGCCCTGGCCCCCACCTCCCCAGTATGCACCCCCGGCCCTGGCCCTGGCCCTGGCCCCGGCCCCCACCTGAGTTCGCTGAAGTCCTTCCGCAGGATCTCGAGGGCTTTCTGCAGGAACTGCTGTATGGTGTTTCCCTTCTTCATCTGGGGAGAGGGGACCGTCAGGCTGGGCCGTCGCTCCCCCCACCCCCGAGCCTCCTCCACCCCCACACACTCACCTTGACCGTGCGCCGGTGGCCGGAGCCATCCCAGTAGCTGAAGGTGATTTCAATCTCCTCACCTGGCAGGGACGGGAGGCAGGCATGGGTCAATGGGGGAAGGGGACACCCCCCCAGATCCTGTCCAACCCCTTTGGCTACAACCTCCCTCCCCAATACCCCCTGACAGCTGGAATCCTCCCCCCTCGAACCCACTAATGGCTCCAACTCCCATCCCATCTCCCCACCAAGCCCAGCTGCTGGCATCCCCCCCAGGACCCAGTGGCAGGCAGTTCCCCAGGCCACGTACTCTTGATCTTCTCCTGCTTGGCCTCCCACTCCTGGCGCAGCTCCTCACGCAGGCGGTTCTCCTCCTCCTGTGGGTGGGGGGGGGGGGGAAACACGACACACACACACAGCTGAGTCGGGGAGGGCCTGACTCCCGGGTTACCTGGGGTCCCGGCTTGGGGGGAGGGCCCTTCCTTGCAATCCCGGCTGCGGGAGGGGAGGGGAGGGGAGGGGAGGGCAGGGCAGGGCAGGGGGATAGAGATCAGTCTATGATGTTCACCTCATGGTCCCAGCTGGGGGCAGGGAGGGGGCCGTACCTCGCAGTCTGAGAGGGGGCAGGGCAGTACCCCATGATCCCGGCTGGGGGGGAGGGAAGGGGGCGTGTACCTCGCGGTCCCGATCCGGCAGGAAGCTGGTGTCCACATCTGGATTCTTCCCCAGTTTGCGCTTCTTGGGGGGCAGCTCTGTGGGAAGAATGGGAATGAGAGACACCCTCCATCCAGTCCCCGCATGGACCCACTCCCAGGCTTCCCCAGCCCCACACTGCCCCTACTATTGACTGGCCCCTGCCCAAGGGCACCCCCGCCCCCCAGCTCCCTCACGGGCAACATCCCCGCCCCCCCCAATACACATCCCACCACCAGCCTGGCCCCACAGCTCCCCTACAGCCCAGCCTCCCCACCCCACCCTGGGCTCCTCCGCCAGCTCCCCCACTCACCCTCTTTCTCCAGCTCCGGCTCTTCCTCCTCCAGCTGCTCTTCATCCTCCTCCTCATCCTCCTCCTCGTCCAAGGTGAAGGACAGGCTGGAGATCTTCCGTTTCTGCTCCTGCTTACGCTCCCGCTCCCGCAGCCGTTCCAGCTTCCTGTGGAGGGCAGGCCCCACCGGGGGGGGGGAGGGGGGGTCACACTCGGCAGGGTGGTGGGATAGCACCCAGTGTGTGTGTGTGTGTGTGTGTGTGGGGGATCAGCATCCAATGACAGGGGTCAGTGCCCCACACACAGAGGGATCAGCCCCCCAACAGGGCCCCCAGACATGGGGACCCCACCTTGGAGAGAGGAGCAGAAGCCTGAGGAGCCACGTCCCCAGGAAATACCCCCTAAAAAGGGCCCCCTCCATCTAAGACGACACACAATGATACCCCCTGCAGATCCCCTCCCCAGGGGAGCCCGGCAGTCAGAGACACCCCCAAACCCCACTCACAGCTGCAGCTCCTTGGACTGCTCCTTCTTGGCCAGCTGCTTCTCCCGCTCCTTCACCAGCGCCTCCTGCTTGGCCTTCATGTCATTCAGGGTCACCAGACCTGGGGAAGAGGGGTGTGTCAGGACGCCTGGGTTCTCTCCCAGCACCGGAAAGGGAGCAGGAACTAGTGGCTGGAGCAAGAGGCGCTGGGAGCCAGGAGTTCTGGGTTCTCCCCCAGCTCTGGGAGGGGAGTGGGGGCTGGTGGGTGAGAGCAGGGGGGGCTGGGAGCCAGGACTCCTGGGTTCTCCCCCAGGTCTGGGAGGGGAGTGGGGGCTGCTGGGTGAGAGCAGGGGGGGCTGGGAGCCAGGACTCCTGGGTTCTCTCCCGGCTCTGGGAGGGGAGTGGGGGCTGGTGGGTTAGAGCAGGGGGGGCTGGGAGCCAGGACTCCTGGGTTCTCTCCCGGCTCTGGGAGGGGAGTGGGGGCTGGTGGGTTAGAGCAGGGGGGGCTGGGAGCCAGGACTCCTGGGTTCTCTCCCGGCTCTGGGAGGGGACTGGGGGCTGGTGGATTAGAGCAGGGGGGGCTGGGAGCCAGGACTCCTGGGTTCTCCCCCGGCTCCGGGAGGGGACTGGGGGCTGGTGGATTAGAGCAGGGGGGGCTGGGAGCCAGGACTCCTGAGTTCTCCCCCAGCTCCGGGAGGGGAGGGAGGATCTAGTTTTTTTTTGAGGGCAGGGGAGAGGAGCCCAGACTCCTGGGCCCCCTGCCCACACTCACCCACGGTGCTGGATTTCAGTTCTGCTTCCACTGCGTCGTAATGAGCTGAGAACTTCTTATCGATGTTCGACTTCATGATGTTCTCCTGCCGGGGGACTTGGGCGTGAGGAACTGAGGGGCCGCTCTGCCCAACCTGTCCTGCCTCCTCCCCCAGGACTCTGCATTTCCCCCGTCCTGCCCCCAGCTGCAGCCCCCCAGAGGATCTGTCCCCCCCCCCCCCCGCCTCAGCACTGCCCCGGTAGCTCTGCATGCTGCCGCCCCCAGCAACCCCGAGACCCCCACCTCCGCGATGCGCTGCCTCATCTGCTCCATGTGCTCCCGCTGCCGCTCCCGCTTCTTCATCAGCTGCAGGGCCCGACCGGCCTCGCTGGCCGCCCCCTTGTACTGCGCCATGGTCGGGGGCTGGGGGGGACCCTAGGAAGGGTCAGTGCAGGGGATCTCAGGGGAGTCAGGGGCCCTCTGCCTGGCTGGGCCCTGGATATGGGGAGCAAGGCAGGGGGGTCACTGGGGGTCCCAGGCGCTGGGGGGCGTCCGGGGGGTGGAGCTGGGGGGCAGAGCTGGGGGGTCCTGGGAGCAGAGTTCAGGGGGGTCTCCTGGGGGGGGAGTTCGGGGGGTCCCGGGGTGGAGCTGGGGGGTCCTGGGAGCAGAGCTGGGGGGGTCCCGGGGGTTCCAGGAGCTGGGGGGGGTCCCGGGAGCAGAGCTGGGGGGGGTTCCGGGCGCTGGGCGGGTCCCGGGGGGTTCCAGGAGCTGGGGGGTCGGGGAAGCCCTAGCGGGTGACGCGGGGCCCGACGGGGGTCCTGGGCGCTGGGGGTCACGTGGGGGTCCCAGCGACGTTCGCAGTCGAACCCGCAGACGCTCCGCAGCAACCAGCTGACGTGACGTCACCCACACGCGCCGTCCGCCGAGTGACGCGACGCAGCCGCTGCCTCGCCCCGCCCCGTTATGCAAATGAATGCGTGCGGGGCCGGAGCGAGCCGCAGAGGCTGCCGGGAGCGAGCGGTCACCGCAAGGCGGGGGCGGGGCTCCGCCAGGCTCCGCCCCTTTCAGACAGAAAATCAGGGCTGGAGGGGGTCACTACTCTCACCTAGCCCCCCCGTGAGCGAGCCTAGAACCCCCCGAGTCTAGAACCCCCCTTCTGAGCCAGCCTAGAACCCCTCCCCAGGAGCCAGCCCAGCCCCTCCCTGAGTCTAGAACCCCTCCCCCCACCTGAGCCACCCTAGAGCCCCCCCCCAGGAGCCAGCTTAGACCCCCCCTTATAAGCCAGCCCAGACCCTCCCTGAGTGAGTCTAGAACCCCCCTCCTGAGCCAGCCTAGACCCTCCCTGAGTCTAGAACCCCTCCCCCCACCTGAGCCACCCTAGAGCCCCCCCCCAGGAGCCAGCTTAGACCCCCCCTTGTAAGCCAGCCCAGACCCTCCCTGAGTGAGTCTAGAACCCCCCTCCTGAGCCAGCCTAGACCCTCCCCCACTGCAACTTGAGACCATTGCTCCTTGTTCTGTCATCTGCCACCGCTGAGAACAGCCGAGCTCCATCCTCTTTGGAACCCCCCTTCAGGTAGTTGAAAGCAGCTATCAAATCCCCCCTCGTTCTTCTCTTCCGCAGACTTAAACAATCCCGGTTCCCTCAGCCTCTCCTCAGAAGCCATGTGCTCCAGCCCCCTCATCATGTTTGTTGCCCTCCACTGGACTCTTTCCAATTTGTCCACATCCTTGTAGTGTGGGGTCCAAAACTGGACACAGTCTCCAGATGAGGCCTCACCAATGCTGAATAGAGGGGAATGATCACGTCCCTCGATCTGCTGGCAATGCCCCTACTTATACAGCCCAAAATGCCTAAGCCTTCTTGGCAACAAGGGCACACTGCTGACTCATATCCAGCTTCTCGTCCACTGTAACCCCCAGGTCCTTTTCTGCAGATCTGCTGCATAGCCACTCGGTCCCCAGCCTGTAGCGGTGCAGGGGATTCTTCCATCCTAAGTGCAGGACTCTGCACTTGTCCTTGTTGAACCTCGTCAGGTTTCTTTTGGCCCAGTCTTCTAATTTGTCTAGGTCCCTCTAGACCCTACCCCTACCCTCCAGCATATCTACCTCTCCCCCCATCTTAGTGTCATCTGTGAACTTGCTGAGGGTGCAGCCCACACCATCCTCCAGATCATTAATGAAGATGTTGAACAAACCCAGGCCCAGGACCGACCCTTGGGGCTCTCCGCTTGATACCGGTTGCCAACTGGACATGGAGCCGTTCATCACTGCCCGCTGAGCCCGATGATCTAGCCAGCTTTCTATCCACCTTATAGCCCATTCATCCAGCCCAGACTTCTTTAACTCGCCGGCAATACTGTGAGAGACCATATCAAAAGCTTTGCTAAAGTCAAGGAATAACACATCCACTGCTTTCCCCTCACCCACAGACCCAGTTATCTCCTCATAGAAGGCAGTTAGGTTAGTCAAGCACTTGTCCTTGGTGAATCCATGCTGACTATTCCTGATCACTTTCCTCTCCTCTAAGTGCTTCAGAATGGATTGAAGTGCCCCTGCCGCCCCAGCAACCTGGCGGAGAGTAATGGGGCTGTGGGTCCTGCCCCCCCTCCAGTTGCTCCCCCGTAGGTTACTGTCCACCCTGTGCCAGATATCAGCCCCCCGCCATGTACCAGCATCGCCCTCCTGAGCCAGGACCCCCACCCGATGCCAGGTATCAGCCATTCTCCCCATGTGCTAAGCCCCTCCGACCCAGATACACCCCCCCTCACGTGCCAGGTACCCCCCCATGTGCCACATCACCCCCCTGACCCAGGTATCCCCCCATGTGCCAGCATCACCCCTCCAACCCACATACACTCCCCCCCACGTGCCAGGTATCAGCCATTCCCCTCATGTGCCAGCATCACTCCCCCAACCCAGATACACCCTCCCCCACGTGCCAGGTATCAGCCATTCCCCCCATGTGCTACACCCCCCCCCCACGTGCCAGGTATCAGCCATTCCTCCCATGTGCCAGCATCACCCCCCCAACCCAGATACCCCCCCCCCACGTGCCAGGTGTCAGCCATTCCTCCCATGTGCCAGCATCACCCCCTCAACCCAGATACCCCCCCCACGTGCCAGGTATCAGCCATTCCCCCCATGTGCCAGCATCACCCCCCCAACCCAGATACCCCCCACATGCCAGGTATCAGCCATTGCCCCCATGTGCCAGCATCACCCCCCCAACCCAGATACACCCCCACCACGTGAAAAGTATCAGCCATTGCCCCCATGTGCCAGCATCACCCCCCCAACCCAGATACACCCCCACCACGTGCCAGGTAACCCCCATGTGCCATCACCCCCCCAACCCAGATACCCCCCCCCCCCACATGCCAGGTATCAGCCATTCTCCCCTTGTGCTACGCCTCTCCGACCCAGATACACACCCCCCTCACATGCCAGGTACCCCCCATGTGCTGAGTATCAGCCATTCCCCCCACGTGCCAGCATCACCCCCTCAACCCAAATACACCCCCCCCTCAACATGCCAGGTATCAGCCATCCCCCCCAGGAGGCAGGAGCATGGTTGACTAAAGTAACTTTATTGCCTGGACACAATTGAGCGGGGGGAGAGGGGGACATTGTTAAACAGTGACAGCATGGGGTCCAGGGGGGCACACCCCAGCCAGAGCCCCCTCCCAAACAGGGGCTGCAGTACCCCCCCAGCTCTTCTCCCCCTCTTGGCCCTGATCCAGTATTAATAACTTAAAATAAATTACAGTGAGCAGCAGGTGCTGGGGGGGAGAACTGCCCCCCCATGACATACACAAACCTGCCCCCCTACATGGCTAATGTGGGGGGCGGACATGGGACAGGGGAAACTGACCAGCTTTGGGGGAGTGGGGTGACCCCCCACCCATCTCCCCCGCCCCTCCCCGATGTGGGGGGGAAGTCTCCCAGGCCTTAGAAATGCCCTACAGAGCTTCCCCCGGGGGGGGGGGGTTGGGGTTGGGGTAGTGCCAGGCTTGGTCCCTGCTTGGGGCAGCAGCTGTGGGGTGGGGGGATTTGGGGGTGATGGGTCACAGCTGTTCCTGGTACTTTGGGAGGTACTGGATTGGTGCGTGTGTGTAGGGGGGGTTGGTCCCAGAGGATGGGGGGAAGAGTCACAGCTGGGCCAGGGGGAGGGGGGGTGTCACTGCTCATCCTCCCCGAAGACGTGGCTCTGGTGCCGTTTCATGCTCTCAAAGTCGAAGGCGGCGCCGACCATGCGCCGGTAAATGTCCTTGATGTCGTCACAGGTCGTCTCGAAGTGGGTGGTGGCGTCATACGACCGGGAGCAGAAAATCTGGGGTGGGGGAGAGGAGATGAACATGGTGTCGCCTGGGGTGGTGATGAGTTTGCACTCGCTCCCTTCCCTGCTCCCCCTGCCATCAGCTCCATGATACCCCCAGCCCATGGGACACCCCAGTGCAGCATGACAACCACCAGGTTGGGTCAAACCCAGGGTCCGTCCAGTCCAGTGTCCTGTCTGCTGACAGCGGCCAATGCCAGGTGCCCCAGAGGGAGTGAACCCAACAGGGAATCACCAAGTGACCCATTCCCAGCTCCTGGCGCACACAGGCTCGGGACACCATCCCTGCGTGCCCTGGCTAATAGCCACTGATGGGCCTGTCCTCCATGAACTTAGCTAGGTCCATTTTGAACCTGTTTCGGTCTTGGCCTTCACAACGTCCCCTGGCAGGGAGTTCCACAGGTTGGCTGTGCATTGCGAAAAATACTTCCTTGTGTTTGTGTTAAACCTGCTGCCTATTCATGTCATTTGGTGACCCCTAGTTCCTGTGTTAGGAGAGGTAGTAAACAACACTTATTTACTTTCTCCACACAGTCCTGATTTTATAGACCTCTGTCATATCCCCCCTTACTCCCCCCTTTTCCCATCTGAAGAGTCCCAGGTTTATTAATCTCCTTATACGGAAGCCATTCCAGACCCCGAACCATTTTGGATGCCCTTTTCTGAACCTTTCCAATGCCAGTATCTCTTTTCTGAGATGGGGTGACCACGTCTGCCTGCAGTATCAAGGTGTGGGTGGACCAGGGATTTAGACAGAGGCAACATGATACCTTCTGTCCTATTGTCTCTCCCTCTCCTAATCATTCCCAACACTCTGTTCACTTTTTTGGCTGCTGCTGCACATTGAGTGGACGTGTTCAGAGAACTCTCCACCGTGACCCCCTCCAGTAAAGCTAATTTAGCCCCCACCATTTTATATGTATAATTGGCATGGTGTTTTCCAACGTGCATCACTTTGCATTTACCAACATTGAATTTCATCTGCCATTTTGTTGCCCAATCACCCAGTTTTGTGAAGTATCAGAGGGTAGCCGTGTTAGTCTGGATCTGTAAAAGCAGCAAAGAATCCTGTGGCACCTTATAGACTAACAGAGGTTTTGGAGCATGAGCTTTCGTGGGTGAATACCCACTTCCTCAGATGCATGTAATGGAAATATCCAGGGGCAGGTATATATATGTGTGCTAGCAAGCAAGCTAGAGATAACGAGGTCAGTTCAATCAGGGAGGATGAGGCCCTGTTCTAGCAGTTGAGGTGTGAAAACCAAGAGAGGAGAAACTGGTTCTGTAATTGGCAAGCCATTCATAGTCTTTGTTCAATCCTGAGCTGATGGTGTCAAATTTGCAGATGAACTGAAGCTCAGCAGTTTCTCTTTGAAGTCTGCTCCTGAAGTTTTTTTGCTGCAGGATGGCCACCTTAAGGTCTGCTATAGTGTGGCCAGGGAGGTTGAAGTGCTCTCCTACAGGTTTTTGTATATTGCCATTCCTAATGTCTGATTTGTGTCCATTTATCCTTTTCCGTAGAGACTGTCCAGTTTGGCCGACGTACATAGCAGAGGGGCATTGCTGGCATATGATGGCGTATATTACATTGGTGGATGTGCAGGTGAATGAACCAGTGATGGTGTGGCTGATCTGGTTAGGTCCTGTGATGGTGTCGCTGGTGTAGATATGTGGGCAGAGCTGGCATCGAGGTTTGTTGCATGGATTGGTTCCTGAGCTAGAGTTATTATGGTGCGGTGTGCAGTTACTGGTGAGAATATGTTTCAGGTTGGCAGGTTGTGTGTGGGCGAGGACTGGCCTGCCACCCAAGGCCTGTGAAAGTGTGGGATCATTGTCCAGGATGGGTTGTAGATCCTTGATGATGCGTTGGAGGGGTTTTAGCTGGGGGCTGTATGTGATGGCCAGTGGAGTCCTGTTGGTTTCTCTCTTGGGTTTGTCTTGCAGTAGGAGGCTTCTGGGTACACGTCTGGCTCTGTTGATCTGTGTCCTTATTTCCTCGTGCGGGTATTGTATTCTACAGGCCACTTCCCTCAGATCCCACTGAGGAATACACTAAGAAACTGCAACATCTACTCAGGACACTCCCTACACTAACACTGGAACAAATCAACATACCCCTAGAGCCCCGACCAGGGTTATTCTATCTACTACCCAAGATCACAAACCCGGAAATCCTGGACGCCCCATCATCTCGGGCATTGGCACTCTCACTGAAGGACTGTCTGGATATGTGGACTCTCTGCTCAGACCCTATGCCACCAGCACTCCCAGCTATCTCCGTGACACCACTGATTTCCTGAGGAAACTACAATGCATTGGTGACCTCCCAGAAAACACCATCCTAGCCACCATGGATGTAGAGGCTCTCTACACAAACATCCCACACACAGATGGAATACAAGCTGTCAGGAACACTATCCCTGATGATGCCACAGCACAACTGGCTGCTGAGCTCTGTGCCTTTATACTTACACACAACTATTTCAAATTTGATGACAATATATATCTCCAGATCAGTGGCACTGCTATGGGCACCCGCATGGCCCCACAATATGCCAATATCTTCATGGCCGACCTGGAACAACGCTTCCTCAGCTCTCGTCCACTCACACCCCTTCTCTATCTACGCTACATTGATGACATCTTCATCATCTGGACCCATGGGAAGGAGACTCTGGAAAAATTCCACCATGATTTCAACAGCTTCCACCCCACCATCAACCTCAGCCTGGATCAATCTACACGGGAGGTCCACTTTCTTGACACCACGGTGCAAATAAGTGATGGTCACATTAACACCACCCTATATCGAAAACCCACCGACCGCTATGCCTACCTTCATGCCTCCAGCTTCCATCCCGGGCACATCACACGATCCATTGTCTACAGCCAAGCACTGAGGTACAACCGCATCTGCTCTGACCCCTCAGACAGAGACCAACACCTACAAAATCTCCACCAAGCATTCTCAAAACTACAATACCCACACGAGGAAATAAGGACACAGATCAACAGAGCCAGACGTGTACCCAGAAGCCTCCTACTGCAAGACAAACCCAAGAGAGAAACCAACAGGACTCCACTGGCCATCACATACAGCCCCCAGCTAAAACCCCTCCAACGCATCATCAAGGATCTACAACCCATCCTGGACAATGATCCCACACTTTCACAGGCCTTGGGTGGCAGGCCAATCCTTGCCCACAGACAACCTGCCAACCTGAAACATATTCTCACCAGTAACTGCACACCACACCATAATAACTCTAGCTCAGGAACCAATCCATGCAACAAACCTCGATGCCAGCTCTGCCCACATATCTACACCAGCGACACCATCACAGGACCTAACCAGATCAGCCACACCATCACTGGTTCATTCACCTGCACATCCACCAATGTAATATACGCCATCATATGCCAGCAATGCCCCTCTGCTATGTACATCGGCCAAACTGGACAGTCTCTACGGAAAAGGATAAATGGACACAAATCAGACATTAGGAATGGCAATATACAAAAACCTGTAGGAGAGCACTTCAACCTCCCTGGCCACACTATAGCAGACCTTAAGGTGGCCATCCTGCAGCAAAAAAACTTCAGGACCAGACTTCAAAGAGAAACTGCTGAGCTTCAGTTCATCTGCAAATTTGACACCATCAGCTCAGGATTGAACATAGACTGTGAATGGCTTGCCAATTACAGAACCAGTTTCTCCTCTCTTGGTTTTCACACCTCAACTGCTAGAACAGGGCCTCATCCTCCCTGATTGAACTGACCTCGTTATCTCTAGCTTGCTTGCTAGCACACATATATATACCTGCCCCTGGATATTTCCATTACATGCATCTGAGGAAGTGGGTATTCACCCACGAAAGCTCATGCTCCAAAACCTCTGTTAGTCTATAAGGTGCCACAGGATTCTTTCCAGTTTTGTGAGATCCCCTTGTAGCTCTTCGCCGTCGGAGTTTTGTATCATCTGCAAATTTTGCCACTCTCCCCTGCTGCCCCCCCCCAACAGCTCCTAGCAAGGGGGGAGGGAGATGGGACATCCCACAAGGGAGGGGGAGGGGACGGGAATTCCCTGCAGGGGCACTCACCTGGCTTTCTGTGCCATCATCCATGGGCTCGTACAAGTCACTGATGGCCACAAACCTGCCGGGAAAGAGGGGAGAGGGGGAGTCACAGCTCATCCCCCCCCCAGCTCCTCCCTCCCCCACTTTCCAGCTCACCTCGCAAAGCCGAATTTCCCTATCCCCCGCCTGGGGGCTCTGCACCTCAGGGAGCACCCTGGGCCCTCCTCAATCACCAATCGTGTGTTTGGTACAAAGCCGTGGGGCGGCGTGGGGCGAGTCCAGGTCTCCTGGGCGTTATCGTCCCGTGGGCCTGCACAGGGCCGTGACAGGGGCTGGGAGATGCCCACAGACACCTTTCCTGGCTGGCCCAGGGTGTGGGTTTGGGGGGCTGCACCCCAGGGACCCCGTCAGAACCCCAGAGGTTCCAGGCTCCCGAATTCCCTCCTTCCCCTATTCCCCCGCCAATTCCCAGCCCTTCATCCGGTTCCCTATCCCCCTGGCCTCACTTCTGGTCGATGGGCTCCAGAAGCTGCAGTGCCGGCTCCACCTCCCGCTCCGGCTCCGACGTCTCCACCGTGGTGCTGACAATGGCAATGAACTTCCTGGGCGCAGCCACGTTGTGGGCCCAGGAAACCAGACAGACGTAGATATCTGGGGTGTGTGTGGGGGAGGGAACGGGTGGTGAGGCTTCGTAGAAATCGTGGGTGTGCCTCAGTTTCCCCCAGAGGCTGCCCAGTTAACGAGGGACCAGGGAGATGAGGAAATGCAGTCAGGCGACATCCCCGCTGTTACCGAGTCACATGTACACACCTGTGGGGCCCTCAGTGTGCTGACCGGGCCCCCCCGCCAGCACTGTGTCCCACCCCTGTGGCTCAGCCCGCCCGTCCCAGCTCTGCCCCGCGTGATGCTTCAGGGGGTGGGAGGCTCCCAGGGACAGACCCAACCCCCCCCCGGCTCTGCCCCATGTGATGTCACAGGGGGTGGGAGACTCCCAGGGACAGACCCAACCCTGCCCCCCCAGCTCTGCCCCATGTGATGCCACAGGGGGTAGGAGGCTCCCAGGGACAGACCCAAACCCCCCCCCACCAGCTCTGCCCCGTGTGGTGCCACACGGGGTGGGGGGCTCCCAGGGACAGACCCAACCAACCCCCCCCCCCCCCGCTCTGCCCCATGTGATGCCACAGGGGGTAGGAGGCTCCCAGGGACAGACCCAGCCCTGCCCCCCCAGCTCTGCCCCGTGTGGTGCCACACGGGGTGGGGGGCTCCCAAGGACAGACCCAACCAACCCCCCCCCCCCCGCTCTGCCCCATGTGATGCCGCGGGGGGGGCTCCCAGGGACAGACCCCGCCCCCCGGCGCTGACCCGACTTGCGGCCCAGCTGGTTCTGGGGCAGGATGATCTGGCAGGAGCCGGCCTCGCTGGTCCCACGGATCGGGTGGCTCAGGATGCAGATGACACGGACGACGCGGCCGGCCCCGCGAACTCGCTCGGGCACGTAGCTGGGGTCGCAGATCAGCTGTTTGCACCGCGCCACCTGGGGGGACAGGAATTCAGCCCCCGCCCCAGGCCTGGGCCGAGAGAGAGCTGGGAACCCCCAGCCCAGCTCCCCCTCCACCCCGGGTATAGCGATCCCCCCCCAAGGGGTTCCCCAAAGCAGAGCCAGGAACCGGGCCAGGAGGGGACAGGCAACCCCTCCCCCCAGGGAGGAGAACTGGGGGCAGCCACTGGGGGTTGGGCTTGAGCCCCCATCCCCAGGGAAGAGGCGCCCCAAACCCAGCCCCTATGGGGCAAGCCAGGCCCCCGGTATCCCAGGCAGGGGACACTGATGGAGACCACAAGTCCCCCTTCAGATTTAACGGGGGACCTAGTGGGGAACCCCCCAAAATCAGTGTTTGTGTTGGGCCGGGGGTGTCTCCCCCCTGCCCCTCCCACTCACCTCCCCCTCCGATCTGACCCCCACGACCCGCCCGTTCTCCATGACAATCTCGTCCACGGGCTTGTTCAGCATGTAGGTGCCTCCATAAATCGCGCTGAGCCTGGGGGGCAGAGACCTTGGAGACCAGGTGCCGCCCCCCAATGGGTCCCGCCCGACGCCCCCCGAGCTCTCTGCCCCCCCACACCCCCCCATCGGGTCCTGCCCGGTATGCCCCCGAACTCTCTGCCCCCTCCATGCCCCCCCATTGGGTCCCGCCAGGCGCCCCCCGAGCTCTCTGCCCCCCCCACACCCGCACCAGGTCCCGCCAGACGCCCCTCGAGCTCTCTGCCTCCCCCCACGCCCCCACTGGGTCCTGCCAGACGCCCCCGAGCTCTCTGCCCCCCCACACCCCCCCATCGGGTCCCGCCAGACGCCCCCCGAGCTCTCTGCCCCCCCCACACCCCCCCACTGGGTCCCGCCCGACGCCCCCCGAACTCTCTGCCCCCTCCATGCCCCCCCACCGGGTCCCGCCAGGCACCACCCGAGCTCTCTGCCCCCCCCACACCCGCACCAGGTCCCGCCAGACGCCCCCCGAGCTCTCTGCCCCCCCACACCCCCCCATCGGGTCCTGCCCGGTATGCCCCTGAACTCTCTGCCCCCTCCATGCCCCCCCATCGGGTCCCGCCAGGCGCCCCCCGAGCTCTCTGCCCCCCCCACGCCCCCACCAGGTCCCGCCAGACGCCCCTCGAGCTCTCTGCCTCCCCCCACGCCCCCACTGGGTCCTGCCAGACGCCCCCCGAGCTCTCTGCCCCCCCCACGCCCCCACCAGGTCCCGCCAGAGGCCCCCCGAGCTCTGTGCCTCCCCCCACGCCCCCACCGGGTCCTGCCCGGTATGCCCCCGAACTCTCTGCCCCCTCCATGCCCCCCTCATCGGGTCCCGCCAGACGCCCCCCGAGCTCTCTGCCCCCACACAACCCCCATCGGGTCCCGCCCGGCACCCCCCCAAACTCTCTGCCTCCCCCACAACCATCGGGTCCCGCCAGACGCCCCCCGAGCTCTCTGCCCCCCCACAACCCCCATCGGGTCCCGCCAGACGCCCCTCGAGCTCTCTGCCCCCCCCCCACGCCCCCCATCGGGTCCCGCACGACGCCTCCCGAGCTCTCTGCCCCCCCCCACGCCCCCCATCGGGTCCCGCTCGACGCCCCCCGAGCTCTCTGCCCCCCCCACACCCCCCATCGGGTCCCGCTCGACGCCCCCCGAGCTCTCTGCCCCCCCACCAGGTCCTGCCAAACACCCCCGAGCTCTCTGCCCCCCCCACACCCCCCATCGGGTCCCGCTCGACGCCCCCCGAGCTATCTGCCCCCCCCACGCCCCCCATCGGGTCCCACCCGACGCCCCCGAGCTCTCTGCCCCCCCCACGCCCCCCATCGGGTCCAGCCCGACGCCCCCCGAGCTCTCTGCCCCCCCATGCCCCCCACCGGGTCCCGCCCGACGCCCCCCGAGCTCTCTGCCCCCACCACGCCACCCATCGGATCCCGCCCGACGCCCCCCGAGCTCTCTGCCCCCCCCACGCCCCCCACTGGGTCCCGCCCGACACCCCCCGAGCTCTCTGCCCCCACCACGCCACCCATCGGGTCCCGCCCGACGCCCCCCAAGCTCTCTGCCCCCCCCATGTCCCGCCCGACGCCCCCGAGCTCTCTGCCCCCCAACTCACCTGGCGAACCCCTGGGGCAGCTCCCCCAGCCCATAGAGCGGGTAGAGGTAGGGGCTCTTCCCATAGCGAGCGAGTGACGCGCTGTACAGTTTGATTCGGTTAATGGTCTCTAGGCAGGGCTGGTCCAGGTAACTGTGGGGAGAGACGAGCTGAGGGGGCCCAGGGCTGGGGCTGCGGGTCGGGAGTGAGGGGCACCAGCAGAGCTGGGGGGTGGGGGGAGTCTGGGGCAGGGCAAGAGGTTTCATATTCATATGAACAGTGCGATTGCCTCAGTTTCCCCACAAGCTGCATGGCTAACTAGGCGGGGTGGGGGGGTTGATCTTTGCAGAGACCCAGAGGTGCCCGACTGGCAAGGGCTGGGCCCCCCAGGAGACAATGGCCACGCCCCTTGCGTGGACGTTTGGGGCAACCCCTGGGGACCCGCTGGGGGTCAAAGCGCCGGGCGGAGCTTTAGAGCCAGGGCGAGGGGGGCATCCCCCTGCCCTGGGACTCGCTGCAGGTCCGTCACGCGGGGGGGGCTGGGCATGGCCCCCCAGGAGTGGCTCCGGAGCACGACTCACTCGTCGGTGCGGTGCAGGGCCAGCGCGTGGCCCGTGAAGTCCATCACGTCCTGCCCCAGCTCGAAGTGCTCGTACACGTCCCGCATGGGGGTCCCATGGGGGTCGACCCCCTCCAGCGTCTGGGGCTCGTTCTCGTCAAAATTGGCCACGAAGACGAGGAACTTCCAGAACTGGCGCTTCTCGAACGTTCCCATGAGATCTGCGGGGGGGAGGGGGGGCTCACTCCTCTCCTGGTGGATGGGGCCACGGGGGGGTCAGAGAGCAGGATCCCCTTGCAAGGGGGCACTAACTCAGCCCAGTCCTGGAGGGATGGACAGAAGGGGGTCCCCAGAGCAGTGGGGGGGTTCCCTTGCGGGGAGGGGCCCCTTGGGGGGGTAGTGGGGGGTCACTCACTGGACGCCAGGGCCTCGGTCTCGGTGGAGGGCACCTTGTGTACCTGCCCCCCCCTGTAGACGAAGCTCCCCTCCACCACCTTGAAGTCCAGGTACCGAGTCACCTCCGTGTACAGCAGCATCTTCACCAGCTGGCCTGGAGGCAGGGGGACCACGGTGAGGGGGGGGTAGAGCGACACCTCACCCCTCCCCCGGCCCCGCACGAGCTCCCCAGAACCCCAACTCCCCTCCCATCCGAGGCCCCCGCTCCCCTAGCCCCCCCTTACCGTTGGCCATGAGGAATTTGGGGATCAGGTCGACGTTCCAGTCCCGGCCGCGCCCCATGGACTCAGGGGGCCCCTCGGGGAGCCCGAAGCGTTTATACAGCTGGGAGGGAGGGGAGGGAGAGAGTTAGAGCCACCTGTCCCAGCCGCCTGCCCCCCACATCCTCCCCCTGGGGAACTCTCCCCCAGGCTCCTTCCTGATGAGTCCCCTGCACCCCCAAACCAGCCCCCACCTCAAAGCCCCCATGCCCCCCCAAAATAGACCCCATCTTGAACCAGTCCCCCATCAAACCCTCTTCCGCTGGGGCCCATCCCCCCAAATCAGCCCCCCTGAGACCCACTCCCCTCTGCCCCCCCATCACCCCAAGGCCCAGCCCCTCACCTCCTCCAGGGGGGTGATGGAGGAGCTCTCCCCGCCATAGTAGGGGTTCCGGTCCATGTGCAGAACCTTCTTCCCGTTCACCGACATGATCCCCGACAGGATGCATTCCTGGGGGGCAGGGGAGGGGTCAGTGCCAGAGCCGCCGGGGACCCCCACCTGGCCGGGGCGGTGGGGGGGAGCAGGGAATGGGGCTCTGGGCCTTTCCCTCTAGGGGGCAGGAGGCTGTGTGGGGCTGGAGGGAGTTGATGCAGCGGCAGGAGCTGGGATGTTGGAGGGGGACAAGGGTTACAGTTGGGGTGCAATGGCAGGAGTGGGACAGCCCAGCTGTAGCGGGTGCGCGGGGGGGGGGGGGGGTTAGTGACTGTCGAGGAAGCAGCTTTGGGGTGCAAAGGGAAGAGGCCTCCAGCTGCCAAGACCTGGGTGGGGGTGGTAAGGGGAGACTTCATGGCCCCGTTGGCCGGTGCAAGGGGCCAGCACATGGGGGGGGGGGGCTGCACCCTACTGTGCACTGCAGGGAAGGTGGGGGCTCTGTGATCCTGGAAGGGCTGACGCAGGGGGAGCTGGGGTGGGTCACTTCCCACCCCTCCCTTGGCAAAGATGCAGTGTGGGGATAAATGGAGGGAGTACCCCATTTGCAGGGTGTTGGGGGTCAGGGTGCACTGGGGGACAGGTGGGGGCTGAAGGATCGGTGATGGGTTAGGGAGGGAGAAGGGGGGGTGCACGGAGCAGGGAGCACAATGGGGGAGGTTCTGATAAGAATCTAGTGGGGTGCCTCGGCTGGGGTGCCTAGGGGAGCATAAGGAGGAGACGCAAAGGGGGACAGGGAGGTACTACCGTGGGGGGCTGAGGGACACTGGAGGGAGGGAGGAGGGAGCCACGGGGGGGAGCAGAGGTTGCAATGGGGGGGGTCTAGCAGGGTGCCTGGAGATGGGTGCAGCAGGGGAGCTGCAGTGGGGTACATTAGGGACTGCAATGGGGGGCTGTGCCAGAGCTGCCAAGGGGGATGTACAGGGCACACAGGAGGTTCAGTGGGGGGCTGCATTGGGGGGGTACAATAGGGTGGCTGCAGGGGGGGTCCTACTCCCCAGGGTGAAGGGGAGGTTGCATTGGGGGGCCGCAGAGGGGTCCCGCATCCCGGGGTGCAATGGGGGGTTGCACTGGGGGGGCCGCAAGGGGGTCCCACACCGCAGGGTGCAATGGGGGCTTGCAGTGGTGGGCCACAGGGGGGTCCCACACCCTGGGGTGCAAGGGGTGTGTGCACTGGTGGGTTGCATTGGGGGGGCCCCTCACCCCAGGGTGAAAGGGAGGGTGCATTGGGGGTCCCCTGCACCCTGGGGTGCATTGGGGGTGCACTGGGGGGCCACAGGGGGGGTCCCACACCCTGGGGTGCAAGGGGGGCACATTGGGGGGTTGCATCGGGAGGCCGCAGGGGAGTCCAGCATCCCAAGGTGCAATGGGGGGTTGCAATGGGAGTCCCACACCCCAGGGTGCAATGAGGGGATGCATCGGGGGGCCGCAGGGGGGCCCCACACCCCAGGGTGCAATGGGGGGTTGCAGGGCGGTCTGACATCCCGGGGTGCAATATGGGGGTTGCATTAGGGGGCTGCAGGGGGGTCCCGCACCCCAGGATCCAATGGGGGGTTGCAATGGTGGTCCCGCATCCCGGGGTGCAAGGCGGGGTTGCATTGGTGGGCTGCAGGGGGATCCCAAACCCCAGGGTGCAAGGGGGGGTTGCATTGAGGGGCTGCAGGGGGTACTGCACGCTGTGGTGCAATGGGAGGTTGCACTGGGGGTCCCCCACACCCCGGGGTGCAAGGGGGTGCATTGGGGGGTCGCGAGGGGTCCCATACCCGGGGTGTAATGGGGGGTTGCATTGGGAGTCCCCTGCACCCCGGGGTGGAAGGGGGGTGCATTGGGGGCTGCAGGGGGGTCCTGCACCCCAGGGTAGAAGGGGGTTGCAATGGGGGGTTGCATTGAGGGGCTACAGGGTAGTCCCACACCCCGGGGTGCAAGGGAGGGTTGCAATGGGGGGCCGCAAGGTGGTCCCGCAACCCAGGTTGCAAGGAAGGGTTGCAATGGGGTCCTGCCCCCCGGGTGCAAGGGGGTGTTGCAATGGGGGTCCTGCACCCTGGGGTGCAAGGGGGGCTTGCATTGGTGGGCTGCAGGGGGGTCCCACACCCTGGGGTGCAAGGGGGTGTATTGAGGGGCCACAGGGAGGTCTCATACCCCAGGGTGCAATGGGGGGGTTGGACTGGGAGTCCCCTATTTTGGAGTGGAAGGGGGTTCCAATGGGGGGGTTGCATTGGGGGGCCGCAGGGCGGTCCCGCACCCTGGGGTGTAAGGGGGGTTGCAAGGGGGTTTGCAATGGGGGTCCTGCCCCCCAGGGTGCAAGGGGGGGTTGCAATACGGGGGTTGCAAGGGGGGGTCCTGTAACCCAGGGTGCAAGGGGGGGTTGCAATGGCAGGGTTGCAATACGGGGGTTGCAATGGGGGTCCTGTCCCACGGGTGCAAGGGGGGGTTGCAATAAGGAGGTTGCAAGGGGGGGTCCTGCACCCCATGGTGCAAGGGGGGTTGCAATGGGGGAGTTGCAAGGAGGGGTCCTCCACCCCAGGGTGCAAGGGGGGGTTGCAATGGGGGTCCTGCCCCCCGCGTGCAAGGGGGGGGTTGCAATGGGGCGGTTGCAATGGGGGGGTCCTGCCCCCCGGGTGTAAGGGGGGGTTGCAATGGGGGTCCTGCCCCCCGTGTGCAAGGGGGGGTTGCAATGGGGCAATTGTAAGGGGGGGTCCTCCACCCCAGGGTGCAAGGGGGGGTTGCAATGGGGCGGTTGCAATGGGGGGGGTCCTGCCCCCCGGGTGTAAGGGGGGGGTTGCAATGGGGTCCTGTACCCAGGGTTCAAGGGGGGTTGCAATGGGGGTCCTGTACCCCGCGTGCAAGGGGGGGTTGCAATGGGGCGGTTGCAATGGGGGGGTCCTGCCCCCCAGGTGTAAGGGGGGGTTGCAATGGGAGGTCCTGTACCCCAGGGTCCAAGGGGGGGTTGCAATGGGGGGTCCTGTACCCCAGGGTCCAAGGGGGGGTTGCAATGGGGGGTCCTGTACCCCGCGTGCAAGGGCGGTTGCAATGGGGGGGTCCTGCCCCCCCGGTGTAAGGGGGGGTTGCAATGGGGGTCCTGTACCCCAGGGTGCAAGGAGCGGTTGCATTGCGGGGCCGCAGGGCCCCGCAGGGCCCCCCCGACTCACGCTCAGTCCGGTGCCCAGCACGATCACGTCGTAGGCCTCGTCCATGGCGGCAGGTCCGGAGCCGCCCGCCCCTCCCCCGACCCGCGCGGAGCCAGGCAGGGTCGCAGCGCCACCCGCACCCTATCCCTCCGCCTGGAAACGAGTTCCGGCACAGGCACTCGACACGCCCCGCCCCCCACCGGCGGGCAAGGCCCGGTCAGGGCTGTTCACCGCCACAGGTCGGAACCCTCCGCCCCGGAACAGAGCCGACATCCCAACCAAAGCGCCGTATCCCTCCGCCGGACAAAGCTGAGCCCGGCTCCACGGTGAAGCGAGCCCCCTGCCGCAGATCCTTCCGCCAGATAAATGAGTTCCCATCCTGCGCGAGGGCCCCGCCCCGAGCGCGTCTCCCTCCGCCACAGAATTAAGTAGCAGCTTCGTTTCCCTCCCAGGTCCCTCCGCCAGAGAAAGGAGTCCCAGAGCCCAGACAGAGGGACGGACACAGCAGCTGGGCCAGACACGATTTATTCAAGGGGGGGCCGGGGGCCCAATAAATAAGGGAGCAGCCCCCAGTGGGGGGGCGCCTGGGCAGGGAGCAGCAGGGTGGGCAGGTGGTGGGGGAGGGGATTCTGGACTCCCTCCCCCCAGCTGTGTGCCCCCCCCCCCCCCGCACTCTGCTCCGAGCAGCCCAAGGGGGGCGGAGGGGGCAGCCAGGCCCAGGGCTGGGTGTCAGCAGAGGGGGAAGAGAAGGGGGTACAGAGCCTGGGGGATCCCCGGCAGGAGGGGGGCAGCCAGGCCCAGGGCTGGGTGTCAGCGCAGGGGGAAGAGAAGGGGGTACAGAGCCTGGGGGATCCCTGCCGGGGGGGGGGGGCAGCCGGGCCCAGGGCTGGGTGTCAGCGGAGGGGGAAGAGAAGGGGGTACAGAGCCTGGGGGATCCCCGGCAGGAGGGGGGCAGCAGGGCCCAGGGCTGGGTATCGGGGGGAAGAGAAGGGGGTACAGAGCCTTGGGGATCCCCACCAGAGGGGGGCAGCCGGGCCCAGGGCTGGGTGTCAGCGCAGGGGGAAGAGAAGGGGGTACACAGCCTTGGGGATCCCCGGCAGGAGGGGGGCAGCAGGGCCCAGGGCTGGGTGTCGGAGGGGGAAGAGAAGGGGGTACAGAGCCTGGGGGATCCCCGCCAGAGGGGGCACAGCTGAGGCCCCAGTGCAGACCCAGGGTTTCCCAGCTGCAGGGGGGGGCAGGGCCCAGCCCCGCCCTACTCGCCCTGGGGCACAGCGATGGTGGCCCCCTTGGGGTCGTCGAACCGGTCCATGGTCTTGAGGGCCAGCAGCACGTGGAGGCCGCAGGCGAAGATGGCGCCGAGCAGCAGGGCCGTGAGCAGCCCCATCCAGGTGCCCGGTGCGAAGAACCCGGCGCAGTCGCTGGCGTAGGAGAACTGCAGGCCCAGCACATTGAACCCCTGCAGCTGGGGGGGGCAGGGGGTTAGATAAAGCTAGGGTCGCAGCCCCCCTCCCCACCCCTGGGCTCCCAGCCCCTTCCCCTGCTCCCGCCCCAGCCCCCCTCCCCATGGGCTCCCAAATCCCCTCCACCCAGCCCCCCTCAGTGCTCCCAGCCCCCTCCACCCCAGCCAGTACCTGCACATCCTGGAGCAGCACCCCCCAGCTGGGGCTGGGGCCGGGGCCGTGGGGCAGGAGGCCAGCCCCGAAGCCCGGCAGGCTGCTGAGGTAGGCGCAGCGCCAGGAGTAGTTGCTGGGGGCCGTCACCTGCGAGGCGTTGAACACAGTGGGGCTGGCCGAGGGGGTCACCAGCTCCAGGCGGCTCAGCTGGAACCAGTCCCGGCCGGAGACAGGAAACCGCCAGCTGGTCATGTGGAAGCTGGAGGGGTGGAGAGGGGAACAGCTCATCCAGACATGCCCCAGCCAGGCCCCCCAAAGCCACCTGAGGGCCAGACAGACCCCCCCAAACCCCCAAGGGCCAGCATAAGAACAAGCCACCCTGAGTCAGCCCAAAGGTCTGACAGTGGCCCACGCCGGGGGCCCCAGAGGGAATGAACAGAACCCACAATCACCAAATGATCCCCCCACCCCAGACACCATCAGCCTCCCCCCACTTACCCCCCTCCCCAGCCTCGGCCCCTTGCATGTCACCTCCCGACATATCCCAGCACCCCCCGACCCCCCAGGAGACACCACGTCTTTCCCAGGCCAAGCCAGCCCCCCCCCCCCCCCCAACAACTCACGTGGCTGTCAGAGGGGACCCCAGAACGTTGGCATACTTCAGCACCAGCCTGCATAGGGGGACAGAGACAGTGACCCCAGTGGTGCCCCACACTCCCGACCCCCAGCCCCCTGCCCCCCAGCCCTGCCGGCACCCCTCACTCCCGACCCCCAGCCCCTGCCCCCCAGCCCTGCCGGCGCCCCTCACTCCCGACCCCCAGCCCCTGCCCCCCAGCCCTGCCGGCGCCCCTCACTCCCGACCCCCAGCCCCTGCCCCCCAGCCCTGCCGGCGCCCCTCACTCCCGCCCCCCAGCCCCTGCCCCCCAGCCCTGCCGGCGCCCCTCACTCCCGACCCCCAGCCCCTGCCCCCAGCCCTGCCGGCGCCCCTCACTCCCATCCCCCAGCCCCTGCTCGCCCAGCCCCTCACTCCCATCCCCCAGCCCCTGCTCGCCCAGCCCCTCACTCCCGCCAGCCCAGCCCTGCCGGCGCCCCTCACTCCCGGCCCGCAGCCCCCGCCAGCCCAGCCCAGCCCTGCCGGCGCCCCTCACTCCCGGCCCGCAGCCCCCGCCAGCCCAGCCCAGCCCTGCCGGCGCCCCTCACTCCCGGCCCGCAGCCCCCGCCAGCCCAGCCCAGCCCTGCCGGCGCCCCTCACTCCCGGCCCGCAGCCCCCGCCAGCCCAGCCCAGCCCTGCCGGCGCCCCTCACTCCCGGCCCGCAGCCCCCGCCAGCCCAGCCCAGCCCTGCCGGCGCCCCTCACTTCCCGGCCCGCAGCCCCCGCCAGCCCAGCCCAGCCCTGCCGGCGCCCCTCACTCCCGGCCCGCAGGCCCCCGCCAGCCCAGCCCAGCCCTGCCGGCGCCCCTCACTCCCGGCCCGCAGCCCCCGCCAGCCCAGCCCAGCCCTGCCGGCGCCCCTCACTCCCGGCCCGCAGCCCCCGCCAGCCCAGCCCAGCCCTGCCGGCGCCCCTCACTCCCGGCCCGCAGCCCCCGCCAGCCCAGCCCTGCCGGCGCCCCTCACTCCCGGCCCGCAGCCCCCGCCAGCCCAGCCCTGCCGGCGCCCCTCACTCCCGGCCCGCAGCCCCCGCCAGCCCAGCCCTGCCGGCGCCCCTCACTCCCGGCCCGCAGCCCCCACCAGCCCAGCCCTGCCGGCGCCCCTCACTCCCGACCCCCAGCCCCCGCCAGCCCAGCCCTGCCGGCGCCCCTCACTCCCGACCCGCCCCCAGCCCTGCCAGTGCCCCTCATTCCCAACCCCTCCCCCAACTAGCCCACGCCTAGGCCCCCCCACCACTGCAGTGCCCCTCACTCCGAACACAGCCCCACTCTCACCGAGACTCGTTGGAGCTCCAGAACGAGCCGCTCACATCAACGGAGGCCTCGGCCCCAAATGTCTGGGGCGTCAGGTCGACCCACTTGCTGCCCTGGACCACAGAAAAGTTCTGGGCCCAGAAGAGGATCTGGGGCTCGCCCGTCAGGGGGTACCGCACCGGGGGGTGCTGCGCTGGTGCTGGGGTCGGCTTCTGCAGCAGCTGGCGGCCCACTCGCCCGGGGGCCACCCCAGAGACGTCCCGGAGAACCTGAGGAGAGAGCTGGGTGAGAATTGGGGGAACCCAGGGGGGTACCAGAGTATGACGCTGGGGGTCTGGTCAGTGTGGATGGGACATACCCTGGGAGGGGGATCAGCGGGGGGATGTTTCCATGAGGGGCACCTTGGCCGGGGGGGGCAGGGGGAAGAGACATACCCGTGAGGGGGCTCCAGCCGTCAGCAGCGCCGTGTACGGCACATCCTCCTCCTTCAGGGCGCTGAGCACCTGCCCGATGATCTCATCTGGGACAGACATGTCGGGGTTAACAGCCCAGCCCCACTGTGCCCCCCAGCTAACAAGCACTGACCCACCCTACCCCAGGGGCTGTGGAGGGGATGCTCTCCACACCAATCGGGGCACTTCGGGGGGAAATGGGGAGGACCCAGCACTGGGGGGAGGGGCCCTGGGTATGCAGGGAAGCTGGGAGATCCAGCCCATGGGGGGCAGGGGGACAGATCCAGCCCATGGGGGGCACCCTGGGTGCGAGGGGGGAGACCCAGCCATGGAGGGCAGAGGACCCAGGATCTGGGGGAGGGAAGGGGCCCTGGGGAGCCAGACTCACCATTGCTCATCAGCACCTCCTTGGGGGCCATGAGGCTGGAACTGAGATGAAAAGCAGCACATCAGGGGGTGAACCCGGAGCTGCGGCCACAGACCTGGGCAGCGCAGGGCAGCAGGCCAGGCCGGCGGGGGGGGGGGGGGGGGGGGGAGGAGAGGAGAACATGGGGCACGTACACAGCAGCGTGGGGCAGGTACACCAGCAGCAGGGCCGGCTGGGGGGGCACACGCGTGGAGCACATACCCAGCAGTGGGGGGCAGGCAGGGGGGCCACACGGGGGGCACATACCCGGCAGCAAGGCCAGCTGGGGGGGCGTGCGGGGGGCACGTACCCGGCAGTGGGGGGCAGGCGCACCAGCAGCAGGGCCGGCTGGGGGGGCACGTGGGGCGTGGGGCAGGCGGGGGGCTCGTACCCGGCGGTGGGGGGCAGGCGCAGCAGCAGCAGGGCTGGCTGGGGGGGCATGCGGGCTGGGGGGCAGGCGGGGGGCAGGCGCACCAGCAGCAGGGCTGGCTGCGGGGGCACGTACCCGGCAGCGGGGGGCAGGCGCACCAGCAGCAGGGCCGGCTGGCTGGCGTTGAGGCCCAGCTCCCGCAAGGCGCCCGGCTCCACGTTCAGGGGGCTCAGCCCCAGCGTCTCCTCCAGCAGCCCCAGGACCCCGGCAGCCGCCGCCCCCTGCACCGCCGGGAGCACCAGGGTTGAGGGGGCCCCCGCCAGGGCGCGCTGTGGGGGGAGAAGAGTTGGGACAGACACTCAACCCACAGCCCCCCCAGGGCCCCTCACCCCCGACCCCCTCAGAGCCAACCCACTACTGACCCACAGCCCCACCAGGGCTCCTTACCCCACCATGCAGATCCAGCCACCCCTCCACCTACAGCCCCCCCCGAGATCCCCTCACTTCTGACCCATGGCCCCTGCCACCTAGCCCCCTCCCAGCCCCACCAGGGCCCCCAGCCCCCTTGCTCACCTCCAGGCTGGGGAAGGCGCTGTCAGGCTTGTTGCCAAAGACCCCCCCATACGCTGTGAAATCCTCCAGGCTGAGCTGGGGGGGGCACAAGAGGGAGTTAAGGGGGGTTATTTGAGGCTCCCCCCCAGGCCCAGCTCCCTCCCCATAGGGTGGGGGCACACACAGAAGCTGCAATCTCAAAGGGAGCTCAGTCACTGATCACATGACGGGGGGGCTGGACTCACTTCCCCTTACAGAGCCCCCTGCCCCCCCCCCCCCAGTGACAGCTGAGTTCAGGGGCTGCCCCCTGCCAAGGCAATTGCCCCCATAGCCCCCAGGAAGCTGGGGACTCCAGACACCCCAGCAGTTGGTGGGCTCCCCCACAGCCCGCCAGCAACAGGTGGACGTACCCCAGCTGCTGCTTGGGGCCAGAACCCCCAGGCTGAGCCCCATGAGCACAGCGGGGTAAGGACATTGTGGGGGGACAGTGGTGTTCTGGGTTCACTGGGACAGGGAGACAGGAATCTTTGGGGGCCCAGAGGCCAGGCAGAAGGACCCCCCAGAGGCCAGAAGGGGGGGCGCCCTGGGACCATGTGGGGCTCAGTGTATTTCAGGGGGCCAGGTAAGGGGACCCCCAGAGTGGGACAGACTCGTAGGACTGGAAAGGACCTCGAGGGGCCGTCTAGGACTGAGTCTCACTAGCCCATCCCTGACAGGGAGACCCCCCCAGCGCTTTGCCCCCCCGAACAGGAACGTCCCCCAGTGCCACCCCCAGGCCTCTCTTCTCCCACTGAACAAGCTGGGGTCTGTTTCCTAGCCCTGGCTGAGCTCTCTGCTCCCCCCGTGGGGCCAGCCCTGCCGCCCAGGCAGAATTACAGCCCAGAACCAGGCCGGCTCCCCCTGCCCCCCCAGCGGAGCCTTGACTCCTCGTATTTCGCTTGGGATCCGCTGCCACCCACAAATCCTTTCCACAGGGCCGCGGGCCTGGGCCGGGGGGGGAGCCCGGCCGGCAGGGCCCCTCCAAGGGGGAGCCCGGCCGGCAGGGCCCCTCCAAGGGGGAGCCCGGCCGGCAGGGCCCCTCCAAGGGGGAGCCCGGCCGGCAGGGCCCCTCCAAGGGGGAGCCCGGCCGGCAGGGCCCCTCCAAGGACGGGGGGGGGGATCCAGAGGCTGGACGGCAGCAAGAGGGTGGGATGGGGGGGGCAGTCCCGGGGTCTCACCTGCTCCTGCAGGAAGAGCAGGACGTTGCGGGGGCCCCGATCCAGGGCGGGGCCGAGGAGCGACCTCAGCTGGGCCGCGCCGACCACGTGTCCCTCGAAGCTGTCGGCCAGGGGGGGCCAGAGCGCGCTGGGGGGCACAGGGGGATCAGAGGTGACAGCACCGCCCGGCCCGAGACCCCCGCCCCGGCCGCGCCCGAGACCCCCCCACTCCCCCCCCTCTATCCCCGCCACGGCCGTGACCCCCCCGCCCCGGCCGCGCCCGAGACCCCCCCGCTCTATCCCCGGCCCGAGACCCTCCCAGCTCCCCCCCGGCCCCGCCCCCACCTGTGGCCGGACCAGCCCAGCAGCGGGACCCGCCCGGCGCGCGCCGCCCCCAGCACCAGCCCCACCAGGACCAGCCGCGCCGCCGCCGCCGCCGCCATCTTGGGTTCTGTCCCCACTCGCGTCCGCCGCCAGGCCTTGGTCGCTACCGCTCCGCCAATCAGAGCGCGGGCCGCTCTGCCCCGCCAATCACAGAGTCGCCCCGCCCCTTCACCCCGCTCCGGCAACCACAGCGCCGGCCGCCCTGCTCCCCGCTCCGCCAATCACAGCGCCGGCCGCCCAGCCCCGCCAATCACAGCTCCCTTCGCCCTGCCCCCCCCCCCGCTCCACCAATCACAGAGCCGGCCGCCCAGCCCCGCCAATCACAGCTCCGTTCGCCCTGCCCCCCGCCCCGCCAATCACAGCGCGGGAACGGGGAGAGCCAGCCAATGGGGCGTGTTAGGGTTAGTTGGGGGTCAGGACCCAGCTCCCCCGTCGCAGGGGGACGAACTCCTGCCCACCCGGCGGGTGCCACACGCCGGGGCCGGGGCCAGCTCGCAGTCCCCAGCCCTGCTCCGGCCAGCACAGTGCCCAGCAGCTCTGCCGGCTTCTCCTCCTGCCCCGCCCCAGGGCGAGTGGCGGCCCCCCCGCGGCACCCCACCACCAGTGCCCGTCCCTGGATCAGCCTCCAAGCACTCACCAGAGCCAGGTCTCACCCCCAGCCTGGGAAGGGGCAGGAGGCCCGAGTCCCTCCCCATTAAGCCGGACAACGAGCTCCCCCACCCTCCAGCCCCCCCTGCACCCCCCAGCCCTGGGACAATCTCCACTCTGACATCAGGGTTAAAATCCTTTATTGGAAAAGTCCAGAGTAAAAAAAATTGGGGAGAAGGGCCTGGGTGCCAGGGACTGCAGGGAGTAGAAGGAGGGTGCTGGGGGGCCCCTATCCTGACTCATGTAAGTCACTCACTTTCTGCATGATTTAGGGGAGTTGAGCCAGCAGCCCACTTTGAACCCCATACATGTCAGGGGGAAGGGTTATTTTTCCCCCCAGGAGGAAACACCCCTTCCAATCCAGCCTGACCCAGCAGGACCCCCACAGCTTGGATGGGGTGTGGCCAGCAGCCCCTCAGGGGCTGACCCCCTTTGTAAGGCCTTCACCAGTAGGGTCCGGGGTGGCACAGGAAGAGTCCAGGGGGACAGGAGGCTCCAATGGTTTCCAGGGGTCCCCACATGTGGGCTGCTCAGCCAGACCCTGCCCCATGGCGGGTGAGGGGCAGCTGCAGCAATGGGGCAATCTCCTATCACAGGGGGCGGGGATGGACCGGTTGGCCAGCGAGGGGGGCAGGGAATGGGCCAGCCAGCTGGCACGTGAGGCAGAGATGTCAGGCAGGGATGTGCCGCCCTGACAGCGAGTGGGGCCGAGGTGGGGGGGAGGGAAATGGGCCATCCAGCTGGCATGTGGGGCAGAGGGGTCAGGCAGGGAGGTGCCAGCCTGACACGAGTGAGGAAGAGGGGAGCGACCGGCATGCATGTGGGGCGGAGCTGTGGGGCAGGGAGGCCAGCGCAGCGCCTCCCCCGGCCCCCAGGCTATCTCTGCCACTGGAATGTCTGATGCAGCCGCTCAGCCTGGCCCTTCAGCACCTGGATCTCGCCCTGGATGAAATCCGTCAGCACCTTGCGCATCTCCACCTGGGGGAGAACGGGGGGGGGGGGGTCAGGGCTCCCAGACACACCCCCACCCTGCCCCCCAGACACGCCTCCCACCCCCAAGACACTGCCCCCCAGACTCATCGGGTCTCCCCCAGCTGGTCACTGCCCCCTCCCCATGGGTCACTCCCTGCACCCCCATGGCCCCCCAGCTCACCGCTGACTTGTTCTCAGCCTGGAGACGCTCCAGCACGGGCCGGACGCTGAAGGGTTTCCCGATGAGAACGGTGATCCGCTGGGGGGAACACGAGGGTGAGTGGGGACTCTGCTGCTGCCCCTGCCTCCTCCCCCCAAACGCACCCCCCCAGCATGAAGAGCCACCCGACCCATGGCAGGGAGCCCCCAACCTCCAACACCCCCCACCCTGCCAGCTGATGTTTACATAGGGCCTACCCAGTGCAACGGACGGAAGGGCTCCACTCCGCACCCCCCCCAGCAGGCCGCCAAATACCCACCTGGCCGACACGGGGCACATATGGGGGGGTGTTGGGCAGCACATCATTCAGACCTGGGGGGTAGAATGTTAGAGATGTTAGGGGGACTCCAATACCCCCCACTCCTCCTGCAGGTTATCGACCCCCCCCCAGCCGCACGCTCCCCATGCCTCCCTCCCCCAGCTAACCACTGCTCCTCCCAGGCCCCCCATCCCCAACCAGCCACCACCCCTCTCAGCCCCACTCCCAGCTAACCGCCACCCGCAGCTAATGACCCCACCCTATCTCCCCTGCTAGCAGCCCCCTTCCCCTTGGCTGACAGGAGACTTGGGGGGCCCAGCAAAGCCTTACCAACGTGCCAGAGGGGCAGGATGACAGGGTGCTGCCGGCACTCGGCCAGGAGTCGCCCGATCCCTGGGGGGCAGAGAGAGGAGGGGTTAGAGAGGGCAGCCCCCCAGCCTTCCACCCCCCTTTCCCCCACGCACTCACCCCACTTGAAGCGCATGAATTCCTGGCTCATATTCACCTTGCCTGGGAGTGAGAAGAGAGAGGTGGGTTGGGGGACCCAAGGAGACCCCCTGATGGCCCCCCCCGTGTCTGGGCCCCTCTCAGGGCTCCTCCACCCCCCCATGACTGGCTGGGCCTGCTACTGTGCAGTGCCCCTTGCCCCTCCCCGGTACAGCAAAGTCCTCCCCCTCGCCCCCCACTACCTCCCATGCTGCTTCCCCCAAGGGGCTGTGCCCAGCTCCTCCCCCACGGCCCCTGCCCAGAGTTACCTTCGGGGAAGATGTGCACCCAGTCTCCGCGGTTCAGCTTCTCCAGGATGAAATCCATCCCCCTCTGATAGACGCCATCCCCTGGGGGGCAGTGCCATTAGCCCCTGGCCCTCAGGTCCCCCCAGCCGGCCCCCGCACCGGCCCCTGGGGGGCAGTGCCCTTAGCCCCTGGCCCTCAGGTCCCCCACAGCCGGCCCCCGCACCGGCCCCTGGGGGACAGTGCCATTAGCCCCTGGCCCTCAGGTCCACCTCAGCTGCCCCCTCAGCCAGTCCGCACACCCTGCGCCGGCCCCTGCCACAGCCTCCCCCTGTGTCCCTCCCAGCCGCTCCCCCTACCCTGCACCCCACAGCCCCCTCCCCCTGTGTCCCTCCCAGCCGCTCCCCCCACCCTGCGCCGGCCCCTGCCACAACCTCCCCCCGTCCCCCCCCAGCCGCTCCCCCCACCCTGCGCCAGCCCCTGCCACAGCCTCCCCCTGTGTCTCTCCCAGCCGCTCCCCCTACCCTGCACCCCACAGCCCCCTCCTCCCGTGTCCCTCCCAGCCGCTCCCCAAACCTTGCACCGGCCCCTGCCACAACCTCCCCCCTATCCCCCCCAGCCGCTCCCCCCACCCTGCGCCAGCCCCTGCCACAGCCTCCCCCCGTGTCCCCCCCAGCCACTCCCCCCACCCTGCGCCGGCCCCTGCCACAGCCCCCTCCCCGCGTCCCTCCCAGGCACTCCCCCCCCGTGCCCCACAGCCCCCTTCCCCTGTGTCCCTCCCAGCCGCTCACCCCCCGTGCCCCACAGCCCCCTTCCCCTGTGTCCCTCCCAGCCACTCCCCCCATGCCCCACAGCCCCCTTCCTGTGTCCCCCCCAGCCGCTCCCCCCACCCTGCGCCAGCCCCTGCCACAGCCTCCCCCCGTGTCCCTCCCAGCCGTTCCCCCCCGTGCCCCACAGCCCCCTCCCCGTGTCCTCCCCAGCCGCTCCCCCCACCCTGCGCCGGTCCCTGCCACAGCCCCCTCACCCCTGCATTTTCCCTCCAGCCTCTTCCCCTCCAACTCCTGCCCCTGGGTGCCTCAGTGTCCCATGTGACTCCAGTCCCCCCCAGCCCAGCCACCCCACCCGTATCCCCCTCTCCTCCCAGCCCAGTCCCCTTGTCTCCATGCTCCCCCACCCCCCTCTCCCACATCTATCTCCCAACTCCCCTGGCCTGGCCCCATGTGCCCCCCAGGCTAGCCCCCCCGCTTGCCAGCCTCACCTCGGCACACGGGGACGCACTGGCCCAGGCTGAAGAACCGTGAGTGCAGCTCTCGGGTGAAGCAGATGTCAGCGGCCGTGGGGGTCCTGAGAGGGGAGCAGATACCACACAAACTGCGGGGGACCACAATCCCCCCGCAGCACTGCTGGCCCCTCCCCCACTCCCAGAGGGCAGCAGGGTGGGAAACCCCTGTAGGCCCCGATGTAGTGGGGGAGGGCCCCTGCAGGGAGGTGATGGGGACGAATAAGGGGGAGGGGTTCCGCACATACAGACCCCCACTCACCAGCGCATCCTCTTCACGTTCCAGACGTGCCGAAGCTTCAATATACCTGGAAATTGGGGGCGAGGAGAACAATTACTGGGGGAATTTCAGCCAGACCCCCCCCAGGGAGATAACTGATGTGGGGGAGGGGTCTGTTCTCTCCCGGGGCTGCTCCAAGGGGAGCAGGAATAACACTGGGAACCTGCCCCCCTCCCCTGACAAAAGGGGCTCTGCCCCCCCCCATGCCTAACATGCAAAATCCCCCTCCCAGCCACTCTCCCCAGGGGCTCCCCCCAGAGATGGGGCCCCCTGCACCCAGCGCCTACCCCAGAGGTGGGGGTCATCCATGCAGGACTGGTGGTTGGACACGGTGATGAGGGGGGTGCCGGGCTGGCGCCGCTCCACCAGATCGTACAGAACCTCCTTGTTATGGACCCGCAGCTGGTTCATGTGCCCTGCGGGCAGTGGGGCAACTTAGATGTGGGGGGAGCAGCCAGGGGAGGCCTGTGCTGGGCTCCCCCACATCCCAGTGGCCTGGGTGCCTGGGGCACAGAAGCAGGACATTCGAGGGCAGAGGGGGAGCTCAGGGTGGGGGGGGCAGGGTGGGGGTGTGGTGAGAGGTGCAGGGCAGGGGGGACAGTGTGTGGGTCCAGGGGAGCCTGAGGTGGGGGGGGTGCGTGGTAGGGGGGAGCTCATGGTGGGGGGACAGTGCGTGGGTCGTGGGGGCAAGGGGGGGTGTGGTGAGAGGTGCAGGGCAGGGGGGACAGTGTGTGGGTCCAGGGGAGCCTGAGGTGGGGGGGTGTGTGGTAGGGGGGAGCTCAGGGTGGGGGGATAGTGCGTGGGTCGGGGGGGCAGGGTGGGGGTGTGGTGAGAGGTGCAGGGCAGGGGGGACAGTGTGTAGGTCCAGGGGAGCCTGAGGTGGGGGGGTGCGTGGTAGGGGGGAGCTCAGGGCAGGGAGGCTGCAGGACAGGGGTGGGGCAGGGGGTGCAAGGCAGGGGGGCCTGAGGTGGAGGAGGTGCAGGACAGAGAGGGGAGCTCAGGATGGGGGGTCAGTGTGTGGGTTATGGGGAGCCTGGGGTGGGAGGGTGCAGGATAGGGGGGAGCTTGGGGGGGGATTCGGAGGGTTAGTGTGTGGGTCTAGGGGGGTCAGTGTGCGGGTCAGGTGGGCTCGGGGGGCTTGGTGTGTGGGTCGGGGGGCTCGGTGTGTGGGTCTGGGAGGGCTCAGGGGGGTCACTGTGCGATTCTAGAGGGCTCGGGGAGGTCAGCATGCAGGTCCGGGGGGCGCTTGGGGGGCTCGTTGGCGTGCGGTTTGGAGGGGGCTCGGGGAGGTTGCTGTGCGGGTTGGGAGGGGCTCGGGGGGGTCAGTGTGTGGGTCCGGGGGGTCGGTGTGCGGTTCAGGGGGCTTGGGGGGGTTGCTGTGTGGGTTGGGAGGGGCTGGGGGGGTCGGTGTGGGTCGGAGGGGTCAGTGTGTGGGTCCGGGGGGTCGGTGTGCGGCTCAGGGGGGTGGTCAGCGTGCGGGTGGGGAGGGTCGGTGTGGGTCGGAGGGGTCAGTGTGTGGGTCCAGGGGGTCGGTGTGTGGTTCGGGGGGGTGGTCAGCGTGTGGGCTGGGAGGGTCGGAGGGGTCAGTGTGTGGGTCCGGGGGAGTCGCTGTGCGGGTCCGGGGGGGGGCCCGGGACTCACTTGTCCAGAAGCAGCTGTAGGTGCCCACCAGGCCGGTGACCAGGTGACTGGCCAGGGTCCAGGGCAGCCGTGGGGCCGGTGGGAAGGGCCAAGGTACCTCCAGGGGCATCGTCCCCCCCCTGCGGGGACACGCTGGGTCACAAGGGGACTGCCCCGCCCCGCCCCCATCGCCCCGCCCCCTTTCACCGCCCCGCCCCCTTCCACCGCATCGCCCCTCCCCCTGACCGCATCGCCCCGCCCCTTCCACCGCATCACCCCTCCCCATCGCCCCGCCCCTTCCACCGCATCACCCCTCCCCATCGCCCCTCCCCCTGACCGCATCACCCCTCCCCATCGCCCCGCCCCCTGACCGCATCACCCCTCCCCATCGCCCCGCCCCCTTTACCACATCGCCTCCATCGCCCCGCCCCCTGACCACATCGCCCCTCCCCATCGCCCCGCCCCCTTTACCACATCGCCTCCATCGCCCCGCCCCCTGACCACATCGCCCCTCCCCCGACCGCATCACCCCTCCCCATCGCCCCGCCCCCTTTACCACATCACCCTCATCGCCCCGCCCCCTGACCGCATCACCCCTACCCATCGCCCCGCCCCCTTTCACCGCATCGCCCCCTGCCCCCGCCTGCCCCTCCCCCATCGCCCGCGGCTGCGAAGCGCCCCCGCCTCCTCCCTGCTTTCGCGAACACAGCCGGCCACGGGCGGCCCTTCCGGCCGTAAAGCGCGCCCGGCCCGGCCGCAAATGCAGGTGTCGCACAGCGCCGCGACGAGGCTCGGAGGATTCGGAGCATACGAGATGCGATGGGTAGAGCGGCCAAGTTCCGGGTTCGGGACACAGAGCGGCAGCACGGCCTGGAGGACACATGTCCCTTAGCATGTCAGCCTGTGCTGGTGTTACCGTGTTACCCCCTAGAGCAGCGCATGTTTGACACATGTCCCTTAGCATGTCAGCCTGTGCTGGTGTTACCGTGTTACCCCCTAGAGCAGCGCATGTTTGACACATGTCCCTTAGCATGTCAGCACGTGTGCTGGTGTTACCGTGTTACCCCATAGAGCAGCGCATGTTTGACACATGTCCCTTAGCATGTCAGCACGTGTGCTGGTGTTACCGTGTTACCCCCTAGAGCAGCGCATGTTTGACACATGTCCTATAGCATGTCAGCACGTGTGCTGGTGTTACCGTGTTACCCCCTAGAGCAGCGCATGTTTGACACATGTCCTATAGCATGTCAGCCTGTGCTGGTATTACCGTGTTACCCCCTAGAGCAGCGCATGTTTGACACATGTCCTATAGCATGTCAGCACGTGTGCTGGTGTTACCGTGTTACCCCATAGAGCAGCGCATGTTTGACACATGTCCCTTAGCATGTCAGCCTGTGCTGGTGTTACCTCGTAGAGCAGCGCATGTTTGACACATGTCCCTTAGCATGTCAGCCTGTGCTGGTGTTACCGTGTTACCCCGTAGAGCAGCGCATGTTTGACACATGTCCTATAGCATGTCAGCCTGTGCTGGTATTACCGTGTTACCCCATAGAGCAGCGCATGTTTGACACATGTCCCTTAGCATGTCAGCGCGTGTGCAGGGACATGGGAGTGCCTGTCTGTCAGCCTGTGCTGGTGTTACCGTGTTACCCCATAGAGCAGCGCATGTTTGACACATGTCCTATAGCATGTCAGCCTGTGCTGGTGTTACCGTGTTACCCCATAGAGCAGCGCTTGTTTGACACATGTCCCTTAGCATGTCAGCGGGTGTTTGACACATGTCCCTTAGCGTGTCAGCCTGTGCTGGTGTTACTGTGTTACCCCATAGAGCAGCGCAGGGGGCTCTGTGCCGGCGAGGCCCTACAGGCCCGTCCTGTGGGTACCTGCAGCGGGGCAGGGACCTCGACACCTACTCTCCCCTGCGGGGTGGGGGCTGGCGAGGAGGGGGAAGTGAAACCCTGGGAGAGCTGGGGCCCATGGGCGGAGCAGCCAGTGGAGCCAGAGGAGGGTGAGGCTGGGCTCCCTGGCTGGGATGGGGGTCAGATCTGGGCCCCGCTCTGCTGGGCTGGTGGCAGGGGGTGGGATTTGGTCCTCTGCAGAGCTCGCCTCAGGTTGCTGCCTGGGCAGGGTGCCAAATTGCAAAGCCACCGCCCCCCGTCCTGGGTCTCCCAGGCTCTCCCCACTTCCTGCCCCAGGCTCCCGCACACACTTCCTGTCCCATCACCCTCCCTGGCTCCTTTTCCCTGCCCCAGGCCCCCCAGGCTCTCCCCCCTGACCTGAGGAGGGGGAGAATCAGCTGGGGAAGGGCTGGGACAGATGGGGGGGTTGGCATAGGCAGGACTGACCAATGGGAACCAGAGTTTTCATGTCTCCCTTCAGCTCTGCACGGGGCGGGGGGAGGGAATCTTGGGCTCACACTGACCTGGGCGGGGAGCAGAGCTCTCTGGGGGAGGGGGAAGACAAGAGGGGAGATTTTAGGGGGAGCCTCTCGGGGTGGAGCACGGTGGGCAGGGAGGGGAGCTGTCTGGTGTGGGGGGCTCTCTGGAGAGGGGTGACAGGGAGCAGGGGGACTCGGGAAGCAGAGGGTTGTGTGGGGCTCTGTGGGGTGGGAGCGGGGACAGGGCTTTGGGCACAGGGTGAGGGGTTGTGATGGACAGAGCCAGATGCAGCCCGTGGGTGGTGGTGGGTTTTTTTTTGCTATATTTAGCCCCCCAGGAAGCCCCATCTAGATTTAATGCCAACCGGGGAGTGCCCACCGCCGCCCCACCCCCCACCCCCACCCCGTTCCATCTGTCTGTCCCCACAACCTTCCACCTGGCTATGTCCGTCCATCTGTCCCTCTCTTGCAGGGTTTGCCCAGGACTGAGCCGCTCCCCCCACCATGGGGCTGCCCCTCCGCACCCTGCTGCTCCTGCTCCTCCTGTGCCCGGCGGGTGCCCCCTTCCGGATCTGCGCCTTCAACCTGCAGCGCTTCGCCAGCCCCAAAGCCGCCACAGCCGCCGTCATGGACACGCTGGTCAAGGTGAGTCGGGGAGCAAGGCGGGAGTGGGGAGTCAGAGGGGTGCACAGGGAGGTTGGGGGGAGCCGCTGACAGGCACATGGAGGAGTGGGGGGAGGGGGAGAGACAGGGAGGCCACCAGGGATAGGGACAGAGGAGAGGCAGGTGGTGGTGGGGTGTGATTTGCATATGGAGATGTATGCTAATGATCCCCACCTGCACAGATTGTCTCTCGCTGTGACATTGCGGTGCTGCAAGAGGTGATGGATGCCAAGGGCCAGGCCGTGCCTGCGCTGATCAGCGCCCTGCACAGGTGGGTTAGGTGGGGGCAGGGGCATAGGTGGGGCTGGATGGAGAGTCACCGCTGGGATCCCCCTCACCCTGTCCCCTCCTGCCCCCAGGTCTGCAGGCCCTGACTCCTACACAGCCCTGGGCAGCCCGCTGCTGGGAGCCAGGAATTACCAGGAGCGCTACGTCTTCGTGTACCGGTGAGTGCGGCCTGGGGCAATGTGACGCCCTCAGCCTGGCCTGTCACCAGCCGAATGCACTTAGCTCAGACGTGGCGCCAGCGAGCTGCCGTTCGACAGGCTGCCAGGGCCTGGCCCACGGCACGTTGGGGTTACGCTGCCTTGTTTCACCGCGTTCAGCTGGGTTCCTGTCCCACAGATGCCCGGAAGGCTGGTCTGGGATTCAGACCACGGGCTGAGAGGGCGTGGGGGGCACAGGCCGGGGGAGCAGAATCGCTCCGGTCCCCCCATGACCTGCGGCCACCGTGGAACAAAGCCGGGCACATCACTTCGTGAGAAGCCGTTTTCCTTCCAGCTCCTGCAGGTTTCAGGGCATTGGGTTCACTGGCTGAATCGGAGAGGCTGCCCGTGCGGTCCGACTCCAGCCCCTACCACACGCAGCGTGATCAAAGCACAGGTGAAAGGACACGAACCGGCGACTTGGAACCGCGCTGCGGCCAACGTCTGCCGTAGAAAAATCAATGAGTAAAATCAAGCCGCCGGGGTGGAGGGATCCAGCACACGCTCCCCCGCAGCCCCCGGCTCTAACCCTGCCCTTACCTGCAGGTCCGGCCGCACCCAGGTCCTCGACTCCTACGTGTACCTGGACGAGAACCCCGACAGACCGGATGCCTTCGCCCGCGAACCCTTTGTTGTGCACTTCAGCCTGCCCAGCAAAGGTGAGTGTGTGCCAGGACACCTGGGTTCTGCTGGGAGGAGAGTGGGGTCCGGAGGCAGGGGCTGGGAGCCAGGACACCTGGGTTCTGCTGGGAGGGGAGTGGGGTCCGGGGAGAGGGGCTGGGAGCCAGGACACCTGGGTTCTGCTGGGAGGGGAGTGGGGTCCAGGGGCAGGGGCTGGGAGCCAGGACACCTGGGTTCTGCTGGGAGGGGAGTGAGGTCCGGGGAGAGGGGCTGGGAGCCAGGACACCTGGGTTCCGCTGGGAGGGGAGTGGGGTCCAGGGGCAGGGGCTGGGAGCCAGGACACCTGGGTTCCGCTGGGAGGGGAGTGCGGTCCGGGGAGAGGGGCTGGGAGCCAGGACACCTGGGTTCTGCTGGGAGTGGAGTGGGGTCCAGGGGCAGGGGCTGGGAGCCAGGACACCTGGGTTCCGCTGGGAGGGGAGTGGGGTCCAGGTGCCGGGAGCCAGGTGTGACGAACTGGGAATGTTCTTATTGTTTTCTTTGAATGCTGAGTGGGGAGTGTTGGGCTGGGAAGGTTGCAGGGGAGTTTGGCTGGGACTGGCTGCATTGGGGATGGGAGGCTGGAGGGAGTTTCAGTTTGGAGCTGGCTGGAAGAATGGAGGGGAGCCCAGATGGGGCCCTGGCCTCCCTTTCCCCCACCCCCCCAAGATGGACCTAACTGAGGGGGGTCCTGTTGTCTGTACCTGCAAGACCTGTCTTGGACTGTGTTCCTGTCATCTAATAAACCTTCTGCGTCACCGGCTGGCTGAGAGTCCCAGTGAATTGCCGGGAGCCGGGGGTGCAGGGCCCGGACTCCCCCACACTCCGTGACACCCGGTGAATCGCAGGAATGGGGGTGCAGGGCCCTGACTCCCCCACACTCCGTGACACCCGGTGAATCGCAGGTAGTGGGGGTGCAGGGCCCTGACTCCCCCACACTCCCTGACACCCGGTGAATGGCAGGAAGTGGGGGTGCAGGGCCCTGACTCCCCCACGCTCCGTGACACCCGGTGAATCGCAGGAAGTGGGGGTGCAGGGCCCTGACTCCCCCACGCTCCGTGACACCCGGTGAATCGCAGGAATGGGGGTGCAGGGCCCTGACTCCCCCACACTCCGTGACACCCGGTGAATGGCAGGAATGGGGGGTGCAGGGCCCTGACTCCCCCACACTCCGTGACACCCGGTGAATCGCAGGTAGTGGGGGTGCAGGGCCCCGACTCCCCCACACTCCGTGACACCCGGTGAATCGCAGGAAGTGGGGGTGCAGGGCCCTGACTCCCCCACACTCCGTGGCACCCGGTGAATTGCAGGGAGCCGGGGGTGCAGGGCCCCGACTCCCCCACACTCCGTGACACCCGGTGAATGGCAGGAAGTGGGGGTGCAGGGCCCTGACTCCCCCACACTCCATGACACCCGGTGAATGGCAGGAATGGGGGTGCAGGGCCCTGACTCCCCCACACTCCGTGACACCCGGTGAATCGCAGGAATGGGGGTGCAGGGCCCTGACTCCCCCACACTTCGTGACACCCGGTGAATCGCAGGAATGGGGGGTGCAGGGCCCTGACTCCCCCACACTCCGTGACACCCGGTGAATGGCAGGAATGGGGGGTGCAGGGCCCTGACTCCCCCACACTCCGTGACACCCGGTGAATCGCAGGTAGTGGGGGTGCAGGGCCCCGACTCCCCCACACTCCGTGACACCCGGTGAATCGCAGGAAGTGGGGGTGCAGGGCCCTGACTCCCCCACACTCCGTGGCACCCGGTGAATCGCAGGGAGCCGGGGGTGCAGGGCCCCGACTCCCCCACACTCCGTGACACCCGGTGAATGGCAGGAAGTGGGGGTGCAGGGCCCTGACTCCCCCACACTCCGTGACACCCGGTGAATCGCAGGAATGGGGGTGCAGGGCCCTGACTCCCCCACACTCCATGACACCCGGTGAATCGCAGGAATGGGGGTGCAGGGCCCCGACTCCCCCACACTCCGTGATACCCGGTGAATCGCCGGGAGCCGGGGGTGCAGGGCCCCGACTCCCCCACACTCGGTGACACCAGGTCCCCTGGGTTCTGCTGGGAGAGGAGTGGGGTCTAGGGGGAGGGGCTGGGAGCCAGGATACCTGAGTTCTCTACCCTGTAGTTACTCTTCTTTCTCTGTATCCCCCCCCCCCAGTCCTCCCCACCCTGGTGCTTGTCCCCCAGCACACCGTGCCCAAGAAGGCCGAGGCGGAGATCGATGCACTCTACGATGTCTTCCTGGATGTCCAGGCCCGTTGGGGGACGGAGGTGAGGAGGGGGCCAGTCTGGGGCACTGGCAATACCGTGAGATTGGAACCCAGGAGTCCTGGGGCTCCAAGCCCCCACCACCCCCATAGAACCCAGGTGTCCTGATGCTTTCTCCCCCCATCCCCCCAGGACATCATGTTCCTGGGGGACTTTAACGCCGACTGCGGTTACGTGGCCAAGAAGCGCTGGGGCCAGATCCAGCTGCGGCGCGAGCCTGGCTTCCACTGGCTAATCGGAGACACCGCCGACACCACTGTGCGGAACAGCACACGCTGCGCCTATGACAGGTGGGCCCGGGGTGGCGGGGGCTGCTCTAGAGATGCCGGGAGCTGTAACCTCCTTCCCTCCTTCCCCTGCAGGATTGTGGTGCATGGGGAGCGCTGCCTGGGGCTGGTGGTGCCCGGCTCAGCCCAGCCCTTTGACTTCCCTGCCATGTTCGGGCTCACGAAGACCGAGGTAATGCCCGCAGCTCCTGTCTGCGCAGGGACCCAGTCGAGGCGCAGGGTGGGGGTCAGAGCAGAGCTGTGAGAAAACCTGCCCTGGCGTGAGACGCACCCACTCACCCCCGGCTGGCAGTGCAGATGGGGGGGGGGTGTCTCTGCTGTGCGGGGGGCAGACGGGATGAGCCCCCAGGTCCCTTTGTCTGACAGCACAAAGCTCATGGCAAAGCTGTCCGGCGTGTGGCGGCCGGGCTGGGCTGGGCTGGGCTGGGCTGGGCTGGCAGGTGAGTCAGACTCAGTCTGTGACCCGGCCCCCCAGGCCAGCCGGCTGGAGGGGAACCGTGGGCAGGTGGGGCAGTGGCCTGGGGGGAATGCCAGCAGCACGGTGTAGATAGAGCCAGGGATCTCTAGCAAACCCTGCAGACTCCCTGCACCCCCGACACGTCTCCTTGTCCCCTGCCCCAGGCGCTGAAGGTCAGTGACCATTACCCGGTGGAGGTGCTGCTGGAACTGAACGCAGCCCCGAGGGGGCACTGCCCAGCCGGCCCAGCACTGCTGCCCCTGGCCATGCTGCTGGCCAGGCTGGGGGGCTGGCTCTGACCTCCCTGCTCAGCGCTGCCGGGTGCACAGACCGAGGGGGACGCTTGACCGAGGGGCTGGAGTCTAAACCCACCTGCAGGACTCTCCGATCAGCAAAGGCCTTTACTCAGATGCCTGGGTTCCCCCCGGAAGATACAGAAACCTCTCATCTCACACCTGACAAACTCACTGCAGCAAATACAGGGCTGGCAGCCTTCCCAGGTGCGAGGCCAGGGGAGGTTACGGACCAGCTGGAGTCCATCCCCCCAGGTCCTGGGCCTGGCTGCCTGGAGTGTTCGGCTGGAGGGGGCTGGCCTACACACCCCTGGGTGGGGGGCAGGTTCAAACCCTGCCGGAGGGGGTGGGTTGTTTTTTTTAAGTGACAGAGCAACTAAGCTCCTCCATAAAAACAAGGAGGAGTCCAGTGGCACCTTAAAGACTAACATTTATCTGGGCATCAGCTTTTGTGGGTAAAAACCCCACTTCTTCAGAGGCATCGTTGTTTTTGTGGCTACACACTGACACCGCTACCCCGATACTAAACCCCTCCATGAACTTCCAGACGTCCTGTGGTTCCTGTTTAAACGGGGGGGGGGGGTGTGTTGTGTTCCTGGTGCTGCTGCTGCCCCATGGGGGTGGGGAGCCAGGACAGAAATGAAGCACATGCCGGGGGGCGAGGGGAGACGCCTGCAGGGAGACAAGACGGGTCAGTCTGCGTGTCCCACCCCCAGCATTGCCCCTCGGACGGGGGGAGGCCACCCCGGACTGATCCTGACCCACACCTGCCTTTATACCCCACTGTCCTGTGCCATTGGCTGCCACCCGCCCCACACACCCAGTGCTGGCCAATGGGGGCCTCTGCCCTGTGCCCCACTGGGTATGTGCCACTCCATGCAGAGGCCACCAGGTAGCAGCAGGGAGCTATTAGGGGTGGGGCTGAGCTGGAACCACTCTGCCCTGCCCCCTCAGAGCTGAGAGGCGGAGCCTGGACTGGACAGAACCCAGGCGTCCGGGCTCCCAGCCCTCTCCTCCCTTGCATGCTGACACCCTCCCCCCAGGTGCTCACTTCCTGCCCAGACACCCCGGTGATGGGCTCCATCCAGACCCGGCCCAACTCCCGCCAGCTCCAGAGCAGGACACATGGCAGATGCTCCATCCCCCGGCTCAGAGACACCCCAAGAAGGGGGCTGGTCCTGGCTCTGGCCCCACCCAGCTCACAGCTGCCAGGGACTTACCGAACCTGTTACACTTCTGGCCTCCACCACATGCAGTGGCAGCGAGTTCCACAGGTTAACTGTGTGGCGGGGAAGAAAATCCACCCACCGGTTTGTCTGAAGCCTCCTGCGCGCTCATACCATTGGCTTAGCCCCCGTGCTCGTTACGGGAAGGGCTGTGTAACACGTCCCTAGTCACTGTCTTCCCCCCCCCCCTCCGCATGGCTGTACGCCCGCTAGCCTAGGTCCCCGTCCCCACTCACCCCTTTTCCTCGCTGACCAGACCCAGCCTTTTGCCTCACTCCTGCTGGCCTATCCCCCCGCTCTGCCCACGCACCTGGTTTGGTGTAAGCATGGGGATTCCTGCCGGCTCAGTGCCAGGAGTCACTGCACCCAATGCTGCGACGACGGTTATTTGGGTGCATCGTGGCAGGCCCCCAGCAGCACCAAGTGCTGCCCAAATCCAGAACACAGCACTGGGGCTGCCAGCCTGAGGGGGAGCGAGCCAGCATCAATTCATTAACACAGGTTCCAGGTGAGCGACAAGCGCACCCCAGGAGAACCCCCCAGGCATCCGTGGATCCCTCACGCGTGCTGAGAAGCAGCCACCTCTGGAGTGGGGGAGGGGGCAGGGGCCAGGTATATAGGGGATCCCCCCCCCCCCAGCTGGTGCCGTTTAACCCTTTGGTGCCTGCCTGGCCAGCAGGTTTCCTGTCACTTTCGCCCTCAGGGCAGAACAAACAAAACCCCATGGCCCACTCGCCCTTCCGGGTTTTGTCCTGTTGGCACCACCCCAAGGCCAGGGGTGGGTGGGGGGCTGGCTAGGGCTGAGGGCACCTTGTAGCAAGCAGCTAGCAAGACCCAGGGCCAACTGGGGCCTAGTCAGAGGGGGCTGGAGAACCCCAGCCCAGCCAGCTGGCAGCGGGTCCTCCCCTCACCCCACAAAGCACCTGGGGGACAGCCCAGGTCCGCCTCCCTCCCAGGCTTGGGAAGGGGGCAGGGCCAGGCAACAGGACTCCTGGGTTCTCTCCCCAGCTCTAGGAGGTTAGTGGTGGCTCGTGGGTCAGAGCAGGGGGGCTGGAAGCCAGGACTCCTGGGTTCTCTCCCCATCTCTGGGAGGTTACAGCAGCGAGCTGGGGGAGTGGGTGGGGGGGGTCAGGAGCCAGGACTCCTGGGTTCTGTGTGGGGCCCAGCCCAGGCTGTTCTCTCCCCTGCACGTGCTGGGCTCAGCCGGACAAAGGGCCCCGTGCCCCAGCTGCTGACTCAGCAGCGTGCGAGCAGCCATGGGCAGGGCCACCCCAGCCTGGGCACAGACCCACCAGGCCTCATCCCCACCTGGCTGCTGCTCCCTGTGGCCCCACAATGCGCCCCCTGGCCCTGCTGCTGCTCGGGCTACGCCTGGCAGGCGCCAGCTTCAAGATCTGCGCCTTCAACACGCACGGCTTCGGGGAGGCCAAGTCGGGTGACGCCCGGGTGATGGGCGCAGTGGTGCAGGTAACCGGCTCAGGGAGCGTGGGGGGCAGCTGGGATGGCACCCAGCTGTCCCCACTGAGTGGGCATCTCTTGGCAGATCCTGGTGCGCTGTGACATTGCTGCCTTGCAGGAGGTGCGGGATGCAACGGGGAACGCTGTGCAGGCCCTGCTGTGGGAGCTGAACAGGTACTGGGCCAGCCAGGACCCCTGGGTTCCTGCCCCACAGGTGGGAGGGGAGGGGGTTTGGGAACCAGGACTCCTGGGTTCCATCCCCCCCAGGAGAGGGCAGCATGAACACCCTGATGTTCCCCACTCTCTCCCGGGGCAGGTATGACCCATCCCACAGCTACGCCCAGCTGGGCAGCCGGAGACTCGGCCGTGGGACCTACAAAGAGCAGATCGTCTTCGTGTATCGGTAACTCTGCCCCCCACGAAGCCAGTCAGTCCCCCCCTGTGGGGCCAGATCCAAGCCAGTGCCCCTTAGGGGGGAAAGCCCCATGCCTCATTCCCCACCCTGGGGCCGCCCTGACCCCACTGTGCTCTCCCACAGGGCGGACCTGGTGACGGTCACAGACTGGTACCAGTTTGGGGAGGCTGGACACTTTGCCCGGGGGCCCTTTGCCGCCCGCTTCCATGCGCCCAGCACAGGTGGGTCCCCTCCTCCCTGACACCATCCACCTGTTCCTCCCCACATCCCCATTTCCCTCTCCAGCTTTGTAATGCCCCTGTGACCCCCCGGCAGCACCCCTCTTCCCCTGTGCTGAGCTGGGGGACAGTGCCCCCTGGCTGGGGCAGCACCGGCAGCGGCCCTGAGGGAGGGTACCCCTCACTTACAGCTCCCCACCCACCCCCAGCCATCAGGGACTTTGTGCTGCTCTCGCATCATGCCAGCCCCCGGAACGCACCCCACGAGATCCATCAGCTCCACCGGGTCTGCCAGGAACTGAGCCAGCGCTGGGGAACCCAGGTATGGGGGAAACAACAGAACCCAGGCAGAAGGGAAGGAGAGAGAGAGAGAATGGGGGTGGCGGCAGCACCATGGGGAGGGAAGGGGACCCAGGCATCCAGGACAGTCCCCTTGCGCGCCCCAGACCATGGGGGGGAGGGGGTGAATGGGATCAGGACCCAGGTGCCCAGGAGGGAAGGAGAGAACGGGGGTGGTGGCAGCACCATGGGGAGGGAAGGGGACCCAGGCATCCAGGACAGTCCCCTTGCAGGCCCCAGACCATGGCGGGGAGGGGGTGAATGGGATCAGGACCCAGGTGCCCAGGAGGGAAGGAGAGAACGGGGGTGGTGGCAGCACCATGGGGAGGGAAGGGGACCCAGGTGTCCGGGACCATTCAGTTACAGGCCCTAGCCCCCTGGGGGGTGGGGGTGAAGGGGGATCAGGACCCACGTGACCAGGAGGGAAGGAGAGAACGGGGGTGGTGGCAGCACCATGGGGAGGGAAGGGGACCCAGGTGTCCGGGACCATTCAGTTACAGGCCCTAGCCCCCTGGGGGGTGGGGGTGAAGGGGGATCAGGACCCAGGTGCCCAGGAGGGAAGGAGAGAACAGGGGTGGTGGCAGCACCATGGGGAGGGAAGGGGACCCAGGTGTCCGGGACCATTCAGTTACAGGCCCTAGCCCCCTGGGGGGTGGGGGTGAAGGGGGATCAGGACCCAGGTGCCCAGGAGGGAAGGAGAGAACAGGGGTGGTGGCAGCACCATGGGGAGGGAAGGGGACCCAGGTGTCCGGGACCATTCACTTACAGGCCCTAGCCCCCTGGGGGGTGGGGGTGAAGGGGGATCAGGACCCAGGTGCCCAGGAGGGAAGGAGAGAACGAGGGTGGTGGCAGCACCATGGGGAGGGAAGGGGACCCAGGTGTCCGGGACCATTCAGTTACAGGCCCTAGCCCCCTGGGGGGTGGGGGTGAAGGGGGATCAGGACCCAGGTGACCAGGAGGGAAGGAGAGAACGGGGGTGGTGGCAGCACCATGGGGTGGGAAGGGGACCCAGGCATCCAGGACAGTCCCCTTGTATCACCCAGACCCGGGGGGGGGGTGAAGGTGAACAGGACTCAGGTGAGCGGGTGCCATCTTGCTCTGTCCCCACCAGAACGTGATGGTGCTGGGGGACTTAAACGCAGGGGGGTCCTATGTTCCCCCCAGCACTTGGGGGTCCATCCAGCTGCGCTGGGATCCCCGCTTCCACTGGCTGATTGGGGATGGTGTCGATACCACAGTGCGAGCCCGGACCCACTGTGCCTATGACAGGTACCGGGTGCAGCCCAGGGGTGTGGGGGGGGACTAGCTGCCCCAAGCAGATGGGGTCCCTGCTTGGCAGGGAGGAAACAGAAACCCCCCAGCAGAGATTATCAGTTATCCCCTGGGGGAAAGGAGCAGGGGTGGAGGGAGGCTGCCTCTCTCCCCCTGCAGCCCCCAGCCTTGGGGCTGCTCTGACAGGTGGGAGCTACAGAGCTGGGGGAAGGGGCAGGTTAAGGGACCACTCCCCCCTCACCCCCTCTCTGCCCCCCAGGATCGTGGTTCAGGGGGACGAGCTGCTCAGAGCCGTGGTGCCCGGCTCGGCCAAAGCGTACAACTTCGCCAGGAGCCTGGGGCTGTCAGAAGAGGAGGTGAGGGGGACCCTGCTGCCCCGGCCACAGGGGGGAGGAAGGGAGCAGAACTGGGGAACCCCCTCCCCGGGGGTGTCACGCTCCCTCCGAGAGCAGCCAGAACCCAGACAAATGGGTAGGCCCAGGACTCCTCGGTTCTCTTCCAGCTCGGTGCAATGTAACCCTCCCCTCACAGGCCCTGCAGGTCAGCGACCATTACCCCGTGGAGGTGAACCTGCGCCTGGCCAGCCGGACCCCACAGGAGCTGTGAGAGGACCTGCCTCCAGCCCCATCCAGCGGGGGGCTCAAGCTGCCCCCCAGAAGCCCCCAAGCCGTAGCATCAGAGTTCAGTTACTCAGCCTCCCCCCCAGGGAAGTGGGGGGGCTGTGGCTCTGGGATCCCCCCAGCTCTGACCCACAGCACACACAGGCGAGCACTGGAGGCCAATGCTTTATTCGTGCAGCAGGGCGGCGGGGATGGGGGGCAGCTGGGGGGCTCAGGCAGCATGCAATGCTCGCCACTTGTCCAGGGGCCCCCGGCTGGGGATGTATTTTACACCACAGCCGTCCGGCAGCAGCCGCTTCTCAGCCACCATGTCCTCGAACTCGTCCGCGTTGAACTTGGTGAAGCCCCATTTCTTGGAGATGTGGATCTGGGGGGGGTGGGGACAGCGGTTAGGGGGGTGCTGGCTACACAGGAGATCTTCCCCAGACACTGGCTGTGTCCCCGCGGTCCCTTAGGGTGTCACCCCCCACCTCTGATGCCCATGTCCCCGCGGTCCCTTAGGGTGCTCTATACTGAGCACGTACACAACCGGGGGGGGGTGCTGTGCGCAGCCATTGCACACCAGGCCCCCACGGCAGGCAGGCCAGTCGGCTTAACTGGCTGCGCCCCCCTCCCCATCACCCCCGAACCAGCCAGTCCCTGCCCCGGGGCCAATCTGAGCTAGTACCCAGGGGAGGGGAAAGGCCCCAGCTCTGTTCCTGCCCCCGCAGCCTCTAAAGGAAGCACAACCCCCATGATTGGGGGAGCCCCCCCCCCGTTACCTTCTGGCGCCCAGGGAACTTGAACTTGGCCCTGCGCAGGGCCTCCACCACATGCTCCTTGTTCTGGGCCTTGGTGCGGATGGACATGATGACCTGGCCGATGTGCACCCGAGCCACGGTGCCCTGGGGCTTGCCGAAGGCGCCACGCATTCCCGTCTGCAGCCTGCCAGGACCCATGGGACATGAGCCAGGGTCCATGATGGGCATCACCCCCACTTCCCCTGCCTTCCGCCATGCCCCAAACACCCCCTGTGCCCACAGGGCATCACACTCTGCTCCACACGCCCATGTCCCAGCCCCCCAGGGGGTCACCCCCCACATCCACTGCCCATGTCCCCGCGGTCCCTTAGGGCACTCCGTACACGACACGGAGCACGTACACAACCAGGGGGGGTGCTGTGCGCAGCCATTGCACACCGGGCCCCCACGGCAGGCGGGCCGGTCGGCTTAGTGGGCTGCGGGGACCCTGCCTACCCCCCAGGACCCCCCACCTGTCAGCGCCGGCGCAGGACAGCATCTTGTTGATGCGGATGACGTGGAAGGGGTGCAGGCGCACGCGGATGTGGAAGCCGTCCTTCCCACAGCTCTTCACCATGTACTTGTTGGCACAGATCCGGGCGGCCTCCAGTGCTGCGGGGTGGGGGGCGACACAGTGAGCTCGGGGCGGGAATAAGGACCCCCCCCCCAGGCAAACACAGCCCCGAACAAGCCCCCAGCTCCCGGCCAAGGCCCCAGCCCCCCTGACCTTCGGAGGAGAGCTGCTCATATTCATCCGACACCATGTGGCCGCAGAGGGGGAACTCGTCCACCTTGGCCTTCTTCCGGCCCAGGTCGAAGATGCGGATTTTGGCATCTGGGGGGTGAGATGGGTGGGAGGTGGCCCCCCATGAGCCAGAGCAGACCCTGGGGTCTCACCCCCGGCCCTTCCTGGACCTGGCCTGGCCCCTTCCCTGGGGGAGCAGGGAGGGGGTGTCCAAGCTGGCAGAGAGCCCCCAACCCACAGTAAGGGGGCCCTACAGGACCCCCAGATCTTTACTGCAACAATTTCCTGTAGGACCTGCACAGCCCCCAGCCCCTGCCCCCCACGGCCCCCCCCAACCTCCGCACAGCCCCCAGCCCCCGCCCCCCACGGCCCCCCCCAACCCCCGCACAGCCCCCAGCCCCCGCCCCCCCCGGGCCCCGCACAGCCCCCAGCCCCCACGGCCCCCCACAACCCCCGCCCCCCAGGGCCCCGCCCCTGGCCCCTGGCCCCGCCCCCCCACGCCCCGCGGGGAGACTCACCCGGGACGCCCCTGCAGAAGCGGGACTTGGGGTAGGGTTTGTTCTTGCAGTACCGGTAGCTGGGGGGAGACAGGGCGGTGAGAGGGGCCCAGACCCCCGCAGCCCCCCCGGGACACCCCCCGCCTGGGGGCCGAACCCCCCCAGCCCCCCCCACTCACCAGCGCGCGGGGCGGCGGCCCATGGCGGCTCCGGGGCAGGATCTGGAGAGACGCAGAGACCGGATCAGAGACCGCCGGGGGAGGGGGGGAGCCGGGCTCGGGGCCGCGCCGCCCGGGGGGGAGGGGGGGAGCCGGGCTCGGGGCCGCGCCGCCCGGGGGGGGAGGGGGAGGGGGGGAGCCGGGCTCGGGGCCGCGCCGCCCGGGGGGGAGGGGGGGTGCCGGGCTCGGGGCCGCGCCGCCGGGGGGGGGAGGGGGCCCCACTAGCAGGTCCCGGCCCAGCCGCGCGCTCACCTCGCCGTGCGGCAAAGAGAGCGGAGTCGCGCCTGCGCGCAGCATTTGTACCCCGGCCCCGACCGCCGCTCTAGCCCCGCTTCCGGCGTAGAGCGGCGGCGCCGGCCAATGGCCGCGGGCACTCGCCCTCCAGCGCATGCGCCTTCTTGCCCGGCCCCGGCTCCGCTCTAGCAATAGCTTCCGGCATAGAGAGGCTAGCGCATGCGCATCCCGGACACCTGGCTTCACCGTGCGTGTCGGCGCGCACGCGCACTGTTCCCACGCCGCCGCCATTTTAGAGACCTACTAGGCGGGCCTACGGTTGCTGAGCATGCGTATTGAGGACGAGGCGTGTCCATCGAGGCCCCGCTAGCCCGTCCTATAGCCCCGCCCACTTCCCCTGTTATGTAAATATCTCGACGCTGATAGGACATAACGGCGGTGCCACGTGCAGACGAGCAATACGTACAATTGTCTCTAATTTGCCTCTATCTAATTTGAATATAATTGTAGTGTGAGGCTAATTTGCATAACTAAGTAATATGCATATTTTATTGCATTGCTGGAGCTGGTTTGCAGAGCGCCCTGGAATTTGCATATTTGCAGGAAGCGTCCCCCTAAACTGTATCACTGCAGCTAATTTGCATGTCGTTAATCGGCCTCATTTGCATAGTGGCAACTAAGCTTTTGTAAACTGCGAGTGTCACTGCCTGGCTTCACCTTATTTGCATGTATAATTAATTCATCCCGATTAACAGTTGGCCTGTTTGCAACTTATTTGCATATCTAAATATTTGCATATTAGCAATCCCCACCCCAACCCCTGCGCCGACCCCGCCCGGGTAGTCCCCAACCTGCTCCCTGGGGCTGGCCAGGGAGTCCCCAGCCCCCCAACCAGGGGGCTGCCTTGAGGGTCCCCAACCCCCATCCCGGGGGCTGCCTTGAGGGTCCCCAACCCGCATCCCGGGGGCTGCCCAGGGGGTCCCCAGCTGAGCCCCCCGGAGACTTTCACGCACTCACAGTGGGTCTGTGTATCTATGTAGGGGACCCCACTCTGCCTGGGCCCCTCCTGCTGCTCTGATCCCCCCGCTGCCCATATCCCTCCGCCTGCCCCACCAGCTCCCTAAGGGCCCCTGTGGGGTGGGGGGCTGGGTTCAGGACAGGGCACGGTACCCTGGTGCCAAACGCAGTGGCTGCCCAGTGCCCATGGGGTGAAGAGCCCAGGAACTGGAAATGGCCACCCTGAGCCCCCCCTCTCCAGCCCTGAGCCCCCCTGCTTCCCAGCTGGGCGTCTGCTACCCCTGACCCCAACCCTGCCTCTGTCCATTGGCTTCTCTCAGGGTAACTGGGGTGTGGAGGGGTGGGGGGAGGGACATGAGGCGGGGGAACATGGGGTGTGGGGGGGCAGGGAGAGGGACACAGATGGGGGGAACATGGGGTGTGGGGGGGCAGGGGGAGGGACACGGAGCAGGGGTAACACGAGATGTGTGTGGGGTAGGGGGAGGGACATGAGGCGGGGGAACACAGTATGTGGGGCAGAGTGGGGGAACATGGGGTGTGGGCGGGGCAGGGATACAGGGAGGGGGAGCAGGGGGTGTGGGCAGGGCAGAGGGGGGAGAACATGAGGTGTGTGGGACAGAAGGGAGGGGGGAACATGGGGTGTGTGGGGCAGAGGGGGGAACATAAGGTGGGGGGCAGGGGGAGGGACACAGGGCAGGGGGAACACAGGGTGTGGGGGCAGGGGAGGGACATGAGGTGGGGGGAACATGGTCTGTGTGTGTGTGGGACACGGGTGGGGGGAACATGGGGAGTGGGGGTGGAGGGGAGGGAGGAACACGGGGTGTGTATGAGGTGGGGGGTGATGAAGTGGGGGGGTCTCTGGGTTCAGTCACTGGGTTGTAGGCAGGGGGGATGAGACTCCATGTCCCTGGGGGTTGCTGGTTTAATGAGGGGAGAGGGAAGCTGGGAGCCCGGCTGGCTGGCAGCAGGGGGGGTCGGGACTGGACAGGGGGAGCAGGCAGAGCCCCCCTGGCTGCAGGGGGACTGGGATGTGCTGGGCTGACGGAGGACAGGCCGAGGGCCAGAGAGTTTCCTGGGCTGGATAAACCCTCCTGTGTTACACTGGCTGAGAGTCGCTCCAGGCTAGTGAACACGGGGGGGTGGGGAGGCCCCCGGGGCCCAGAGCAAGGGGACTCCCTGGGGGGACCCACAGCAGAGACAGATGTGCTGAGGCTCAGAGAGGTGCAGCTCCAGGCGGTAGAGGGGCCTGATCCCCAAGAAGGGCTGGTACTCTGAAGGGGATTCCCCCCATGGGGCCAGGAGTGGGCCCCACCTGGGCGTCCGTGACAGGGGGAACATGAGGTGTGTGGGGCGGAGGGGAGGGGGAACACAGAGTGTGTGTGGGGCAGGGGGAGGGACACAGGGCGGGGGAAACACGGTGTGTGTGGGGCAGAGAGGGGGAACATGGGGTGTGTGGGAGGGGCAGGGGGAGGGACATGGGGCGGGGGTAACAGGGTGTGTGAGGCAGAGGGGGGAACATGGGGTGTGGGGGGCAGGGGGAACACAGGGTGTGTGGGGCAGAGAGGGGGAACATGGGGTGTGTGGGAGGGGCAAGGGGAGGGACATGGGGCGGGGGAACACAGGGTGTGGGCGGGCCAGGGACACAGGAAGGGGGGAACAGGGGGTGTGGGAACACAGGGTGTGTGGGGCAGAGTGGGGAGAACATGAGGTGAGGGGCAGGGGGAGGGACATGGGGCGGGGGAACACAGGGTGTGTGGGGCAGAGAGGGGGAACATGGGGTGTGTGGGAGGGGCAGGGGGAGGGACATGGGGCGGGGGTAACAGGGTGTGTGAGGCAGAGGGGGGAACATGGGGTGTGGGGGGCAGGGGGAACACAGGGTGTGTGGGGCAGAGAGGGGGAACATGGGGTGTGTGGGAGGGGCAGGGGGAGGGACATGGGGCGGGGGAACACAGGGTATGGGTGGGGCAGTGACACAGGAAGGGGGGAACAGGTGGTGTGGGAACACAGGGGGTGTGGGGCAGAGTGGGGAGAACACGAGGTGTGGGGGGGCAGGGGGAGGGACGTGGGGCGGGGGTAACAGGGTGTGGGGGGGCAGGGGGAACACAGGGTGTGTGAGGCAGAGAGGGTGTCATAAACAGATAGCTAAGGGTTAATGTCTCTTTCACCTGAAGCACCTGACCAGAGGACCAATCAGGAAACCGGATTTTTTCAACTTTGGGTGGAGGGAATTGAGTGTCTAAGGTCTTTGTTTTCTGGCTGCCTGCTTTCTCTGAGCTTTGGAGAAGTAGTTTCTTTTTTCTAGTCTTCTGTTTCCAAGTGTAAGGACAAAGAGATCAGATAGTAAGTTATATGGTTTCTTTTCTTTGGTATTTGCATGAATATAAGTGCTGGAGTGCTTAGATTTGTATTCTTTTTGAATAAGGCTGTTTATTCAATATTCTTTTAAGCAATTGACCCTGTGTTGTATCATCTAATACAGAGAGAACATTTGTACTTATTTTTCTTTCTTTTTATATAAAGCTTTCTTTTAAGACCTGTTGGAGTTTTTCTTTACTTCAGGGAAATTGAGTCTGTACTCACCAGGGAATTGGTGGGAGGAAGAAATCAAGGGGAGATTTGTGTGTTGGATCGCTAGCCTGATTTTGCATTCCCTCTGGGGGAATAGGAAAGTACTTTTTGTTTCCAGGATTGGGAACAGAGAGGGAGATTCACTCTGTTTGGGTTCACAGAGCTTGTGTCTGTGTATCTCTCCAGGAGCACCTGGAGGGGGGAAGGGAAAAAGGATTATTTCCCTTGGTTGTGAGACTCAAGGGATTTGGGTCTTGGGGTCCCCAGGGAAGGTTTTTCAGGGGGACCAGAGTGCCCCAAAACACTCTAATTTTTTGGGTGGTGGCAGCAAGTACCAGGTCCAAGCTGGTAACTAAGCTTGGAGGTTTTCATGCTAACCCCCATATCTTGGACGCTAAGGTCCAAATCTGGGACTAAGGTTGTGGGGGGGCAGGGGGAACACAGGGTGTGTGAGGCAGAGAGGGGAACATGGGGTGTGTGGGAGGGGCAGGGGGAGGGACATGGGGCGGGGGAACACAGGGTGTGGGCGGGCCAGGGACACAGGAAGGGGGGAACAGGGGGTGTGGGAACACAGGGGGTGTGGGGCAGAGTGGGGAGAACATGAGGTGAGGGGCAGGGGGAGGGACATGGGGCGGGGGAACACAGGGTGTGTGGGGCAGAGAGGGGGAACATGGGGTGTGTGGGAGGGACATGGGGCGGGGGAACACAGGGTATGGGTGGGGCAGGGACACAGGAAGGGGGGAACAGGGGGTGTGGGAACACAGGGTGTGTGGGGCAGAGTGGGGAGAACACGAGGTGTGGGGGGGCAGGGGGAGGGACATGGGGCGGGGGAACACAGGGTGTGTGGGGCAGAGGGGGAACATGGGGTGTGTGGGAGGGGGAGGGACATGGGGCGGGGGAACACAGGGTGTGGGCGGGGCAGGGACACAGGAAGGGGGGAACAGGTGGTGTGGGAACACAGGGGGTGTGGGGCAGAGTGGGGAGAACACGAGGTGTGGGGGGCAGGGGGAGGGACGTGGGGCGGGGGTAACAGGGTGTGGGGGGGCAGGGGGAACACAGGGTGTGTGGGGCAGAGAGGGGGAACATGGGGTGTGTGGGAGGGGCAGGGGGAGGGACATGGGGTGGGGGAACACAGGGTGTGGGTGGGGCAGGGACACAGGAAGGGGGGAACAGGTGGTGTGGGAACACAGGGGGTGTGGGGCAGAGTGGGGAGAACACGAGGTGTGAGGGGGCAGGGGGAGGGACGTGGGGCGGGGGTAACAGGGTGTGAGGGGGCAGGGGGAACACAGGGTGTGTGAGGCAGAGAGGGGAACAGGGGGTGTGGGAACACAGGGGGTGTGGGGCAGAGTGGGGAGAACACGAGGTGTGGGGGGGCAGGGGGAGGGACGTGGGGCGGGGGAATACAGGAAGGGGGGAACAGGGGGTGTGGGAACACAGGGGGTGTGGGGCAGAGTGGGGAGAACACGAGGTGTGGGGGGGCAGGGGGAGGGACGTGGGGCGGGGGAACACAGGGTGTGTGAGGCAGAGGGGGGAACATGGGGTGTGGGGGGCAGGGGGAACACAGGGTGTGTGGGGCAGAGAGGGGGAACATGGGGTGTGTGGGAGGGGCAGGGGGAGGGACGTGGGGCGGGGGAACACAGGGTGTGTGAGGCAGAGGGGGGAATATGGGGTGTGGGGGGCAGGGGGAACACAGGGTGTGTGGGGCAGAGTGGGGAGAACACGAGGTGTGGGGGGTCCTGGGGAGGGACATGGGGCAGGGGAACACAGGGTGTGTGGGGCAGAGAGGGGGAACATGGGGTGTGTGGGAGGGGCAGGGGGAGGGACATGGGGCGGGGGAACACAGGGTGTGGGCGGGGCAGGGACACAGGAAGGGGGAACAGGGGGCAGGGGGAACACAGGGGGTGTGGGGCAGAGTGGGGAGAACACGAGGTGTGGGGGGGCAGGGGGAGGGACATGGGGCGGGGGAACACAGGGTGTGTGGGGCAGAGGGGGAACATGGGGTGTGTGGGAGGGGCAGGGGGAGGGACATGGGGTGTGGGAACACAGAGGGTGTGGGGCAGAGTGGGGAGAACACAAGGTGTGGGGGGGCAGGGGGAGGGACGTGGGAACACAGGGTGTGTGGGGCAGAGGGGGGAACATGGGGTGTGTGGGAGGGGGCAGAATATGACAAAGCTCCTGGGCCTAGGCTGGCAACAACTGCCCAGCTCAGCAGCAGCCGCACCCCCCACCCTGTGTGCCCAGCTGGTCCCCGTCCCCCCCGCCCCCGAGTGCTCAGAGCCAGGGTGGGGCCGGGCAAGCCCCCCCCCCATTCTGCCACCAAACCGGGGCCATCAGGGAGTTGGGACGTTTAAGCCACCAGCAGCTTCCCCTCACCCCCATCTCAAAGCCCCCCATTCTCAGGACCCCCAGCCGGAGCAGGGGCCCCCCGGGGCGCAGCCCTGTCCCCGACCTGCCCAGCCGGGCTCTGAATATGGTGTTGGTGCCTCAGTGTCCCCTGTGCAGTTCTTAAGTATCCAGGTCGGGGGATGGAGGTGGGGGGTTCCTGCAGAGCAAAGGGCCAGTGCACCGAAATGCCCAACACTCTGTCTCCTGGCAACTGATGGCCTGGGCCCCCCCCCTGCAAAGGTGCCAGCTGAAGGTGTTGGAGACAAAGGGGTCAGGAGACCCCCTGGCCCGGGAAAGGGGCTGAGCAGAGAGGAGGGGCTGGAGGGGGTCAGTCTGGAGCTGGCTGGGGACAAGGAGTGAAGTGCACATGTGGGGGGTCTGGCTCACTGCCCCCCAGAATGGACCCAGCCGAGGGGTCCGGTTCGCTGTACCTACAAGCTCTGTGTTAGACCCTGTTCCTGCCATCGAATAAACCTCTGTGTTACTGGCTGGCTGAGAGCCACGTCTGACTGCGCAGTGGGGGGGCAGGACCCTGTGGCCCCCGCAGGACCCCGCTGGGGCGGACTCGCTGTGAGAAGCGCACGGAGGGGCACATGCTGAATGCTCCAAGGAGAGACCCAGGATGGTAGAAGCTGGCGAAGCTGCTCGCCCTGGGGACAGTCTGCTCCGAGAGAGGGGGCTCCCCAGAGTCCTGCCTGGCTTGGTGGGGAGCAGCTCCAGAGCATCGCCCGGGGACTCCATGACAGTCACTGAACCCCCGGCCTGGCCATGGCTTTGGCTGATTCATGGCCCCCCGGATAGGTGCAGCGGGAGGGGCCGGCTCGGCTGCAATTCAGGAGCCAGGGGGGAGCAGCTGGCAGCCTCCAATTCACAGGTCAGCCGGGTACATCGTCCCCACGCGCCAGGGCTGGGCCCATGTGCCCCACTGGGCCCCCTGCAGATCTCAGGGGTGCGGGGATGGCAGGTATGCTGGGGGGTCAGTTATAATACAGCCCCCCGCCCACAGCAGGGCGGTTCCGCCCACGGAGTGACCCCTTTGCAACCAGTGCAAACCCCAGACACGCCAGCAGGAGTCTCTGGTGGACAAGGCACAGGCTGGCACAACGCTACAGCACCCTCAGGGCTACGGGTTGGGAGTGAGGGGCACCAGCAGAGCGGGAGGGGGGGGGAGCTTAGTGCTGGATTAGCAGGGGCTGTGGGTCGGGAGTGAGGGGCACCGGCAGGGCTGGAGGGGGCGGGGGGGGGCTCAGTGCTGGGTGAGCAGGGGCTGCAGGTCGGGAGTGAGGGGCACCAGCAGGGCTGGGCTAGCAGGGGCTGCGGGTCAGGAGTGAGGGGCACCGGCAGGGCTGGGGGGGCCCAGGACAGGCTAGCAGGGGCTGCGGGTCAGGAGTGAGGGGCACCAGCAGGGCAGGGCTGGGCTGGGCTGGCAGGGGCTGCGGGTCAGGAGTGAGGGGCACCGGCAGGGCTGGGGGGGCCCAGGACAGGCTAGCAGGGGCTGCGGGTCAGGAGTGAGGGGCACCAGCAGGGCAGGGCTGGGCTGGGCTGGCAGGGGCTGCGGGTCGGGAGTGAGGGGCACCGGCAGGGCTGGGCTAGCAGGGGCTGCGGGTCGGGAGTGAGGGGCACCGGCAGGGCTGAGGGTCAGGGCTGGGCTGGCAGGGGCTGCGGGTCGGGAGTGAGGGGCACCGGCAGGGCTGGGGGGCAGCGAATACTAGATCCGGGGGGCAGGCCCAGCCTCACTGTGCCCCAGCCAGGGCTGTGGAGGAAGTGGCCGGCCCGTGGCTGCCAGCCTCATGTGCCAGGCTCTGCTGGGACATGCCCTCCCCTGGCAGCAGGTCTGAGCCTCAGGGGTTGGCGCCAGCTTGGAGGGGGGGCTGCCCCACCCCTCCCCACACAGCGCCAGATGAAGGAGCTGGGCAGCTGCAGTGGAAGGAAGGGGCCGGCCATGGGGCCAACGTGCCCCCCCATCTCTCTGCTGTGCCCGTCCTCGGTGGGCCCCGCCCTGTGGATCCGCCTGCCCCTGGCAACCCCGCGCTCCGAGCCCCGGCTTGCGGTTTCCTTTGGGCGGAGGTGGCAGCCGCTCTGCGCCAGCGGTGGGGCTGGGTACCGGGCTGGGGGAGGGGCTGGGCAGCAGCTAGGCTGGGTGAAAGCTGCGGTGGGGCAGGGGGGGCCGAGAGCTGCCGGCTGGGGCCGGTGGGACTCCCTGCCCCTGGCCGAGGGAGACGCCCGGGATCCGTGCCCCAAGTCCCCGTCAGCCCCCCCTCGACGGACGGACAGACGGGCGGCAGCTGAAGCAGAACAACACTTTACTGCCCGTCCCTGGGGGGCGGGGGGCAGCGTGCACAGAAACATTCACCAACAATGAAGAACCCGGAGGGGGTGGCAGGGGAGGGGGCTGGTTAACTGGGCGAAGCGGCGAAGGCAGCGGCCCCCCAGGCATAGGGGGGGGGGGCGAGGCCAGCAGGCAGCTGGGACCCAGGCGTCCAGGTCGGGGGGTGGGGGCTACGGCACAGAGACGTGGAAGGGGCTGTTGGGCACGTGCTGGTCGCCCCATTTCACCACCAGGACGTAGTCGCCCTTTTCCTTCAGCAGGTAGCAGACACTGTAGAGCCGGTTCCCCAGGTGCTTCACCAGGATCTCCTCGCACGGCGTGCGAGGGCCGTGCACGCCCACCAGCAGCATGTTGTTCCCTAGGGGGGACACGGGGGTCAGGGTCAGGGGAGCCCAGCCTGGGAGCCTCACCTGCCTAATCCCCCTCAGCCCCCAGCTCCACCCTCCTCCCAGCCAGCCCCCCAACTACACAGACCCTGCAGCTGGGCTGGTTCTGGGGGGTCCAATCAGTAAGGGGGGAGGGCACAAAGGGCTCTGTATGAGCAGGCTCAGATCCACCCCCTATGGCACAACTGGGGCCACCCCACAGTCCCACTGCAGCCACCCCCAGACCCCTTCACCCAGCCAAGCTGTTCCTGCCTCGTGTCTCTGGGGCAAAAACAGCAGCACCGGGTGGTGGTGGTGGTGGTGGGGGAGCCGCCCTCACACCCCCCCGACATACCCTATACCCTCCCACCACCTCAGCCCCACAGACCTGGCCCAGCCCCCACCGCCCCCCACACCTGCTTTACTGCAGTCCACCGTGAAGGAGTTCTTCTGGCCCACGAAGCCCTTGCTCAGCCCAAGACCCTTGGCCACCACCTTGCTGGCGTCCGAGGCGAACTTGGGGGGCATCCCCTGCAGCACGGCCACCTCCGCCCGCCCGGCTGAGTCCACGAAGACAGAGGACGTCTCATGCAGGCTGTGGCTGCTCACCAGGCGGGAGCCTGTGGGAGAGAAGATCAGGGTGATTGGGGCCGGGGAGAGAGGGGGGGGACTCCCCCACCCCTGGCACCAGGGCAGCCGATGCTGTCTGAGTGTGCAGAGAGCCTGAGCCCATTGCTCGGGGAGAAGTGAACCTCCCACTGTGGGAGGGGCTTGCAAAAGGTCCGCCCCCAGGGCCCACACCTGTGATCTTGGCCTTGAAGGGGCTGCCGGTGATGTGGTAAGGGCCGCCATACTTGATGGAGATCAGGTAGCTGCCGGGCACCATGGGCGTGTAGGTCACTTTGTAGCCCTCGGCGCACTCCTGGCAGTCCATCTGCACCTTGGAGGGGCCGTCAATGGTCACGGCCAGGGCCCCGGGGCCCGCGTTGGTCGTGTTCACCACGAACTCCGCCGGGCTGCCTGCAAGTGTCACATGTGTCAATACCAGCGCCCCTCACTCCCGACCCACAGCACCCCCCGGCCCGGCCATTGCCCCTCACTCCCGACCCGCAGCCCCCCCAGGCCCTGCCGGTGCTTCTATCTCCCAACCCGCAGCCCTCAGCGGTGGTGCCCCTCACTCCCGACCCACAGCCCCCCCCAGGCCCTGCCGGTGCCTCTATCTCTTGACCTGCAGCCCCCACCGGTGGTGCCCCTCACTCCCGACCCACAGCCCCCCCAAGCCCTGCCAGTGCCTCTATCTCCCAACCCGGAGCCCCCACCGGTGGTGCCCCTCACTCCCGGTCCAGCCATGGCCCCTCCCTCCCTCCCGAGCCGCAGCCCCTACCGGTGGTGCCCCTCTCCAGGCCCGCGCCGTACGCAGACACCAGGCCCGGGTCGCCAGCCTGGCCCGGCTCCCCAACGCGGATCTTGAAGGGGCTGCCGGGGATGTGGGTGCTGTTGAACTTGACGTCAATGGAGTAGACGCCGTTCTCCCGTGGGATGAAGCGCACGGCGTATTTATCTGGGGGGAGGGGTGGCATTAGGGGGAGCATTGGGGTCCTGCCCCCCAGCACCCCTGGGGCAGGAGCAGCAGCTTGTTCAGTGGGGAGGGGCCGGCAATTAAAGGGGGTGGGGAGGGGGCTGGGAGCCCAGACTCCTGAGTTCTCTCTCCGGCTCTGGGAGGGGAGTGGGGACTGGTGGTCAGAGCAGGGGGGGCTGGGAGCCCGGACTCCTGAGTTCTCTCTCCGGCTCTGGGAGGGGAGTGGGGACTGGTGGTCAGAGCAGGGGCGGCTGGAAGCCCGGACTCCTGAGTTCTCTCCCCAACTCTGGGAGGGGAGTGGGGGCTGGTGGGTCAGAGCAGGGGGGCTGGAAGCCCGGACTCCTGAGTTCTCTCTCCGGCTCTGGGAGGGGAGTAGGGGCTGGTGGTTAGAGCAGGGGAGGCTGGCAGCCAGGACTCCTGGGTTCTCTACCCCCTGCCTGCCCCAGCCGAGGGTCCAGGCCTCGCTCCAGGAGGCGGCCTCACCTTCGTCGATCTCGGTGACATGACATTCCTCCAGCGCGCCCGAGGGGCTGTGCACCTTGGCGTCCAGCGCCCCCTTGGCGCCATTCAGGCTGACTGCAAAGGAAGCTGGTTGGTTGGCCTTGAGGCCTGACTCCTGGAAGCACAGCAGAGCGTTAGCGGGGCCGGGGGGGCAGGGTGGGGCAGGGAGAGACCAAGGGGTCACCTCAGCCCAGCTGTGTCACTTACCTTCCTGGGTCCGGCTGCTTAAAGAGGGAGAGCTGGGAACACAGACTGGCACTGGGCTGGGGCCCGGGCCTGAGGGGCAGCCTCAGGCTATGGGGGCAGAGGGAGCAGAGTCCCAGCAGGGTGGGGGGAAGCTCTCTCTCTTTAAGCAGCACCTGGCCTGGGCGTTGTCGGGGTCTGTTAAGAGCCTTTAAAAGAGACACAAGAGAAAACCGCGGCGCCCCGGGGCGATTTGGGGGCACCCTGCTGTCCTGGGCCGGCACAGGATCCCGCCCCCCCCCCCCCGGCGGCTGCGCTACCCCCCCCAGCCCTCGAGCACACGGCCCCTTCAACCCCACGGCCCCCAGCTTCCTCTTGATGCCAGAGGGGGGCAGACAGGTTACAGCCCCAGCTGGGGCCTCCGCTCCCTCCCTATGCCCCCCACACACACTGTGGGGCGAGGGGGTTACACGGGCAGTGACACGGGAGTGGGCAGCACGTCTGGGGAGGGAAGCTCCATCCCGAGGAGCCTGTGGTCACAGGAGCTCACTGTGAGCTCCTCACCCACAGAGAGGTTGGGGGACCCCAAAGGAGGTGTCGGGGGGGCTGTTTTACCAGGGAAGAAGATCAAAGGCCTGACCTGCTGTATTGAGAGGTCGAGCAGCCGGGGGTCCTGAGGGGCAAGACGAGCTGCCGGGGGTGTGACATTACTGATATACTCTGGGACCATATAGAACATGGTTGAACCAAGGTCTGGCACTGAATCTTGCATAAAGGGGGTGAGCTGCAGTGTCTAGGCCAGGTTGCGGGGTGCTGGGTAGGATTGTGCTGCCCGGGTGCACGTGTCATTTTGTAGTGGAAGTTGTGAGTATCGGCTCTGTCCTGTCTGTGCTTCACACTCGGGCTGTGCCTCGGGGTGACACCCCAGACGAGTTGGGGTCAGCTCGGCCTGGCCAGCTTGGGAGCCCGTTACGGCCCATCAGCTGCAACTGACCCATGGCGAGGAGGCAGATCCGCCTTGTGACTCAGCCAAGTGCAGGGCCTGGCCCAGGTGACCCCAGGCTCCACGTTGCTGTAATTTTCCACAGTGAGAACAAAGAGGTTCTTACACCTGGAAAAGCCTAGAAAAGGCCGAGGCCTCGTCTCCACCTGGTCCTCAATCCTGCCCCTGAGCTCTGGGGACTTTGCTACGAACTGAAGCTCTGAACAAAGGACTCAACGACCCGTCCCAGCGGGGCATGTTCCAGGGACAGGATCTGAACCTGCAGGCTCCTCCGTCATGGCTACAAGCCTGACCCAAGGACTCTGCCATCACTGGATAGAACTGATTCCATGTCACCCATCTGGATCTTTTCCCTTTTATGACTAAACCTTTCGATTTTAGAGGGTTGGCACCAGCGGGATTGGGGGTAAGATCTGATGTGTGTATTGACCTGGGTCTGGGGCCTGATTCTTTGGGATCGAGAGAACCTTGGTCCTTTACTGGGGTGTTGGGTTTCATACCCATCCATCCCCTGCCGAGTGGCGCAGGTGGGGGCACTGGGAGACTGGAGTGTCTGAGGGAATCGTGTGTGTGACTCGTGGTTAGCCGGGGTGGGGGTGAGACCAAAGTCCTCTGGGTCTGGCTGGTCGGTGCCTTAGAGGTGGAAAACCCCAGCCTAGGGCTGTAATTGCCCTGTTTAAGCAATTGGTCCTGAATTGGCACCTCAGTTGGGTCCCGCCAGAACCGCATCGTCACAGGGGGGCCCCATGGGACAGGGCAAGCTGCCAGGGGGCCTCAAGGTGCCCCGGGGGGCAGGGCCCTGCCAGCACAGGCTGGGCTGGAGATGGGAATTTGGGTTCCACACCTGGCCCTTCGGCGCGGCTGGAGTCTCCGTCCCTGGGACAGGAGCTGACAGCTGCTCTCGGGCTGGTCATGCAAGGGGGGCATGGCTGTGGGGCGAGGGGGGCATGGTCAGATACATTCCCATCTGCACCATGGGGCGGAGGGAGTGGGGGTGGGGGGGGCAGACAATCCTGTGGTGACAAGACCCACTGAGCCCCCTCTGCGGAGTGACAGCACCCCCCATGGGAACAGCCAGCAGCACCCCTCCCTGCATGCGCTGGGGCAGTGGCCCCAGGCTGTGGGTCAGGCCCCTACCAATCAGACAGGAGTGGGTCCAGCCAGCCAAATTCACCCCCAGCTTGATGGGACCTGCCCCTGTGATCAAACAGGACAGCCGGGGGGCCTGCTAGCTCCGTGAATGCTGAGGATAGCGGTGCGGCTGGGGGGCTGCCCCCCAGGCAGTAGCAACAGGTCACCCCCCAGCAGCCGCCCCCAGGCCCGTGCCGGCAGCAGGAGGGCGGGGGCCCAACGGTTTCTCTGGTGCCTCACCTGAAGGCTGGTAACAGTCAGGCGCCGGGCGTCATGGCAGGGGGCTGCCGCCGGCACCACGAAGGGGCTTTCAGGAATGTGCTCCTCGTTGAACTTCACCGACACCTCGTAGTCACCTGGGGGGAGAGGGGGGTTAGCACCGCCCAGCCCCACTGCCAGCCCTCCTCATAGTCAACTGGGGGGTTCTCTGCCCCTAGGTCGACATCAGGGCTGGCCCAGCTGCCCCGCAGGCCCCCCCGTACCGGGCTCCTGGACGATGTAGGCCACGCCGCAGGACCCGTCTTTCCTGTCCTCGAAGGCGATCTCAGCCTTGCTGGGCCCCTCGACGGCGATGGAGAGACCCCCGGCGCCTGCCTCCCGCGTCCAGATGCTGAACTCGGCTGCGGGAGGGAGACGCTGTTACCCAGGCTTCTGGGCAGGCCCCTGGACCCCTCCCCACCAGCCTCCAGCACCCGCTTACCTGGCACGCCAGCCTCGGCCCGCTCCAGGCCAGGGCCCCCCGCCCGCACCTTGTGGGCGCCGCCCTCACCCAGTGGCCCGACGGTGAACTGGAAGGGGCTGCCGGGAACGTGCTGCCCCTTGTACTTGACACTGACCGAGTGCACCCCCGTCTCGGCAGGCACGAAGCGGACGCAATAGGTGCTGTTCTCTGCCTCCAGCACCTCAGCCGCCAGCCGCTGCCCCGAGGGGCCCGTCACCTGGGCCGTCATGTCCGTCAGGCTGATCTCTGGGGGGAGAGAGGGGTCAGAAGCCCCATACGCCCCCGGACCCACCAGCTCCCCAAACACAAGCCCCCCTGTCCCCGCTCACCTGGGATCTTGAGGCTGAGGTCGCAGGCGCTGCCCACGTTGGCCACAGGGGGGGCACGGCGGCGTCGGGTGATGCTCTCCTTCACCCGTCCCTCGCCTGTCACCTTCACCGAGAAGGGGCTCCCTGGGGAGAGAGGGAGGGGTCAGGCAGGGCCACAGACAGCCAGCGCCCCACGGCATTTCCTGGGGTCACCCATGCCCCCCACAGGGCCTAACACCCCCTGTACCACACAGCCTTGCAGCTGGACCCCCCGGGGTCGCTCTGACCACGTATCGCTGGGGAAGGTGGCCTGGCCCATCGGGGCAGAGCTCCACGCTGGGCCCCCCACCTGGCACATGCTGGTCAGCAAATTTGATGGAGATGATGTAGTTGCCAGGCTCCGTGGGGCAGTAGGTGACGCGGCAAGTCCCGTCCTCCAGGTCTTCTGTGTTGATGTCCACCTTGCTGGGGCCCTCGATGGACAAGCTGAGCCCGCCATAGCCTGGGGGCACAGGAGGGAGTGGAGGGGGGCTACAGGCCATCACGCATCCCCCCCTCGCAGAGAACCCAGGAGTCCTGGCTCCAAGCCCCCTGCTCTCACCCACCAGATCCCCCTCCCCTCCCCGAGCAAGGAGAGAACATAATAACGGCCCTACTGGGCCAGACCAAAGGTCCATCTTGCCCAGTATCCTGCCTACCGACAGCCAATGCCAGGTGCCCCAGAGGGAATGAACAGAACAGGGAATCAAGTGACCCATCCCCTGTTGCCCATTCCCAGCTCCTGGCAAACAGAGGCTCAGGACACCATTCCTGCTCGTCCTGGCTAATAGCCATTGATGGACCTATCCTCCATGACCTTCTCTAGTTCTTTTTTGAGCCCTGTTATAGTCTTGGCCTTCACAACATCCCCTGGTGAGGAGTTCCACAGGTTGGCTGTGCGTTGTGAGAAGAAATACTTCCTTTGTTTGTTTTAAACCTGCTGCCTATTCATGTCATTTGGTGACCTCTAGTTCTTGTGTTAGGAGAAGTAGTAAACAACACTTACTGTCTCTACCCCAGTCATGATTTTATAGACCTCTGTCATGTCCCCCCCTTAGTCATCTTGTTTCTAAGCTGAAAAGTCCCATGTTTATTAAATCTCCCCTCATACGGAAGCCGTTCAATACCCCTAATAATTGTTGTTGCCCTTTTCTGAACCTTTTCCAATTCCAATATCTCTTTTTTGAGATGGGGCGACCACATCTGCACACAGTATTCAAGATGTGGGTGGACCAGGGATTTATAGAGACACAACATGATATTTTCTGTCCTATTCGCTCTCCCTTTCTTATTTATTCCCAACGTCCTGTTTGCTTTTTTGCCTGCTGGTGCTCATTGAGTGGATGTGTTCAGAGAACTCCACAAGGACTCCAAGATCTTTCTTAAGTGGTAACAGCTCATGTAGACCCCATCATTTTATATGTATAGTTGGGATGGTGTTTTCCCATGTGCATGACTTTGCATTTATCAACACTGAATTTCATCTGCCATTTTGTTGCCCTGTCACCCAGTTTTTGTAGCTCTTCGCAGGCTGCCTGGGACTCAACTGTCTTGAGTAGTTTTGTATCATCTGCAAATTTTGCCATTTCACTGTTTACCCCTTTTTCCAGATCGTTTATGAACATGTGGAATAGGACTGGGCCCAGTACAGACCCCTGGGGGACACCACCATTTACCTTTCTCCGTTCTGAAAACTGACCAGTTTCCTGTCTTTTAACCAGTTACCGATCCATGAAAGGACCTTCCTTCATATCCCGTGGCAGCTTATTATGCGTAAGAGCCTTTGAGGAGGGACCTTGTCAAAGGTTTCTGGAAATCTAAGTACACTATGTCCACTGGATCCCCCTTGTCCACATGCTTGTTGACCCCCTCAAAGAACTCTAGTAGATTGGGGAGGCGTGATTTCCCTTTTCTAAAACCATGTTGACTTTTCTTCAACAAATTCTGTTCATCTGACTGTCTGACAATATTGTTCTCTACTATAGTTTCAACGAATTTGCCCAGTACTGAAGTCAGGCTTACAGGCCTGTAATTGCCAGGATCACCTTTGGAGCCCTTTTTAAAAATTGGCATCACCTTAGCTATCCTCCAGTCACCTGGTACAGAAGCTGATTTATATGATAAGTTACAAACCACAGTTAGTAGTTCTGCAATTTCACATTTGAGTGCCCTCAGAACTCTTGGGGGAATCCCATCTGGCCCTGGTGACTTACTGCTGTTTAATTGATCAATTTGTTCCAAAACCTCCTCTAATGACACCTCAGTCTGGGACAGTTCCTCAGAGCTGTCAGCTAAAAAGAACCCAGGAGTCCTGGCCCCCCCCCCCCCCCCCCCGTTCTAACCCATCAGACCCCGCTCCCCTCCCAGAGCTGGGAGAGAACCCAGGCATCCTGCGGCCGCACCTGCATCCCGGGTGTCGATGAGAAACTCAGCCGGCTCGAAGGTGCGCCCCTCGCTGAGGCCAGGCCCCGAGACACGGACCCGGCTGGCGTCACCAATCTCTGACTGGCTGATGGTCACCGTGATGGGGCTGTTGGGAACATGTTGCCCGTTCCGCTTGATGTTCACCAGGTGCTCGCCCACCTCCTTGGGCACGAACGAGATGCCTGGGGGAAGTCGGTAGTGAGGGGCACCGGCAGGGCTAGGCTAGCAGGGGCTGCGGGTCGGGAGTGAGGGGCATTGGCAGAGCTGGGGGGCACTGGCCCAGGAGGAAGGGGACTCACCCACGTGGCCGTTGCGCAGGCGCTTAAGCTGGCAGGGCTCCTCGCGCCCCGACGGGGGGGTGACAGTCGCTGTCAACTGGCTCAGATCTGTCTCTGCGATGTCCAGGGGGATGTCGGCCGAGGACCCGACCTTCAGCTGGGACATTCGCAGCGTGTCGTCGCCTGGGGGTGGGGGTGGGGTGCATGAGCCGAGGGGACCCCCAGCCCCTCTGTCCACCCTCCCTCCAACTCCAGCCCCCAAGCCCCTCCCGGGGGAGCAGCCCCCAGCCCCCGCCAGGGACCCCGCTGACCGGTGATGCGGGAGGTGAAGGGGCTGCCTGCGATGTGCTTCTCGTTGTATTTCACCACGATGCTGTAGTCGCCGGGCAGCACAGGCAGGTAGGAGACGCTGCAGGTGCCGTCCTGGTTGTCAGTGCAGCTGATCTCGGCCTTGGAGGGGCCCTCAACCGCGAGGGACAGCCCACCTGAGGGGAGAGGGATCAGCATGGCCGCGAGCCCCTACAAGGCCCAGCTCCCGCCCCCAACCTGGCACCCTCAGGGGAACTGACAGGTCAGGACCTCCCAGCCCCCCCACTCTAACCACCAGACCTCCCCTGCCCCCCGAGCTGGGGAGAGAACCCAGGCGTCCTGGCTCCCAGCCCCCCGGCTCTAACCGCCAGACTCCACTCCCCTCCTGGTTTCTCCCCAGCCCCCTCCCCCCACTCTAACCGCCAGACCCCCCCCATCCCCTCGAGCCAGGGAGGGAACCCAGGCGCACCTTCGCCGGCGTCCTTGGTGTTGACAGTGAAGGTGGCCGGCTTGTTGACTACGCCGTGGATCAGCCCCGGGCCGTAGGCCGTGACGTGCCCGCTGTTGACGTAGTCCACGTAGAACTGCAGGGGGCTGCCTGGGGGGCACAGGGGGGGTGTCAGAGCCTGCATCGGCCCTTCCCCCCAGCCACGGCCCCCCCACTGCTCTGAGGCACCTGGGACGCGTCCCCCACAGCACCTGGGATGTGCAGGCTGTCACAGCGGATGTCCATCTCGTGCAGCCCGGCCTCGGTGGGCGCGTATCTCACTGTCACCGTCCCGTCCTTGTTGTCCGTGATGTCAGGCTTGGCCACCTTTCCTGAGGGCATCCGGACCTCACCTGGGGGCAAAGCATGTGTGTGGGGGGGGTCAGTCCTGGCCCCTGGCTGCCCCCTTGCCCCAAGGGGGGACATGGCCCCTCTGGCCTGGTTATATGGGGCTTGAGCCCGGCGCGCGCATGTGTGTGTGCATGTGCACATGTGAGATCCCCTCCCCTTGCAACGCAGCCCCACTGAAGACGGGATGTGACACCCCAATATTCACCCACCATGGAATTCGGATGTTTTGTGCACAGTGCGCCTGGGGAGGGGTCGTTCTAAACGTCTTGATCTGTGACAGCCCGTTGGATCATGTGTGTGTGGGTCGGTGTGGGGGTTACTGAAATGTGTATGGGGGGGGGGTTGTGTGTTACTGAAATGTTTGTGTGTGCAGGGGGTGTGGTTGTGGGGGTGTTACTGAAATGTGGAGGTGTGGGGGATATTCACATGTGGGGGTGTTACTGAAATGTGGAGGGGGGTTCAACCTCCCAACAAGCAGCCTTTCAGGCAGGACAGTAAAGGCCAAACACCGCCCGTGGCTCGCTGAGGAGACGGGCACACGGCCCAGGTCACCCCAGGGACTGGGGCCGATAGAAACCCCTACGAGACAGCCCTGCCCCATGTGAAGTGTGGGGAGAAGATAGAAAAGGGGGGGGGAGTGCTGGGCCCCCCCAGGCGAAGGGGTTTTTGTCTTGGGCATGAAAAGCTGGGAAAGCCACAAGAACCAGCCGGGCTGTTTATTGCTTGGGGGGGGGGGGGGAAACCAGCCAGGCTGTTTATTGCTTGGGGGGGGGGGGGGGACACCAGCCAGGCTGTTTATTGCTTGGGGGGGGGGGGGGGGGGGGACCAGCCAGGCTGTTTATTGCTGGGGGGGGGGGGAACTGGCCGGTTTCCAGCTCCTCTAGTGAGGGGGTTATGCTCACTTTGGGGGGTTGTTTATTCGCTGGCTGGGCTGTTTCCATCTGCTGCTCTCCCCTAGTGTCACTCCTGACCCCCGTTCAGGCTGGTCTGTGTAAGGCAGGTGGGAATCGGACCCACCTGGGGGCAGAAAGCTGGGCAGGTCCCTCTCCACGTCGTGGGGGGGGGGGGGGGGAGAGAAACGTCCTGAGCTCACGCTGGGCTGTTCCTGGGGCAGTGCCCGACGGGCCCAGCTGGGCAGGTCCTTAGCCGAGCTCCCCAGGCTGAGCTGGTCTCAGTGTGTGCGTGAAGCCGCAGCTGGGGGGTCCCTACCTGTGTCTGCAGGAGAAAGAGCGAGCTTGGGAATGAGATGGAGCCCAGGCTGGTGGGTCAGGGGGCTAAGTGGCGCCCCGGGGGGAACCTGTCACACAGGAAGCCAGGCCAGAGGGACCCATGGGGTGATCCTGGGGGGCAGGGGACAACCAGGCCAGAGGAGAAGGGATTACTAGGCCGGACGCCAGGGTTGATGGGCCCAAAGGGCTGCTCTGGCTACATTAGGATCTCTTCTGTTCTAGGGGACTCCGGGGCGGGGTGGGAGGACCAGCTGCTGGCGAGGGGGACAGAGTCTGTTCCATGTCAAATGCCGCCTCCAGGGGACGCAGCCCCATGGCATCTGCCCCCCAGACTTACCCGTGATCTCCCCCTTCTTGATGGTGAACGGAATGACCAGGTCAAACGGCCGCAGCCCGGCCACATCCAGGCCGTTGACACCCATCAGGGGGCGGTCTGTGGCCTGCGAAAGACCCCAAGACACCCCCCAGACAGAGCAGTGAGCGGGGGCTGCTGTACAGAGAGAGCTGGGGAGGCCTCCAGATGCTACATGGGCCCTGGAACAGGCCGGAGGGGGGCTCCCACGGCGCCCAGCCGGGAGGATGCGTCCGGCCAGAGTCCTGTGTGTGAGCGAGCTTTGTGTCTGGGGAGATAGGCTGTGTTGTCATTACTTCATGACCTGCACGGAGCGTCCTGCATCACGGCGCTGGGCTGCGACACCAGAACAGGGAGGGAGGGGGCAGATCCCGGCCCCCCTGTGCACTCACCAGGACCTGGAAGGGGCTGTTGGGGATGTGCTCGCCCCCGAAGCGGACGCAGATGACATATTTCCCGGGCTGGGGGGCTGTGTAGAAAATGTCAAAGGTGCCATCCTCATTCTCCACCACGTCCACATCCACCTCGGAGCCGTCAGGCGTGCAGACCGTGCAGGTCACCTTCCCTTTGCCCGCTGCCTTGGTGTCCACCGTGATCACCGTCTCCTCCCCAATCTGGATGGTGGGGCCGATTCCGGCGCCTGAGGGGTGGGAGGGGGGGATTGAGAATCTGACCAAGCCACCCCCCTCCCCACCCACCACCCCCTCATGCAACTGCAGCAGCCGGGAAAGGAAATCCCCAGTCTGCCCCCAACTTCACCCCCAGCTGGAACCGGGCCCCACGATCAGGGTGCCCCCCGCGCCAGGCGCTGCACAGAACCTCCAGGAGCTGGGGGGGTCCCCAGCCCTACAGATGCCCCCACCAAGCGAGGCTGGGAGCGGCACGGATCCCCGAACAGCCTTGGGGGGCCCCCAAGGGGTGCAGCACAGAGCCAGCTGCGATCGGGGTCCCCGTCAGGCCACATGCTGCACAGATCTCCTGTCCGGCCCCCATCCAGGTTCACAGCCCCCTTCCCATCCCTGGCAGCGCCCAGCGCAATGGGGCCCCAACCCCAGGCCAGACCTGGCTCATCCCACTGCTCCCCCCACCACCCCCCTCCAAACAGCTGAGAACTGGCCAACTTGTGTCATGCGGCCCTCAGGGCGGAGAGCGTTAAACTGCCCATTAAAGCCCCAGCAGCAAAGCAAAGCAGCCCCCCACCCACCCCCCAGGCCCACCCAACCCCTCCCCTGGCAAGCAACCTGACAGTGCGAGGGCCTGAGGCTTCAATGCCTTCGGGGGCTGGCAATCCCCATTCCCCCCCACCGTGATTCAGGCGGGTCTGCCCGGGGGTGGGGAGCCCACAGAACCTCGCTCAGAGCCGGGGTTTGGTTCCAGCTGAACTTTGAGTGGACAGAAGTTTGGTTTGGGCTCAAAAACTAACATTTCGAAGCAAAGCTGAGAGCTGCCCTGGCCCCTCGCGCCTGACAGGGAAGAGTGTGTGTGTGTCCCCCCCTCCCCCCCCGAGACGCAGCCCCTCGCGCCTGATGGGGAAGAGTATCTGTGTGTCCCCCCCCCCGAGACGCAGCCCCTCGCGCCTGACGGGGAAGAGTATGTGTGTGTGTGTCCCCCTCCCCCCCCCGCGACGCGGCCCCTCGCGCCTGACAGGGGAGAGAGAGAGTGTGTGTGTGTGTGTCCCCGCGGCACGGCCCCTCGCGCCTGACGGGGAAGAGTGTGTGTGTGTGTGTGTGTGTGTGTGTGTGTGTGTGTCCCCCCACGACGCGGCCCCTCGCGCCTGACGGGGAAGAGTATGTGTCGTCCCCCCCCCCCCCACGACGCGGCCCCTCGCGCCTGACGGGGAAGAGTGTGTGTCGTCCGTCCGTCCCCCCCCCACGACGCGGCCCCTCGCGCCTGACAGGGAAGAGTGTGTGTGTGTGTGTGTGTGTGTGTGTGTGTGTGTGTCCCCACCCCCCACGACGCGGCCCCTCGCGCCTGACAGGGAAGAGAGTTTATGTGTGTGCGCCCCCCGCCCGCGACGCGGCCCCTCGCGCCTGACAGGGAAGAGAGTGTGTGTGTGTGTGTGTGTGTGTGTGTGTGTGTGTGTGTGTGTGTGTGTGTCCCCGCGACGCGGCCCCTCGCGCGTGACAGGGAAGAGTGTGTGTGCCCCCGCCCCGCGATGCGGCCCCTCGCGCCTGACGGGGAAGAGTGTGTGTGTCGTCCCCCCCCCCCCACGACGCGGCCCCTCGCGCCTGACAGGGAAGAGTGTGTGTGTGTGTGTGTGTGTGTGTGTGTGTGTGTGTGTGTGTGTCCCCACCCCCCACGACGCGGCCCCTCGCGCCTGACAGGGAAGAGTGTGTGTGTCGTCCCCCCCCCCCCCCCCAACGACGCGGCCCCTCGCGCCTGACAGGGAAGAGTGTGTGTGTCGTCCCCCCCCCCCCCCAACGACGCGGCCCCTCACGCCTGACAGGGAAGAGCCCCCGCCCCCCTCGACACATGAGGTTTGGGAGCTCTGAGCCCAGGGGCCTGGGGGGAACCCCGAAGCGGGCGGCTCGAGTCAGGGTTTGGTTCACAGTTGAGTGGGGCACTGTCTGCTGGAGAACTGGGTCAAACTTTCGCTCCAGCTCGGCAAATGGAGGCTGCTCCTGGGCTCACCAGAAAGCCACCCAGTCAGAACTCAAAACAGCCTCGAATTTCATCTTCCAGCCAGAGAAAGCCACCGGGAGCCTCCCGGCCAGTCAGCTGGAGGCTCATTCTCCCGTGAAATGCCCATCTGGAGACAGGTCTGACTCAGTTTCCCGGTGGAGAAAAATCAATCTGTGCCTTTGAATGGTCGGCTCCTGGAGCGTGTTGGTAAGTCAAGAACTTCGGTTCACAGCTCCGCGGACACTTTGGAACCCGGGTGGGCGCTAGCAGTCCCGTTTCCAGGCCTCCGCGTGGGACAGCAGGTAAGGGAACCTCTTGGCTGCTCAGAGCCATGAGGAGACACCCGGCGAGGGCGGCTCAGTTGAACCCGCATGACCACAGAGATGAGTCAGACTCTTGTTCTGCCTTGAGGCAGGATCTCAGCCCGCAGATGGGCCGGGGTGTGTGGGGGAAACAGAAAACCCCAGCGCTGAGTCAAAGGAGCTGATTTCCTCTGCAGACATGATTTTCAGCCCCGTCCTGCGGGGTGGGGAGGGAATCAGTGGTTGAGGGAGCTGCATTTTCCGGTGAAAACAGAAGTTTTCAGCCAAGCCAGAGAGGTCTGAATGCACCTCGAGGCAGTGGCTGGAAGGGAGAAGAAGCCGCTTCGCACCACAAGGGGTCAGAGGCCGCTCCAGCCTGGAAGCAGGGCCCTGCTCTGCTTGTCTGAATCTCTGAGGGGTGCCCTGGAGCTGTGCGAGGGCCCCTCCTGAAGCTCAGCTCCAGCGTCCCAGATCCCGGCTTCGGGGTGTCCCCCGGGCCCCCTTCTCCCGCAGGAGCCCCCTTGCCCTGGGGCGCAGGGTGAGACGGCCAGCGTGCGCAGGGCCCCCGTGGTGCTGCTGCCAGGAGAGGGGGGTCACCCATCCCTCCCTCCCGAAGCCATGCAGCCCCGGGCCACGCGGCCATGCAGGGAGGGGGTGGGTGCAGCGGCTGGCTTACCTAGCCCGTGACCTCCGATCGACACTACGGTGACGGGGCAGAGAAGCGAGGAAAGGTCAAGTGAGACACAGATCACACCCCTGGCAGCCCCCCGCCCCCCTCCCGCAGTGGTGGGCCCCAGAGGTGGCTGCCGAAGCAGGTGATGTGTGCCAGCGTGAGGGTGGCGCAGCCCCCCTGCCCACCCCGTGCCGGCCCCCGCGGTGCTCACCGGTGACGGTGCACTTGCTGGCGTCGCCGGTGGGCAGGGCACGGATGCGGTAGGGGGAGTAGGGGATCTCATCCCCGCCGTATTTGATGAGGATGGTATAGCGGCCCGTCGTGTCCGGCACGTAGGAGACCGTGTAGGTGCCATCCTGGTTGTCCCGGATCGTGGCCTTCTTGGGCTTCCCCTCGGGGTCCTGGGGGCATCAGGGGGATAAAGACAGAACAGATTCCCCCCTCCCACCCTCCGGCAGCCCCCTCCCACCCTGCTCCCCGTGATCTGCACGGCCGGCAGCCCCTCGCTGGCGTCCTGGGGGCGTCGGGGAGTGGAATAAACAGAGAACAGACCCCCCGCCCACGCACCCTCCGGCAGCCCCCTCCCACCCCGCTCCCCGTGATCTGCACGGCCGGCAGACCCTTGCTGGCATCCTGAACAGAGAACAGAGCCCCCGCCCACGCACCCTCCGGCAGCCCCTTCCCACCCCGCTCACCGTGATCTGCACGGCCAGCAGCCCCTCGCCAGCGTCCTTGGCGTCAATGGTGAACTCCACAGGCAGGCTGGCAGGGACCCCGGTGGTGTTGAGCCCGGGGCCGCTGGCCTTCACTTTGCTGGCGTCGTGCGTGGGCAGAACCTTCACCTTGAAGGGGCTGGAGGAGGTGGGGGGGGGGGTTCAGTGGCGGCCAGGCAGAGGCCGCGCCCCACTGCTCCCCCCTGGAGTGGGGCGAGGTCTCCGTGGGATGGCCACCCGTGCCCACACCTGGCTCCCTACACCCAGACCGGCCTGGGCACCCGTGTCTCAACTCCCAGCCCCTTTCCTGGGCTTGGTGCCCTGGCCTCACCCCCTACTGATCCCACACGTCCCACATCCCCCAACAGCACAGGGCCCATCTGGCTGCACTCAGCCCCCTCGCCAGCCCCGCTACCTGCGCGGCACTTCTTGGTCTCCGTAGTGCACGGCGATGCTGTATGGCCCCTCGCGGCTGGGGACGTAGCTCACCGTCTGGGTGCCGTCACTGTTGTCCACCACCTCCACCGGCTCCACCACGCCTGGGGGAGGGAGATGCCGGGGATCAGAAGGTGTGGGCTGGGCCTCAGTTTCCCCTTTTCTTCCCCCCAGCAGCAGCAGGCACTCACCTTTGGGGCCCTGCACCTTGACCTGCAGGGGGGCCACGCCCGCCTGGCTGGTGTCAACAGAGAAGGTCTGGGGCACGCTGGCCCGTACGACGCCTGGCGTCAGTCCTGGCCCCGAGCACAGCACCTTGGACGAGTCCACCACATCGTGCACCGGCACCTGGAAGGGGCTCCCTGCCGGGGGGGGGGGAGGGGGGAAAGAGAAGGGGAAACTGAGGCCCTGTGCCCCCAGCCCTGCCCCCGCAGCACCACCAGCCCCACACGACACCTGCCTGCAGGGCACCCACAGCCCAGGTCCTGTCCTCTTACCCAGACCCACCGCGGGCCAGTCCCCACTGAAACAGACTGAGCTTTGCCCCGTTACCCAACCCTCAGTGCCCCATGGCCCAGCCCCACGCCCCTTTACCTGCCTCCTCCAGCCCAGCCCCACACCCTGCCCCCATACCTGGCACCTGGTGCCCGCCGTAGGTGACGTTCAGGCTGTAGGTGCCGGGTTCGTAGGGGACGTATTCCACCGAGCAGCTGCCGTCCTTGTTATCGGTGCAGGACATCTTGGCTTCAGAGGGGCCCTCCACGGCCAGGCCCAGGCCCCCAGTGCCAGCACCCCTGGGTGGGGAACGAGAGAGAAGCACAATGGGGCTCAGCCACTCAGGGCAGAGAACCCGAGCCGGGACCTCTGAGCGGTGCCATGGCCCCCCTTCCCCTTCCGCGTCCCCCTCGAGCCAGGACCCCAGAGCGGTGCCATGGCCCCCCTTCCCCCTCCGCGTCCCCCTCGAGCCAGGACCCCAGAGCGATTCCAATGCCCCCCTCCTCGCCCCGAGCGGTACCAACGCCCTTCTCCCCCCCGTGGTCCCCCCGAGCAAGGACCCCAGAGTGATGCCAACACCACCCTCCACCCTGCTACCCAGGACCCCCGAGCAATGCCAACACCCCCATCCCCCCGTGCCCCCCCCCAGAGTGGTGCCAACAACCCCCTCCCTGGCCCCCCAGAGCCAGGACCCCCAAGCAGTGCCAATGCCCCCCATCCCACCACAGCAGAGACCCCCGAGCAGTGCCAATCCCCCCTCCCTCCCCCGAGCGGTGCCAACGCCCCCCAGCCCTCACCTGGTCTCCACGGTGAAGCGATTGGGCTGGTTGGTGGTGCCGCTCTGGAGGCCTGGGCCGTGCACTCGGACCCGGGTGGGGTCACAGCCCTCGGTGACGGGCACCTGGAAGGGGCTATTGGGCACGGGGCTCCCGTCGTAGGTCACATCAACTGAGTGGACGCCTGCCAGGGGGTGGGGAAAAGGGAGGTCAGGGGGGCGGGGCTCCGCCCCCCCCAGCCCCCTCCCACACCCTAGCCCCCGGCTCACCCTCCTCGTAGGGAGTGTACTCCACACGGTAGGTGCCATCGCCAAGGTTCTGCACAAGGGCCTCGGTCAGGTTCCCTGAGGGGTTCGACACCCGGGTCTTCACGTGGGGCCCCCCGGCCGCGCCCAGCGCCCGGGCATCCACACAGAACTCAGTCGTGGCCTCCCGGAACACGCCTGAACCAGGGGGCGGGTCAGGCCGCGGGCCAGCCTGCCCCCCGGGAGTTAACCCTGCCCCCCAAGCTGCCGGGCCCCCCCCTTCCTCAGCCCCGGCGGGTCTTTGCCCCCCACCCATCACGCCCACCCCCATGCATCTGTCCCCCCAGCCCCCTACCAGCTCCCTGAGCCTGTCAGACTGTCACCCCCCCGGCCCAGCCCCATGCCCCTTGGCTACCCCCACAGCACCCCCTGCCTTCAGCTGACCATCCACGCCAGGCCCATCCCCCTGCAGCCTCCGTCCCCAGCCCCCTGCACCCCCCATCCCCTGTGCCCCTCGTCCCCATCCCCTGCTCCCCGCTGACTGTCACCGTCCACGCTGAGCCTGTCTCCATGCACACCCCATCCCCCAGTGCCCCCTATCCCCAGCCCCTGCTCACCGTCACCATCCACGCCGGGCCCGTAGACCTTGACCCCGGAGGTGTCGAGGGCCGGCTCCACCTGCAGTGTGCTGGGGAAGTGGGGCACGGGCTGCCCGCCGTACTTGATAGTGATGGTGTAGGTGCCGGAGCAGAGTGGGGTGTAGGCGATGGTGTAGGTCCCGTCACCGTTGTCCTGCACCCGCACCTCGGCCTGCGCGCCCCCCTCCGAGATGATCTCGATGGTGAGCTCGGCGCTGCCGGCCCGTGAACAGTCCACGTGGAACTGGCCCGTCTGGCCGGCCGTGGCCCGCTCCAGCCCCGGCCCCGAGCAGGTCACCTTGGAGGGGTCGAAGCGGGGCTGGATGGCCGCCCGGAAGGGGGAGCCGGGCACGTGGGCGCCCGCAAACAGGATGTTGATGTTGTATTCGCCTGGCTCCGTCGGCAGGTAGGAGACGGAGCAGGTGCCGTCCCCATTGTCCAGGCACTCAATTTTGGCCTCGCAGGGACCCTCCACCGTCAGCCCCAGGCCCCCCGTGCCAGCCCCCTTCGTGTCAATGGTGAAGGGGGCGGGCGAGCCAGCCTGGCCGCCCTTCAGACCTGGCCCATAAGCCTTCACCTGCGGGGAGAGAGCGGGGTGAGGGCCCTGAGCTCACCAGTACCCACCCGCCCCCTTCACCGAGGCCCCGCCCCTCGCCAGGTACCCATCTGCCTGAACCCCGCCCACCTCGCCAAGGCCCCGCCCCTCCCCGGGTACCCATCCGCCCTAGCACAGGGCCCCTCCCCGGGTACCTGTCCACCCAAGCACCGGCCCCCACCCACCTCGCCAAGCCCCGCCCCTCCCCGGGTACCCGTCCACCCAAGCACCGGCCCCTGCCCGCCTCGCCAAGGCCCCGCCCCTCCCCGGGTACCCGTCCACCCAAGCACCGGCCCCCGCCCGCCTCGCCAAGCCCCGCCCCTCCCCGGGTACCCGTCCGCCCTAGCACAGGGCCCCGCCCGCCTCGCCAATGCCCCGCCCCTCCCCGGGTACCAGTCCGCCCTAGCACCGGCCCCCGCCCGCCTCGCCAAGGCCCCACCCCTCCCCGGGTACCCGTCCGCCCGAGCACCGCCCCCCGCCCGCCTCGCCAAGGCCCCGCCTGTCCCCTCCCCAGGTACCCATCCGCCCAAGCACCAGCCCCTGCCCGCCTCGCCAAGGCCCCACCCTTCTCCGGGTACCCATCTGCCCAAGCACCGCCCCCCCACCCGCCTTGCCAAGGCCCCGCCCCTCCCCGGGTACCCGTCCGCCCGAGCACCGCCCCCCCACCCGGCTCGCCAAGGCCCCACCTGCCTCGCTAAGGTCACATCCCACGCCCATCTCACCAGGTAACCGCCTGCACTAGCATGGACCCCCAACCACTTCCCCCCAGCCTCTCTCTTTGGGCAAGGGAAGGACTCTAGCCCCTCAGCAAATGGGCCTGGGGGGTCCCACCTCCCAGGTCCCCCCTGGCAGGGCTGCCCATGGGGGGGAGGTCGCAGGGAACACCCACCTTGGAGGGGTTGGTGGGGGGCATCGCCTCTATGGGGAAGGGGCTGCCGGGCACGGGGGCTCCGTCATAGGTCACCTGCACCTCGTAGGGCCCCTCCTCGCGCGGGATGAATTTCACCACGTTGTTGTCGGGGCTCAGGCCTGGCTCTACCTTGCAGGGCACTGGCTTGCCCGCCGGCCCCGTGATCTGAGCGGCCACCTTGCCCTGCCCGCCGGCCCCCTTGGACTTGACTGTGAACTCCTGGTCCTTGCCCGCCTCAACCTCTGCACAGAGGGGGAGAGCCATGAGCCTGGACCCAGGCACGTCCGCCAGCCCCCACCCCACGGCCGGGCCCCATCTGCTCCACCACGGACCCCCACCCTGCCTGCTGTCAGATGTTGCCCCTCCATATAGGAGCCAGGTTTTCCCAGTCCCCCTGTGACAAAGTGGGGGGTTTCTTGGTTTTTCTGTGTTTTCCTGTGGGTCGCATGCAGAGGGGGTAGGACTCAGTGTCCCTGGGTGTTACTGGTTTAACGAGGGGAGGGGAGGGGAGAGGGAATTTGTTGGGGGACAGGACCAGAGAGGGAACTTGGGACCCCGGCCGATGGCCTGGAGGATGGAGACCCCAGTGACTGGTGACCTGGATGCCCAGCTCAGGAGTCGCAGCTGGTTCTGGCCAATGGGGGACAATGGGCTGTGGGGAGAGGACCCCGGTGACCTGACCAGCCGGCTCTGGCCAGAGGGGGGCTGAGAGGAGAGGAGACCCAGGCCTTCTGGTTTTACGAGCTTGTTTACCTGGAGAGAAGACAGAGGCCCAGCTGGGAAGCAGGGGGGCTCTGGGCTGGTGGGGGAGCAGGAAGAGCCCCCTTGGCTGCCGGGGGACTGGGATGTGCTGGGCTGAGGGAGGCCAGGCCTGAGGCCCTGAGAGGTTCCTGTGCTGGATTCAACTCTCAATAAACCCTCCTGTTTTATGCTGGCTGAGAGTCACTCTGGGCTAGAGAACAGGGGGCATCAACCCCTTCGGGGGTGAGGAGGCCCAAGGGGTCCAGAGCGAGGGGACTCCCTGGGGGGGCCCACAGCAGAGACAGACATGCTAAGATTCAGAGAGGTGCGGCTCCAGGAGATGGGGGGGCCTGATCCTGAGAGAGAGTGGCCCCCTGAGAAGGGCTGTCGCACTGGAAGGGGCACCCCCCACGGACCACATGGGGCCAGGAGTGCGCACGCTCTGTGAGTCCATGACACCACCCACCAGCATCGCGCTCGCCCCCAGGCATGGGGCAGGCTCAACCCCCAGCTCCTCAAGTGCTGGGTGTGTCCCCTTAGCTGGGTCAGGAGGCCCCGCCCTCCCCACTCAGGTACGCACTGTCAGCCAGGCCGGTGATCCTGATCTTGCTGAGGTCCAGGCTGGGGGCCACGCCCACGCTGAAGGGACTTTTGAGGATGTGGTCTCCGCCGTAGGTCACGGCCACGCCCAGGGTACCCTGTGTGACGAAGCGGGAAGGTTTGTATCCTTTTGTGTGCATGCCTCAGTTTCTCCATGTTACTCAAGTCTCTCGGTGGTGGGACAAAGGTGTGTGACTGTCGCAGCAGCCCCTAGAGCGCAGGTGTGACTGCGACAGGCACAGACCACGGCTGGCCACTGATGGCCAGGGCATCCCTTCCGTGCTATGTTGGCTGCAAGCCCCTGCAGGCTAGAGATGAGGGGGCACAGCGGGTCCCTCACCCCCAAAGGGAGCAGAGACCAGAGCGAGGGGACTCCCTGAGGGGGCCAATGGCAGAGCCAGGCTGCTAAAGACTTAGACAGGTGCAGCACGAGGTGCCGGCGGGGCCAAGAGTTTAACCCCCAAGAGAGTGCAGCCCTGAGAAGGGCCCGTCACACTGAAGGGGGCTCCTCCCAGGGGCCGTACAGAGCCCAGCCCCAGGCCCAGGCCTAGGAGGACTTGCGGGAGGGGCCCCTCAGAGAGCCACGCCCTGCCGGCTCGGGGGGCTGGAGCCAGGGCTCCCCTTCATACCTGCTGCACAGGGGTGTATTTCACTGTGTGGGTCCCGTCGTGGTTGTCGATCACCTCCGAGTCCCGCACTGCCTCGCCCTTGGCTGGGCCGGTGAACTGCACGTCCAGCGGCGCCCGGCCCCCTGCCTTGGCATTCACCGTGAAGTGGGTGGGTTTGCCCAGCTCCACACCTGCCAGGGAGAGCCCATGGGGGTCAGGGGGTGTCCTTGCCCCTCTTCCCCCTCCATCCCCCCCCACTGCCTGCGCTCCCCCTTTCCCCTCCATCCCCCCATGCTGCCTCATCCCCCACACCAAGTCAGAATTTTCTCCCTTGCCCAGACCAGACCCCTCCCCTCCAAACTCACCGGTCCGGTTCAGCCCAGGCCCTTCGGCCTTGACCTTGCTGGCGTCGTGAGATGGGTCCACCTTGATGCGGATGGGGCTGGTGGGGGTCGCCTAAGGAGGTAGCAGGGAGTCAGAGAACCGTGAACCCCCTCCCACCACTCTGAGCAGGACAGCTCCCCTCTGCAATGAGCCCCACCACCCCCTCCAAGGCCCCCCAAGCCCAGGAAGTGGGGAGCTCCCAGCACTCCCAGGGCAGAGTGTGACGAAGTGGGGTTTTATTCATCTTATTATGTTGCATGTGAGTCTCTGTCCTACACTAATAAGGTGTGTGCCTCAGTTTCCCCATGTACTGCACCAAAGCTTCGGTGGTGGGAATTTGGTGCAGGTGAGGCTGCCCAGCTGTTTGCAGGTATGTAACTGGAGACCCCGGAGGGGGGTGTGACTAAGTGACACCTTTTGCCAGGAAGCAGGACAAAGAGGAGGAGAAGCAACAGATGTGTTGGAGGTCGGTTGCTGGAAGCTAGGCAGTCTACCTGGGGGACTGGAAGAGAGGGGCCCCCATGTGTCTGGCCCCGGACTCCCAAGATGGGCTTGGCTGAAAGTCACCAATTTCTGTTATACACTGTGTTCCTGCCAACGAATACACCGCTCTGTTCTACGGGCTGGCTGAGCGCCATGTCGGGGGGGGGGGCAGGGCCCTCTGGCAGCCCCAGGACCCCGCCCGGGGAATTGCTGGGGAAAGCGCGCGGTGGGGCAGGAGATGCTGAATGCTCCGAGGTCAGAGCGAGAGAGGAGGCTCCCCCAGAGTCCTGGCTGGTTTCGACTTGGGAAGTTCCAGAGCATCGCCCGGGGACTCTGACAGAGAGCCTGCCCCATAGGGGCGAGCAATGAAAAACAGCAAGATGGTGCCCCGGCACCTCCACCCGATTATCTCCCCCCTCACATTGCGCCCATCCCACCCCTTGCTCCCCCCAAGGCCATTCCCCCAAAATATGGGCAGGATGTGATGAGCGGAAAGCACCAGCATTTTGGTGCCCCCCCTTCCCCCTGCTTTCACCCTGGCAGACCTGGTCGGCGAAGAGCACCATGATGGTGTAGGTGCCGGGCCCGCGGGGCGTGTAGCGCACAGTGAACGTGTCATTGTCGTTGCGGATGATGTCGAAGTCGATGTCGGCCTCAGCCGGCCCCACCACGCCTGGGGCGCACTTGATCCCAATGCTCACATCACCTGGGCGGCGGGGGACCCAGCAGAGCCATCAGTTCCCCACAGAGCCCCCCTACCCTGCCCCCCTCTGCCATGCCCAGGTGACCCTCAAATCGCCAACCCACCCCCCACAAGTCCCCCTGTGTGGGGGGAGCGGGGAGACCCGTTAGACCGCCCCCACGGCTCCCGCCCTGCAGCCTGCCCCCAACCCCCACCCATCAGCCCCTTAGCTCACCCCCACAAAAACCCTCCTGGCTCTCACCCTGCAGCCTGGCCCCAGGAACCCAGCTCCCCTCCAGCGGCCCCCAGCCCCCCAAGCCCTGCTCGGCTCTCACCCTGCCCAGCCTCGGCACAGTCCACGGTGAAGTAGGTGGGTTCATGGGCCTTGAGCCCCGTCTTGGCCACGCCGGGGCCGTACACCTTCACCTTATGGGGGTGGCTGCCAGCCCCCACATTCACCTGGGGGGAAGGGACAGGTCAGATGGCCCCAGGTGAAGAGCTCAGGGGGGTACCCAGCACCCCGACAGGAAATGGGTCCCAGAAGGCCCCAGCTACAGGGTTCGGGGCAGGAGGGTGCTTGGCATTATAATGCCTATTGCTGCTGTAATACACACAATCCTCCCCACCCCACCCCACCATTGCATTGCCCCCCACCCACTCCCAGAGCCAGGGAGAGAACCCAGGCGTCCTGGCTCCCAGCCCCCACTCCCCTCCTAGAGCTGGGGAGAGAACCCAGGCATCCTGGCTCCCAGCCCCCCCACTCTAACCCACCAGCCCCCACTCCCCTCCCAGAACCGGGGAGAACCCAGGAGTCCTGGCTCCCAGCCCCCACTCCCCTCCCAGGGCTGGGGAGAGAACCCAGGCGTCCTGGCTCCCAGCCCCCCCACTCTAACCCATCAGCCCCCACTCCCCTTCCAGGGCTGGGGAGAGAACCCAGGCGTCCTGGCTCCCAGCCCCCCCACTCTAACCCACCAGCCCCCACTCCCCTCCCAGAGCCGGGGAGAACCCAGGCGTCTGGGCAATCCCAGGGTCTCAGTGGGGTGGGAGGCAGACAATGGGGGCGTTATTTCAGGGAGTCACTCCCACCCCCAGGGCCCAGCCTCCGGTGCATTATGGCCCAGAGGCTTCCTGCCTGCCAAGGCCTGGGATCACTAGGCCCAGCCTGTTACCATAGGTAATCCCCCAGTGCAGTATGGGACACGTGCTTCTGGGACCCCCTGTATCCTCCCAGCCCACTGCATTATGGGACAAAATCCCTGGAAAGTGAAGGCCTGGTCTGGAGTCACTAGGCCCAAGCTGTTGCTATGGGCAACCCCCACCCCGGCCCCAGTGCATCCTGGGACAGAGGATCACTACACAGCCAAGGCCTGGGATTGCTACACCCAGGTAGGTCCCCTCCCCCGCCCAGCCCCAGGGCATTGTGGGACATGCACCCGCCAGCGAGCCCCAGGGCATTGTGGGACACGCGCCTACCGCTCCCAGGGCATTGTGGGAAATGCCCCCGCCCAGCCCCAGGGCATTGTGTGACACGCGCCTACCGCTCCCAGGGCATTGTGGGACATGCCCCCGCCCAGCCCCAGGGCATTGTGGGAAATGCCCCCGCCCAGCCCCAGGGCATTGTGGGACACACGCCTGCCGCTCCCAGGGCATTGTGGGAAATGCCCCCGCCCAGCCCCAGGGCATTGTGGGACACGCACCCGCCGCCGTCCAGCCCCAGGGCATTGTGGGACACGCACCCGCCGCCGTCCAGCCCCAGGGCATTGTGGGACACGCACCCGCCGCCGTCCAGCCCCAGGGCATTGTGGGACACGCACCCGCCACCGAGCCCCAGGGCATTGTGGGACACGCACCCGCCACCGAGCCCCAGGGCATTGTGGGACATGCACCCGCCACCGAGCCCCAGGGCATTGTGGGACACGCGCCTGCCGCTCCCAGGGCATTGTGGGACACGCGCCCGCCCAGCCCCAGGGCATTGTGGGACATGCACCCGCCACCGAGCCCCAGGGCATTGTGGGACACGCACCCGCCACCGAGCCCCAGGGCATTGTGGGACATGCACCCGCCACCGAGCCCCAGGGCATTGTGGGACACGCGCCTGCCGCTCCCAGGGCATTGTGGGACACGCGCCCGCCCAGCCCCAGGGCATTGTGGGACATGCACCCGCCACCGAGCCCCAGGGCATTGTGGGACACGCGCCTGCCGCTCCCAGGGCATTGTGGGAAATGCCCCCGCCCAGCCTCAGGGCATTGTGTGACACGCACCCACCGCCGCCCAGCCCCAGGGCATTGTGGGACACGCACCCACCACCAAGCCCCAGGGCATTGTGGGACACGCACCCGCCGCTCCCAGGGCATTGTGGGACACGCACACACACACACACCCCCCGCCGCCCAGCCCCAGGGCATTGTGTGACACGCACCCACCGCCGCCCAGCCCCAGGGCATTGTGGGACATGCACCCGCCACCGAGCCCCAGGGCATTGTGGGACATGCACCCGCCCCCCCCCACCCCCCAGCCCCAGGGCATTGTGGGACACGTGCCTGCCGCTCCCAGGGCATTGTGGGACATGCACCCCCCTCCCGCCGCCCAGCCCCAGGGCATTGTGTGCCACGCACCCACCGCCGCCCAGCCCCAGGGCATTGTGGGACACGCGCCTGCCGCTCCCAGGGCATTGTGGGACATGCACTCCCCCCGCCACCCAGCCCCAGGCCATTGTGGGACACACGCCTGCCCGCCCCCACCGCCCAGCCCCAGGGCATTCTGGGACATGTGTCCGCTGCCCAGCCCCCAGCAGAGGGCCCCCCCACAGGGCACTCACGCGGTAGGGGCTGTTGGGGATGTTGACGCCCCCCCAGGACACCATGGCCGTGTGTTTCACCGGCTTCTTGGGTACATAGGAGCAGCTGTAGGTGCCGTTGCCGTTGTCCTTCACCGCCACGTCCACTGAGCTGCCCTCCGCATCCTGGGGGCAGAGCGGGTCAGCCGCCAGCCGGCCCCCAGCCCTCCCTCCTCCTCCCCGGGGGGGGCAGAGCGGGTCAGTCGCCAGCCGGCCCCCAGCCCTCCCTCCTCCTCCCTGGGGGGGCAGAGCGGGTCAGCCGCCAGCCGGCCCCCAGCCCTCCCTCCTCCTCTCCAGTGGGGGGCAGAGCGGGTCAGCCGCCAGCCGGCCCCCAGCTCCCCACCCTCGGGTGCCCTCCGCATCTTGGGGGCAGAGTGGGGTCAAGCCCCCAGTTCCCCACTTGGCACCTCCACCAGAATGAACCTGCCCCCCCCTTTCTGTACACAGACATGCTGACCTGCTCCGTCCCATGCCCCCCAGCCTGGGCCACCCCCATCTGGCACCCCCCTCTCCTCACCTGCACCTGGACCTTGAGAGGGGCCTTCCCGCTGTTCTTGGCATCCACTGTGAACTCTGCTGGTTTGTTGATGGCGACACCCGTCTTCTCCAGCCCAGGCCCGTGGGCTTTCACCTGCGAGGGAGGGGACGCAGGTGAGAGGGGACCCTGCCCTCATGTCAGCCCCACTCCCAGCCCTGGACCTCGCTCCCCTTCCTGAGCTGAGGAGAGAACCCAGGAGTCCTAGCTCCCAGCCCCACCCCCCATCCAATCCACCAGCCCCCAGTCCCCTCCCTGAGCCAGAGAGAACCCAGGAGTCTGGGCTCCCAGCCCCACCCCCTGCTCCCCTCCCTGAGCCGGGCGCCCACCCCCAGCCCTGGCAGGCGGTACCTTCTCAGGGTGCAAGTCGCGGGGGGCGGGGCGGATCTCTGCCATGAAAGGGCTGTGGCGAATGTCGGCCCCGTTGCACAGGACGTGCACGGCGTAGTCGCCCGGCTCCTGGGGCCAGTAGCGCACGTCGCAGGAACCGTCACCCCGGTCGTCACACTCGATCCTGGCCTGGGACGGGCCCTCCACTGAGAACCCTGGGGGGGTAGGGGCGTGGAGGGTTGAGACCAGGGCTCTCGACCCCTCCACCGCCCCCCACGCCCAGGCCTCCAGCTCCGCACCCCCAGGAGGAGACCAGCCCCCCCCAGCCCCTAGCTCCATGGAGGTGGGGTCCCGGGTAGGGCAAGGGCTGGGACCCCACCATCTCACGCCCCACCCCAAGGTGGGGACCCCAGCAGCATCCAAAGCCCTAACACCCCAATTGAGATCCGGGGGCCCTGCCAGGAGCAAGCAGCCCCCCAGACCCAGACTGGAGCCCCCTTGCAGCCTCCCCAGCATTTCCCAGACCCCCTCAGCCTTACTTCCTGGGTGGGACCAAGATTGGGGAATCCAGCTCCTCCCAACTGACTCACCCCCCAGCTCCCTCCACCCCCTAGCTCCATGCACCCCCCATCCAGCTCCCTCCTCACCCAGTGTGCCCACGTCGTCCCCGATGGCCTCCACCACGAAGTCAGCCGACTTGCCGCACACGCCGCCCTCCAGCCCTGGCCCCCAGGCCCGGACCTTCTGGCTGCCGCACTCGGGGCCAACCTTCACCTCAAACGGGCTGTGGGGGTGCGGCAGGAGAAGAGCAGGTCACAACGGGGTCCCCATGGCACCACATCCCCCATGTGTCCCTCCTCCCAGGGCATCTCACACACACACACACACACACACACACACACACACACACAGCCTGCATTGGGGCATCGCCCAGGTCCCCACCCAGCACCAGGGCATCCCGTCCCCAGCCATCTCAGCATGCACCAGGCCCCATAGGTACCCAGCCCACTGTGCCCCCCCAGCAGCCCACAGGGCGCTCACCTGCGTGGCACCTGCTGCCCCCCCCAGGTGATGGTGACCGTGTAGTTCCCGGGCAGGGTGGGGAAATACTCGAAGGCAAAAACCCCATCGCCCAGATCCTTCTGCTTCACACTCTCCAGCCCCTCTGTGGGGAGACGGGATCAGTATGGGGCAGCCCTCCACAGCCCCCCCACCCTCCATGGGGCAGCCCCTCCTGCCACAGGCCCCCCAGATCCTTCTGCTTCATGCTCTCCAGCCCCTCTGTGGGGAGATGGGGTCAGTGTGGGGCAGTCCCCCAGAGCCCCCCCCATGGGGCAGCCCCTCCTGCCACAGGCCCCCCAGATCCTTCTGCTTCACGCTCTCCTGCCCCTCTGTGGGGAGACGGGATCAGTGTGGGGCAGCCCCCCAGAGCCCCCCCATGGGGCAGCCCTGCAATTGCTGCCTGCACGCCCCAGCCACTCCCCCAGCAGGGGGGGTCCACTCACTTGGGCCCTTGACCGTGACCTTGAGCTCCCCACTGCCAGCGCCTTTCGTGTAGACCTTGAAATCCGCCGGCTCCTTCACCCGGAGCCCCTTGGGCTGCAGCCCTCGCCCTGTGGCCCGGCAGGCGCTGGGGCTACAGGCTGCAGGGGAGGGGAGACAGACCGTGAGAGGGACCCAGGCGTCCAGGTGCCTCCCACCCCCACCAGGCACTGGGGTTTCAGTCTCAAAAGAGAGAGGAACCGGGGCTCCCGCTCCCCAGTGACGCACAGCAGGGGGGAGAAAGAGCGAGAAGGACCCAGGTGTCCGGATGCACCCCACCCCCACCAGGCATTGGAGTTATTTGCTAGGCAGTGAGAAAGGGGACCCAGGCATCCGGGGCCACACCCCCGCCACCCAAATGCAGGCTCTCTGGGCCACAGCACGGCTCCCAGGGGAAGGGGGCACCCACCCGCAGCCCTCCTCCCGCCCCCAAGATCACACAGTACCATTAGCCCCGGGCCGGCCTGGCGCCAGGGTGAGGGGCACCAGCCGAGGTTCCGGGACGGCAGCTCATCGAGAGACAGACAGACAGAGAGAGAGCTAGGACAGCTGGGAGCACAGCAGAGAGAGGAGAGAGAGGGGGGTTACCAGGGGGGCAGACAGAGCAGGGACCCCCCCATGCCCCTTGAGGGAGACCCCCATGCCAGGGGGCAGAGAGAGAGAGAGAGAGAGAGAGAGAGCGTGAGAACCCCCCATATCCTTGGGGAACCCCCGAGATGCCCTGGGGGCCCCATGCTGGGGGGAAGAGAGACAGACAGCGGAGACCCCCGCAGATATGGGGCTTTGTGGGAGACCCGCGCTGGCCAGCCCGGCCCCCCGTGCTTACCCTGCCCCACAGCGACGGTGTAGGGGCTGCGGGGGATGGGTGTGCCCCCGAAGGTCACGTGGACGGTGTAGGTGCCCTCAGAGCCTGGGCGGTAGGTGCACCGGAAGGTGCTGTCGCCCTTGTCCTCCAGCTGCTGCTCCACCGTCCCCTTCCGCCCGCTGGGGTCCAGCACCGTCACCTCCACCTCACCGGCTCCCGCGCCTGGGGGGGGGGGGGGAGAGGGGTCAGCCCCAGCCCGGCCCAGCCCCCTCACCTCCACCTCACCCACACCCCTTCACCCGCTGGGGTCCAGCACCGTCATCTCCACCTCGCTGGCTCCCACGCCTGGGGGGGAAGAGGGGTCAGCCCCGGCCCCCCATGGGATCCCCAAGCCCCCTCACCTCCACCTCACCCGCCCCCGCACCTGGGAGGAGAGGGGTCAGCCCCGGCCCGGCCCCCCTTGGGACCCCACACTCACCGGCCGTAAAGACCTCGAAGGAGGTGACCTTGTTGGCAATGTTGCCCGTGGGCTCCAGGCCGGGCCCCTGGGCCGTCACCCGCCCGGCATCGCCCAACGATTTCCCCACCGTCACCTCGAACGGGCTCTTCGCAATGTGCTGCCCTGCGAACAGCACCGTCACCTGGGGACAGCAGGGTTATAGCGGGAGCCGGACGCCAGGGGGCTGGCAGTAGGAGTGGGGGGGGCTGGGAGCCAGGACTCCTGGGTTCTCTCCTGGCTCTGGGAGGGGAGTGGGGGCTGGTGGGTTAGAGCAGGGGGGCTGGGAGCCAGGACTCCTGGGTTCTCTCCCCAGGACTGGGAGGGCTCTGAGACCTGGTGACTAGATTGGAGAGGGGGGAACAAGGGATTCTCACCTTGTGGACCCCCGTCACTTTGGGAATGTATGAGACAGAGAAAGTTCGGTTCTTGTCATTGTTCGCGATGACCTTGGCCTATGGAGAGAAACTGCATTAGATTGAGAGCCCCCCTGCCAGTGCCCCTCACTCCCAACCCGCAGCCCCTGCTAGCCCTGCCCTGGGCTCCCCCCGAGCTCTGCTGGTGCCCCTCACTCCTGACCCGCAGCCCCTGCTAGCCCAGCCCTGGGCTCCCCCCCAGCTGGTGCCCCTCCCTGCCAGCCCTGCCCCCCCAGCCCTGCTGGTGCCCCTCACTCCCAACCCGCAGCCCCTGCCAGCCCTGCCCCCCCCAGCACTTCCAGTGCCCCTCACTCCCGACCCACAGCCCCTGCCAGCCCTGCCCCCCCAGCCCTGCTGGTGCCCCTCACTCCCAACCCGCAGCCCCTGCCAGCCCTGCCCCCCCCCAGCACTTCCAGTGCCCCTCACTCCCGACCCACAGCCCCTGCCAGCCCTGCCCCCCCACCAGCCCTGCTGGTGCCCCTCACTCCCGACCCGCAGCCCCTGCCAGCCCTGCCCCCTGCCCAGCCCTGCCGGTGCCCCTCACTCCCGACCTGCAGCCCCTGCCCCCCCCCCCAGCCCTGCTGGTGCCCCTCACTCCTGACCCGCAGCCCCTGCCAGCCCTGCCCCCCCCAGCCCTGCTGGTGCCCCTCACTCCCGACCCGCAGCCCCTGCCAGCCCTGGCCCCCCCCAGCTCTGCAGGTGCCCCTCACTCCCGACCCGCAGCCCCTGCCAGCCCTGGCCCCTGCCCAGCCCTGCCGGTGCCCCTCACTCCCGACCCGCAGCCCCTGCCAGCCCAGCCCTGCCCCCCCCCAGCTCTGCAGGTGCCCCTCACTCCCGACCCGCAGCCCCTGCCAGCCCTGCCCCCTGCCCAGCCCTGCTGGTGCCCCTCACTCCCGACCCGCAGCCCCTGCCAGCCCAGCCCTGCCGGTGCCCCTCACTCCCGACCCGCAGCCCCTGCCAGCCCAGCCCTGCCGGTGCCCCTCACTCCCGACCCGCAGCCCCTGCCAGCCCAGACCTGGGCTCCCACCTCTTCTCTGTGCCCAGCTGGGTCCTCCACGTAGACCAGGACGTCGCCCTGGCCAGCGCTGATGGTCTCCACGGTGAACTCCGCCTTTCTCTTCACCATGTTCCCCGTGGCCTCAATACCTGGGGGCGGAGTCAGCCCGGGATGGGGCGGAGTCAGCCCCCCACCCCGGCACACACAGAGGGCAATGGTGATGCAGTCATGGGGTGAGGAGGGGCAGGGGACTGGAGAGCCCCAATGAGGGAGGGGCCTGGCCCCCCAAGTCAGTCTCTGCCCCAGGAGCAGAAGGAGCAGGGAGGGTCAACCCAGAAGTGTCCCCCCAGAGGGGGAAGAGGGAGAGGCTGGCCTATGGGGGGGCTACCCCACCGGTCTGGGCTGGCCTCCAGGACTCACCGGGGCCGTAAGCTCGCGCCTTCTTGGGGTTCAGCTTGGGGCGCAGGGGGGCACCCGGCTTGAGCTTGGCCTTGGGGAACTGGGACAGGTAGGTCATGACCGAGTGCTCGTCCACATTGGGATCCACGATCTCCTCCGGGGTGATGACCTGCCATGGGGACGGGGGTCAGACCTGCCACCGTGCCCCCCAGCCTGCCCCACATCCCCTGGACACTGCTCCCCCAGCATCCTCCCGGCCTGCCCGACATCCCCTGGACACTGCTCCCCCAGCCCCCCAGCATACCCCCACCCCCCTGGCCTGCCTCACATACCCTGGACATCGCTCCCCCCCCTCCAGCTCCCCCAGCACCCCCCAGACACCTGCAACCCTAGCTCCAGGAACGCCCCCAGTCCCTCAGGACAGCACCGGCCCCACACCTGGGGGATGCCGAGCCAGTCGTCAGCCTGCTGCATGGCCTCACGGGCGTTGTTGATGGGTTTGCTGGCATCCCAGGAGTCCCAGTCGGGGCAGAGACCTGGGGGAGCAGGGGGGTTAGTGGCACATGGAGTTCCCCCCATCCCCCATTGGGGGCCCTGCTGGCCGCCTCCCCTGGGGGGGGCCAGGGCTGCACTGTGGCCATGGCAGGAGCACAACTGAGGGGGCTGATCTTCCCTCGATCTCACTTCCCTGCCCCCACGAGCCTCCCGATGGCCTGATGCCATCCGCCACAATACCTTGGAGCCAGAAACAATGGCACCATGGGGCACTGCACCCCCTGCCCCTCTCCCCTGTGGCCCCACGTCCCCTGCCCCCAGCCCCCACCCCTGGTGCTCTGCACCCCCAGGCCCCTCCCCCAGTACCCCGCGCCCCCCTCCCTGGGGCACTGCACCCCCTGCCCACTCCCCCAGTACCCCACATCTCCTGCCCCCAGCCCCCCTTCCCCGAGGCCCCACAGCCCCCTCCCCCGGGGTCCCAGGCCCCGCCCCCTCACCCGGGGCACAGCTGTCCACCAGGGCCCCCAGGGCCCGCCCGCTCTGCCAGTCCTTGCTGAAGTTGGTGATGGGCAGCTCGGGCAGCTTGTTCTGGATCCAGCCCAGCAGCCGCTGCTTCGGCGTCTGCTTCTTGGTCTCCTCGTCGTCCTCCTCGTCCCACATGGGCATGGAGATGGAGTAGTGCAGGATGAGCGTCCAGATCAGCCCCAGGATCAGCTTCAGGTTCCCATCCACGATGGCCTTGCTGTCTGCGGGGAGACAGGGGGTCAGCACGGGGGGCCGGGCGCCAGCATCCCACTCCCCCTCGTCCCCCTGCACCGAGCATCCCTCTCAGCCCCCACCCCCGTACCCAGGAAAACACATTAATGGTTTCTTCCGGAGGGCTGTGGGTCAGGAGTGGGGGGCACCCATGGAGCTAGGGGGAGCCCAGGGCTGGGCAGGCTAGGGCTGCAGGTCAGGAGTGAGGGGCACCGGCAGGGCTGGTGGGGCTGGGCTCGGCTGGCAGGGGCTGCAGGTCGGGAGTGAGGGGCACCCATGGAGCTAGGGGGAGCCCAGGGCTGGGCTGGCAGGGGCTGCGGGTTGGGAGTGAGGGGCACCGGCAGGGCTAGGGGGAGCCCAGGGCTGGGCTGGCTGGTGCTGCGGGTCGGGAGTGAGGGGCATTGGCAGGGCTGTGGGGGGGCAGGGCTCAGCTAGCAGGGGCTGCGAGTCAGAAGTGAGGGGCATCGGCAGAGCTGGGGGGTAGGGGCAGGGCTGGGGGTCGGGAGTGAGGGGCTCCAGCAGGGCTGGGGAGGAGCAGGACCAGGCTGGCAGGGGCTGCGGGTCGGGAGTGAGGGGCACCGGCAGAGCTGGGGGGTAGGGGCAGGGCTGGGGCTGCGCGTCGGGAGTGAGGGGCACCGGCAGAGCTGGGGGGGAGCAGGACCAGGCTGGCAGGGGCTGTGGGTCAGGAGTGAGGGGCACCGGCAGAGCTGGGGGGTAGGGGCAGGGCTGGGGCTGCGCGTTGGGAGTGAGGGGCACCGGCAGAGCTGGGGGGGAGCAGGACCAGGCTGGCAGGGGCTGCGGGTCGGGAGTGAGGGGCTCCAGCAGGGCTGGGGAGGAGCAGGACCAGGCTGGCAGGGGCTGCGGGTCGGGAGTGAGGGGCTCCAGCAGGGCTGGGGGGGAGCAGGACCAGGCTGGCAGGGGCTGCGGGTCAGGAGTGAGGGGCACCGGCAGAGCTGGGGGGGAGCAGGACCAGGCTGGCAGGGGCTGTGGGTCAGGAGTGAGGGGCACCGGCAGAGCTAGGGGGTAGGGGCAGGGCTGGGGCTGCGCGTCGGGAGTGAGGGGCACCGGCAGAGCTGGGGGGGAGCAGGACCAGGCTGGCAGGGGCTGCGCGTCGGGAGTGAGGGGCACCGGCAGAGCTGGGGGGGAGCAGGACCAGGCTGGCAGGGGCTGCGGGTCAGGAGTGAGGGGCACCGGCAGAGCTGGGGGGTAGGGGCAGGGCTGGGGCTGCGCGTCGGGAGTGAGGGGCACCGGCGGAGCTGGGGGGGAGCAGGACCAGGCTGGCAGGGGCTGCGGGTCAGGAGTGAGGGGCATCGGCAGAGCTGGGGGGGAGCAGGACCAGGCTGGCAGGGGCTGGGGGTCGGGAGTGAGGGGCACCGGCAGAGCTGGGGGGGAGCAGGACCAGGCTGGCAGGGGCTGTGGGTCAGGAGTGAGGGGCACCGGCAGAGCTGGGGGGTAGGGGCAGGGCTGGGGCTGCGCGTCGGGAGTGAGGGGCACCAGCGGAGCTGGGGAGGAGCAGGACCAGGCTGGCTGGGGCTGCGCGTTGGGAGTGAGGGGCACCGGCAGAGCTGGGGGGGAGCAGGACCAGGCTGGCAGGGGCTGCGGGTCAGGAGTGAGGGGCACCGGCAGAGCTAGGGGGTAGGGGCAGGGCTGGGGCTGCGCGTCGGGAGTGAGGGGCACCGGCAGAGCTGGGGGGGGAGCAGGACCAGGCTGGCAGGGGCTGCGGGTCAGGAGTGAGGGGCACCGGCAGAGCTAGGGGGTAGGGGCAGGGCTGGGGCTGCGCGTCGGGAGTGAGGGGCACCGGCAGAGCTGGGGGGGAGCAGGACCAGGCTGGCAGGGGCTGCGGGTCAGGAGTGAGGGGCACCGGCAGAGCTAGGGGGTAGGGGCAGGGCTGGGGCTGCGCGTCGGGAGTGAGGGGCACCGGCAGAGCTGGGGGGGAGCAGGACCAGGCTGGCAGGGGCTGCGGGTCAGGAGTGAGGGGCACCGGCAGAGCTGGGGGGGAGCAGGACCAGGCTGGCAGGGGCTGCGGGTCAGGAGTGAGGGGCACCGGCAGAGCTGGGGGGTAGGGGCAGGGCTGGGGGTCGGGAGTGAGGGGCACCGGCAGAGCTGGGGGGTAGGGGCAGGGCTGGGGGTCGGGAGTGAGGGGCACCGGCAGAGCTGGGGGGTAGGGGCAGGGCTGGGGGTCGGGAGTGAGGGGCACCGGCAGAGCTGGGGGGGAGCAGGACCAGGCTGGCAGGGGCTGTGGGTCGGGAGTGAGGGGCACCGGGGGTCCAGCCATGACCCTTCCATCAGGGGATCCACCCGGCCCCAGAAGAAGACTGTTTCCCAGGCTGCCCCATGTCCATTCATTGCAGACCCCTCCCCCACCCTGCGGCGGGGCTGGCTTGGGGCCCGGATTGAGGGGGAGGGGAACTGGCGGGAGGGGGGGGCGCTGAGACCACAGAGACAGAGCCCAGCCTGACTCACTCTGGGGACAGGAGCCAGGGCCCAGGAGCAGGGGCTGCAGGTCGGGACTGAGGGGCACCAGCACCACCCCCTCTCCATGTGTCCCAGCCCCCTGCTCCGACCCACAAGCCCCCACTCCCTTCCCAGAGCTGGGAGAAAACCCAGGTGTCCGGGCTCCCAGCCCCCCCTGCTGTAACCACCAGCCCCCACTCCCCTCACAGAGCAGGGGACAGAACCCAGGTGTCCAGGCTCCCAGCCCCCCCTGCTCTAACCACCAGGCCCCACTCCCCTCACAGAGCAGGGGAGAGAACCCAGGCGTCCGGGCTCCCAGCCCCTTGTAAGCCCCTGAGCAGAGCACTGCACAGAGGAATGGTCACCCCCCAACACCCCCAAACTGTCTGTGCCCATCCCCTGGGGGGCTGGGCAGGGGGACCCCAGCCCATCTCCATGCCATGGGGGATCCCCCTGCACCCGCAGGGCACACGGTACGTGAACAGGGTCAGTGTCAGCCCACTGGGATCCCCCAGTGCCCTGTCCCTCAGGGTGGGGAGTCCCGGCCCAGCCAGGCCAGCACGCGGGGGGGTCTTGCCAGGATCTCCCCCTCATTTTAGCGGATGACCCACCCCTCCCTCTATTCCCGGAGGCGCCGCCCGACACTCCAACATTTTTTAGCCTTATATGGAGCGGCCGCCAGACACCGACTCCTCCCGATGGATCCTGCATCCCCCCCAGCACCAGGGGAGGGGGGCCCAGGCCCCGCCCAGCCCAGGCCCTGAATGAGAGCAGGGAGCTCCCAGCCTGGGACAGTTACTCCTACTCCAGGCGGGACCAGCCTGGCCCTGGGCCCCCCAACCCCGCCGGTGCCCCTCACTCCCGACCCGCAGCCCCCGCCAGCCTGGCCCTGGGCCCCCCAACCCCGCCGGTGCCCCTCACTCCCGACCCGCAGCCCCCGCCAGCCTGGCCCTGGGCCCCCCAACCCCGCCGGTGCCCCTCACTCCCGACCCGCAGCCCCCGCCAGCCTGGCCCTGGGCCCCCCCAACCCCGCCGGTGCCCCTCACTCCTGACCCGCAGCCCCCGCCAGCCTGGCCCTGGGCCCCCCAACCCCGCCGGTGCCCCTCACTCCCGACCCGCAGCCCCCGCCAGCCTGGCCCTGGGCCCCCCAACCCCGCCGGTGCCCCTCACTCCCGACCCGCAGCCCCCACCAGCCTGGCCCTGGGCCCCTCAACCCCGCCAGGGCCCCTCACTCCCGACCCGCAGCCCCCGCCAGCCTGGCCCTGGGCCCCTCAACCCCGCCGGTGCCCCTCACTCCCGACCCGCAGCCCCCGCCAGCCTGGCCCTGGGCCCCTCAACCCCGCCGGTGCCCCTCACTCCCGACCTGCAGCCCCTGCCCCCCAGCCCTACCGGTGCCCCTCACTCCTGACCCGCAGCCCCTGCCAGCCTGGCCCTGGGCCCCCCAACCCCGCTGGTGCCCCTCACTCCCGACCCGCAGCCCCCGCCAGCCTGGCCCCACTGGTGCCCCTCACTCCCGACCCGCAACCCCCACCAGTCTGGCCCTGGGCCCCCCAACCCCGCCGGTGCCCCTCACTCCCGACCCGCAGGCCCTGCCAGTCTGGCCCTGGGCCCCCTAACCTCTCCCGGTGCCCCTCACTCCCAACCCACAGGCCCCGCCAGCCTGGCCCCGCTGGTGCCCTTCACTCCCGACCCGCAGGCCCCGCCAGCCTGGCCCTGGGCCCCCCAACCCCGCCGGTGCCCCTCACTCCCGACCCACAGGCCCGGCCAGCCTGGCCCTGGGCCCTCCAACCCCGCCGGTGCCCCTCCCGACCCACAGGCCCCGCCAGCCTGACCCCGCTGGTGCCCCTCACTCCCGAACTGCAGGCTCCGCCAGCCTGGCCCTGGGCCCCCCAACCCCGCCAGTGCCCCTCACTCCCGACCTGCAGCCCCCGCTAGCCTAGCCCTGCTGGTGCCCCTCACTCCCGACCCGCAGCCCCCGCCAGCCTGGCCCTGGGCCCCCCAACCCTACCGGTGCCCCTCACTCCCGACCTGCAGCCCCCGCTAGCCTGGCCAGTGCCCCACACTCCCAACCCGCAGCCCCTGCTAGCTCGGTCCTGGGCCCCCCAACCCTACCAGTGCCCCTCACTCCCAACCCACAGCCCCTGCTAGCCTGGCCCTGGGCTCCCCCTAGCTCTGTCGGTGCCCCTCACTCCTGACCTGCAGCCCCTGCTAGCCCAGCCCTGGGCCCCCCAGCTCTGCCGGTGCCCCTCAATTCCCCACAGGAGCCTTTAGAGACCGATGACCCCGATGGGTGTCCCTTACAGTGTCCAGATAGGTCTTACCCCAAGTCTCCAGCAGTACATGGCCATGCCCCCCTTCTGCACAGACTCCCCCACACACACCTAGCCAGCACCTTGGAGGGAGCTTTAATTCCCAGTCAGCCCCCCCAGCCAGGCCCAGGCCGCATTCCACTGTGGGCCCCGCATTCCCCAGGCCCTAACCACCTTCTGGTGCCCACAGCTCCTCTGAGCTGCCGGAGAAGGGGGCCTGATGAGGCGACCCCCACATCCTCCCAGCCCCCTTCCTTCCGCTGGGCTCTGGCCCGGGTGAACAGCACAATCCTGGGATGAGAAACAGACCCGCCCCCCCCCCCCCGGCCTTTGTTACAGGCTGCATAACGGAGACTCCCCTCCCCCAGGCCGCAGTGCCCCTCACTCCCGACCCGCAGCCCCTGCCAGCCCAGCCCTGACCCCCAGCTCTGCCGGTGCCCCTCACTCCCGACCCGCAGCCCCTGCCAGCCCTGCCCTGACCCCCAGCTCTGCCGGTGCCCCTCACTCCCGACCCGCAGCCCCTGCCAGCCTGGCCTGTGCCCCCTCCCAGCCCCGCTGGTGCCCCTCACTCCCGACCCGCAGCCCCCTGCCAGCCCAGCCCTGGACTCCCCGGCCCTCGTCGTGCTGGGACCATCCAGTGAGAAGCGAATTGGTCTTGTGGGTTGCGGGGGGGGGGGCAGCTGCACATCTTTACTCCCGGGGGGCTGCCCCACGCCGGGGTCACAGGGGATGCATCTACACCCCCAACTGCTTCCTGCCCCATCTCAGAGCCCCAACCCCGAGCTCCGTGGGGAGACGGTCCAGGGAGTCCCCCCGTCACATGGTGAGGAGGGGGGAAGCGTCCCAGGGGAGTTTGGGGGGCTGAGCTTGGGATGGACCCCCCCAGGAATCGTTCCCTTTTCCTGCTCTTCCCCCAGCCCCACAGGGAGCCAGGCCGCTGAGCCCCCAGATAGCCCCACCCCACAGCTTCCCCTGTCACCACCACCGCTAGGAGCCTAAGTCAGCAGCAGCCCCTGTGGGGGGCTCCCTGCCCCACCCCCCAGCCACAGACCCGCTCCCTCAGCTCGCCCCCCATGCACAGACCTAGAGCTCCCCACTTCGGGTGCCCCATTCCGACACCCACCAAAACTCCGCTCGTGTCGCCAAGATCCTCACCAGGGGCCAAGCCCATGCCCCCATTCATCCCCCGCTGCCACCGCATCTTCCCCCGAGGGACCCCCATCTCTCCCTGCTCCCTGGGACCCCCCCGGAGCCCCCTAGCACCGCCATTCCCTCACAGGGACCCCCGGGCACCCCGGAGCCCCCCAGAGCCGCCATTCCCCCCGGAGCCCCCCTAGCACCGCCATTCCCTCACAGGGACCCCCGGGCACCCCGGAGCCCCCTCAGAGCCGCCATTCCCCCCTAGGGACCCCCCGGAGCCCCCCTAGCACCGCCATTCCCTCACAGGGACCCCCGGGCACCCCGGAGCCCCCCAGAGCCGCCATTCCCCCCGGAGCCCCCCCAGAGCCGCCATTCCCCCCGGCGCCCCCCCCCCGGCTCACCGATGGAGACCAGCTTGATGTTCTCGCGCTCCAGGAACTCCAGCGCCACCGACACGTTCTCCAGCTGCATCTGCCGGAAGGTGGGGCGCTGGTTGTACTTGCGCCCCAGTTTCTTCTGGCTCAGCACCTCGAGCAGCGCGATGAGCCGCAGCCCGTCGGCCAGGTCCGCCTGCAGGTTGGCGATGCGCTTCTGGACGCACTTCAGGTGCTCGTTGCACCAGCGGGTGAAGGTGTTTTGCTGGATTTTCTTCCAGGGCGCGTCCTCCGCCAGGTCCTTCTCCGTGGCCGGCATCTCGCCCGCAGCCACCGCCTCGCCCGCAGCCGCGCCGGCCTGGGGCAGCCGCGCCTGGGAGCCGCTCATTATAACGGCGGGGCGGAGCCGAGCCGGGCCGAGCTGGGGAGGAGCCGGGGGCGTGAGCGGGGGGCGGGGAGACCGCTGGGGGGGCGCGGGGAGATCCCCCCTCCCCTGGGAGCGGGGCGCGGGGAGACCGCTGGGGGTGCTGGGGGGGGCGCCGGGAGATCCCCCCTCCCCTTGGAGCGGGGCGCGGGGAGATCCCCCCCTCCCCTGGGAGTGGGGCGCGGGGAGACCGCTGGGGGTGCTGGGGGGGGCGCGGGGAGATCACCCCTCCCCTGGGAGCGGGGCGCGGGGAGACCCCTGGGGGCGCTGGGGGGGGCGCGGGGAGATCCTCCTCCCCTGGGAGCGAGGGGCGGGGAGACCGCTGGGGGTGCTCGGGGGGGGGCGCCGGGAGATCCCCCCTCCCCTTGGAGCGGGGCGCGGGGAGACCCCTGGGGGCGCTGGGGGCGGCGCGGGGAGATCCTCCTCCCCTGGGAGCGGGGGGCGGGGAGATCTCTGGGGGCGCGGGGAGATCCTCCTCCCCTGGGAGCGGTGCGCGGGGCGACCCGTGGGGGCGCTGGGGGGGCGCGGGGAGGTCCTCCTCCCCGGGAAGCGGGGCGCGGGGCGACCCGTGGGGGCGCTGGGGGGGCGAGGGAGATCCCCTTCCCCTGGGAGCGGGGGGTGGGGAGACCCCTGGGGGCGCTGGGGGGAGCGCGGGGAGATCCCCCCTCCCCTGGGATCGGGGCGCACGGAAAGGGGGACGCGGGGGGCGCAGCACAGAGGCTGGGCTCCACCAGGGCCGCGCGGAGGTGGGGGCTCGGTGCTCCCCCCTCCCCGGGCTGCGGCAGCAGCACCCAGACAGACACTGACCCAGACAGACGTTGACTCACGTCCACACACTGACAGGGTCACACCCGTGACAACCCCGCGGGAGCGGGGGGGGAGGGAAGAGGAGGGGGGCCGGGGGCACCAGTGACTTGGGACCCCGCGCTGGAGGGGGAGGGGTGCTGGGGACCCAGGAGATCGGCCGTGGGGGAGGGGAATTTCTCCCCCTCCCCCAGGTCCTCCAGGCGCCAGAGCCGGGCGGGCTCCCACACGCCAGCCCGCTGCATTCCTGGGCTGGGAGGGGAGCTGGCGGCGCCGGTCCCGCACGGCCCCCCCCCCCGGCTGTGCCCCCTCCCCGATCCCCTGGGTCCCTGCCCATCCCCTGGGTCCCTGCCCCTCGGCCCCGCCCCCGCCGATCGCCTGGGTCCCTGCCCTTCACCCCCTTATCTCCTGGGTCCCCGCCCCTCGTCCCCCCCATTCCTGGGTCCCTGCCCATCACCTGGGTCCCCGCCCCTCGTCCCCCCCCCCATTCCTGGGTCCCTGCCCATCACCTGGGTCCCTGCCCCTCACTGCTCCATCACCTGGGTCCCTGCCCCTCGGCCCCGCCCCCGCCGATCGCCTGGGTCTCTGCCCCTCACCTGGGTCCCTGCCCTTCACCCCCTTATCTCCTGGGTCCCTGCCCCTCGTCCCCCCCATTCCTGGGTTCCTGCCCATCACCCAGGTCCCTGCCCCTCACAGCTCCATCACCTGGGTCCCTGCCCCTTGTCCCGCCCCCGATCGCCTGGGTCCCTGCCCTTCGCCCCCCCCACCGCCCGATTGCCTGGGTCCCTGCCTATCACCCAGGTCCCTGCCCCTCACCCCCATCATCTAGGTCCCTGCCCCTTGTCCCCCCCAATCACCTGGGCCCCTGCCCCTTGCCCCCTCATCAGCTGGGTCCCTCACCCCACCCCACACCCCCAATCGCTTGGGTCCCTGCCCCTCCCCCCCCCCGATCGCCTGGGTCCCTGCCCATCACCCCACCCCCCGATTGCCGGGGTCCCTGTCCCTCACCCTGCTTATCACCTGGGCCCCCTGTCCCTCAATCCCCAATCACCTGGGTCCCTGCCCCTCACCCCACATCGCCTGGGTCCCCTGCCTCTTCCACCCCTCCCCCCATCGCCTGGGTCACCTCCCTTCACCCTGGGGCCTGCCTGTAACCTCCCCACCCCCGAATGAAAACTCAGGGCTCCATGACACCCCCTGTGGGAGAACCCAGCCTGGGGGCAGAGCTGGGGGGAGGGTAGGAGGGATCCCCAGTCACTGCAGAGCCCAGGAGGTACTGAGATTTGGGGGGCTGACCAGACAGTGTGCTCTTGAGGCCCATGGGCTGCAAACAGGGCCCAGTTTGGGGGTGACTGCCCTGCCCCCCCACTAGGGCTGGGCGGTTAACCCTGCACGCGCCTGACCCGTGACTCAGAACCGCTTTGGGAGAAGCAACCACAACGGCTGCACAGAAAGAGGGGGGCCCCACCCAGGCTTCCGGACACAGCCAGCCATCGCCTGGCCCCCCACGCCCCATGGGTTGTGCAACATCGCGGCCCAGAAGGCAGCTGCTCAAGAGTGGGGGGCACCAGCAGAGCTGGGGGGCAGGGGGCTGCGGGTCGGGAGTGAGGGGCACCGGCAGGGCTGGGGGGCAGGGGGCTGCGGGTCGGGAGTGAGGGGCACCGGCAGGGCTGGGGGGCAGGGGGCTGCGGGTCGGGAGTGAGGGGCACCGGCAGGGCTGGGGGGCAGGGGCCTGCGGGTCGGGAGCGAGGGGCACCGGCAGGGCTGGGGGGCAGGGGGCTGCGGGTCGGGAGTGAGGGGCACCGGCAGGGCTGGGGTGGCTTTGGGTATTGGGGCCCCGCCCGACCACACCCTAAGTCACGGTGGAGAATCAGGTCGACACGCCCCCTGGTGCCCAAAATCCGTATGGCTGAGCCTGTGTGCATGTGAGCAGCGTCTCCTCCCGGCCACCGTCCGGCCACCAATACCCCCCCACTACCCCCCCTGCCCCCCCGCACCCCATCTCTCTACCAGCTGCCTGCTCCATCCCCCCTGACCTAGCCCCACCCCCTCTGCCTACCTACCTACCCCCACCCCTGCAGCTACCCCTACCCCCACCCCCTCAGCTACCCCCACCCCCTCCACCTACCTACCCCCACCCCCCGCAGCTACCCCCACTCCCTCCAGCTACCTACCCCCACCCCCCACCTACCTACCCCCACCCCTGCAGCTGCCCTACCCCCCACCTACCTACCCCCACCCCTGCAGCTACCCTACCCCCCACCTACCTACCCCCACCCCTGCAGCTACCCCTACCCCCCACCTACCTACCCCCACCCCTGCAGCTACCCCTACCCCCCCACCTACCTACCCCCACCCCCTCCAGCTACCCCCAGCTACCTACCCCCACCCCCTGCCTACCTACCTACCCCTACGCCTCCAGCTACCCCTACCCCCCACCTACCTACCTACCCCCCAACTACCTACCCCTACGCCCCCACCTACCTACCCCCACCCCCTCCAGCTACCCCCACCCCCTCCACCTACCTACCTGCAGCCACCCCCTGCAGCCACCCCTACCCCCACCTACCTCCCTACCCCCACCCCCTCCAGCTACCCCCACCCCTTCCAGCTACCTACCCCCACCCCCTGCCTACCTACCTACCCCCATCCCTCCAGCTACCCCTACCCCCCACCTACCTACCTACCCCCACCACTGCAGCTACCCCTACCCCCCACCTACCTACCCCCACCCCTCCAGCTACCCCTACCCCCCACCTACCTACCCCCACCCCCTACCTACCTACCTACCCCCAGCCCTCCAGCTACCCCTACCCTCCACCTACCCATCCCCACCCCCTCCAGCTACCCCCACCCCCTCCACCTACCTACTCCCACCCCCTGCCTACTTACCTATCCCCACCCCTCCAGCTACCCCTACCCCCCCACCTACCTACCCCCACCCTCTCCAGCTACACCCACACCCTCCACCTACCTACCCCCACCCCCTGCCTACCTACTTACCCCCACCCCTCCAGCTACCCCTACCCCCCCACCTACCTACCCCACCCCCTCCAGCTACACCCACACCCTCCACCTACCTACCCCCACCCCCTGCCTACCTACTTACCCCCACCCCTCCAGCTACCCCTACCCCCCACCTACCTACATACCCCCACCCACTACCTACCTACCTATCCCCACCCTCTTCAGCTACCCCTACCCCCCACCTACCTATCCCCACCCCCTCCAGCTACCCCCACCTACCTACCCCCACCCCCTCCACTTACGTACCTACCTACCCCCACCCCCTCCAGCTACCCCCAGACCCATCTGCCTACCTACTTACCCCTGCTCCCTCCAGCTACCCCCACCCCCTCCACCTAGCTGCCTACCCCCACCCCCTACCTACCTACCCCCACCCCCTCCACCTTTCCCCACCCCCTCTGCCCACCTACCCCCACTCCCTCCAGCTACCCCCACCTGCCCTCCACCTACCTACCTACCCCCACCCCCTCCAGCTACACCCACCCCCTCCACCTACGTACCTACCTACCCCCACCCCCTCCAGCTACACCCACTCCCTCCACCTACCTACCCCCACCCACCTACCTACCTATCCCCACCCCCTCCAGCTACCCCTACCCCCACCTACCTACCCCCACCCCCTCCACCTACATACCTATCTACCCCACCCCCTCCAGCTACACCCACCCCCTCCACCTACCTATCCCCACCCCCTCCAGCTACCCCACCCCCTCCACCTACCTACCCCCACCCCCTACCTACCTACCCCCACCCCTCCAGCTACACCCACCACCTCCACCTACCTACTTACCCCCACCCCCTCTGCCTACCTACCTATCCCCACCCCCTCCAGCTACCCCCACCCCCTACCTACCTACCCCCACCCCTCCAGCTACACCCACCACCTCCACCTACCTACTTACCCCCACCCCCTCTGCCTACCTACCTATCCCCCACCTACCTACCCCCACCCCCTCTAGCTACCCCTACCCCCACCTACCTACCCCCACCCCCTCCAGCTACACCCACCCCCTCCACCTACCTTCCTATCCCCACCCCTCTACCTACCTATCTACCCCCACCCCCTCCAGCTACCCCACCCCCTCCAGCTACCTACCCCCACCTCCTCCAGCTACCCCCATCCCCTCCATCTACCTACCCCCACCCCCTCCACCTATCTACGCCCACCCCCCCAGCTACCCCACCCCCTCCATCTACCTACCCCCACCTCTTCCAGCTACCCCCACCCCCTCCACCTATCTATGCCCACCCCCTCCAGCTACCCCCACCCCCTCCACCTACCTACGTACTCCCACCCCCTCCATGTATCTTCACCCCCTCCACCTACCTACCTACCCCCACCTCCTCCAGCTACCCCCACCCCCTCCACCTACCTACGTACTCCCACCCCCTCCATGTATCTTCACCCCCTCCACCTACCTACCTACCCCCACCTCCTCCAGCTACCCCCACCCCCTCCACCTACTATGTACTCCCACCCCCTCCACGTATCCTCACCCCCTCCAGCTACCCCCACCCCCTCCAACTACCTACCTATCCCCACCCCCCTCTGCCTACCTACCTACGCCCACCCACTCCACCTACCTACCTATCCCCACTCCCCCTTCAGCTATCCATCCACCAACCCACCCATCCTCTATCCCCCCACACCTCATCTATCTATCTATCTCTCTGTCCCCACACACTCCTCTATCTATCTATCCCCAGCCACCCCCATCCATTTATCTATCTGTCTGCAGATACAGCCCCCGCCCCCTCCTCTCGTTCCCACTTGATGCAAACCCAAGTTCCTGGGCTCTACACTGGGGAGAAGCTCTGCTCAGGGCTGCCCCAGGGCTCTGACTAGTTGATCTAATGGGGCGTTCAGCTTCCCCCGCCCCATTACAGGGAACAGGGGTGGGCACTGAGGGGAGGGGTGCAGGCTCCAACCCTGATGCTGTGGGGCAGGGGGAGGACAGAGAGCTGGACTCCCCAGCTGGGGCAGGATGCTGTAAAGGGTGGGGAGGGCAGGCCCTGACCTCTCTGGTCTGGGGTCTGGCTGAGTCCAGAGCTCAGGCCCCACAGGATTCAGGGTCTGGCATCCTAAAGGGGCAGGGACAGGCCTAGCAAATGGAAAGAGGCAAGGAAACTGCCCCCAGCCCCAGCCTTGCCGGAGCCCCTCACTCCTGACCCACAGCCCCTGCCAGCCTGGGCTCTGTGGAGCTGGGAAAGGATTATCTCTGTGAAATGTGTCCCGAGTAGCTCAGTGCCAACAAATGGGCCTGCAGTGCTGTGATTCAGCCACCAAGCGGCGCCACCCCAACCCACTCCCCTCCCCGCCCACTCCCGACCTCCCACGCAAACTCCCAGCGCAGGGACCTGGCTTCATATTTTCCCCTTATTTGGAGAGTTCAGTTTCCCTGGGATTTTTAAATAACAAGACAAAAGTGTCCACCCCGTCCCCAGGGCCAGGCTAGCAGGGTTGCGGGTTGGGAGTGAGGGGCACCAGCGGGGCTGGGGGGGGCAGGCCTGAGCTAGCAGGGCTGCGGGTCGGGAGTGAGGGGCACCAGCGGGGCTGGAGGGAGCCCAGGGCTGGGCTGGCTGGGGCTGCGGGTCAGGAGTGAGGGGCACTGCTGGGGCTGGGGGGGCAGGGCTGGGCTAGCAGGGGCCGTGGGTCAGGAGTGAGGGGCACTGCTGGGGCTGGGGGCGCAGGGCTGGGCTAGCAGGGGCTGCGGGTCGGGAGTGAGGGGCACCGGCGGGGCTGTCAGGGCAGGGCTGGGCTAGCAGGGGCTGCGGGTCGGGAGTGAGGGGCACCGGCAGGGCTGGGGGGGCGCAGGGCTGGGCTAGCAGGGGCTGCGGGTCGGGAGTGAGGGGCACCGGTGGGGCTGTCAGGGGCAGGGCTGGGCTAGCAGGGGCTGCGGGTCGGGAGTGAGGGGCACTGGCGGGGCTGTGGGGGGCAGGGCTGGGCTAGCAGGGGCTGCGGGTCGGGAGTGAGGGGCACCGGCAGGGCTGGGGGTCTGCACTCTATAATTTATATTTGGGGTGAGCTGGGGGCAGAGGAGCAGCCAGGCAGGGGGTCCTGTTGTGTGTGGGGGGAGAGGGGTGGTTCCCCAAGCTGTTGTGGGAGCATTGGGGGTGGGTTCCATGTCTCAGATGGGGTTAAAGGTATCTGGGGAGCCCCCCAGGCCCAGGGGTTTGATGTGGGCTGAGCCCCCTCCCATCCCATCCATCCCGCTGGCCTGGGCCTGAGGCAGCAGCTGCAGCTTCAAACAGCCTGAGTTACTGACCCCCCAACCCGTCCATCTGTCCAACCATCCTTCCGTCTGTCCGTCCATCCCCTCACCGGTCCGTCTGTCCGTCCATCCTTACGTCTGTCCGTCCACCCCCCCACCGGTCCGTCTGTCCGTCCATCCTTCCGTCTGTCCGTCCATCCCCTCACCGGTCCGTCTGTCCGTCCATCCTTCCGTCTGTCCGTCCACCCCCCCACCGGTCCGTCTGTCCGTCCATCCTTCCGTCTGTCCGTCCATCCCCCCACCGGTCCGTCTGTCCGTCCATCCTTCCGTCTGTCCGTCCATCCCCTCACCAGTCCGTCTGTCCAACCATCCTTCCGTCTGTCCAACCATCCCCCCACCCGTCTGTCTGTCCATCCCCCCACCGGTCCGTCTGTCCAACCATCCTTCCGTCTGTCCGTCCATCCCCCCACCGGTCCGTCTGTCCAACCATTATTCCGTCTGTCCGTCCTATCTCCCTGTCTGTCCATCCCCGCACCGGTCCGTCTGTCCAACCATCTTTCCGTCTGTCTGTCCATCCCCCCACCAGTTCGTCTGTCCAACCATCCTTCCGTCTGTCTGTCCATCCCCCCATCCATCCGTCTGTCCAACCATCCTTCCATCTGTCCATCCATCTCCCTGTCTGTCCATCCCCCCACCAGTCCGTCTGTCCAACCATCCTTCCGTCTGTCTGTCCATCTTCCCACTCGTCCATCTGTCCATCATCCATCTACCCGTCCATCTCCCTGTCCATCCATCCCCCCACCCATCTGTCCACCCCCCCACCCGTCCATCTCTCTGTCCATCCATCCCCCCATCCATCCAACATCCATCTCCCTGCCTGTCTGTCCACCCCCCCACCCATCTGTTCATCCTCCCACCCGTCCATCTGTCCACCCCCCCACCCATCCATCTCCCTGTCCATCCATCCCCCACCCGTCTGTCCACCCCCCACCCGTCCATCTCTCTGTCCATCCATCCCCCCATCCATCCATCTGTCCATCATCCATCTCCCTGCCTGTCTGTCCATCCCCCCACCCATCTGTTCATCCCCCGACCCGTCCATCTCCCTGTCCATCCCCCCACCCGTCCGTCTGTCCATCCCCCCCCGTCCATCTCCCTGTCCGTCCATCCCCCAACCCGTCCGTCTGTCCCCCCACCTGTCCATCTCTCTGTCCGTCCATCCCCCCACCCGTCCACCTCCCTGTCTGTCCATTTACGCACCCGTCCATCTGTCCATCCATCCATCCATCTACCCGTCCGTCTGTCCATCCCACCAGTCCTCTGTCCATCGCCCCCACCCATCCATCTCCCCATCTCCCCATCTGTCCAACCATCCTTTCGTCTGTCCATCCATCCCCCCACCCATCCTCTGTCCATCCCCCCACCCGTCCGTGCATCCCTCTACCTGTCTGTCTACCCACCCATCCGCCCACCCGTCCATCTGTCTGTCCGTCCCTCCCTCCCTCTCTGCTCTCCCCAGCTTGGCACTGGCCAGGTCCCTGGGTCGACCCCCCCTGCACCCTAACCCTGAGGAAGACCCCCCCCTGCACCCTCCCCCACTGACACCAGCTTTCTGCCCCCCCCCCCAGCAGCAAGAAACGAGTCACCCGGGGAGACGGAGCAGGACCCCAAAGCCCTGCCCTCACCCCCTGGCACGGCCCCCCCCGCAGCTCCCCGTCCCTGCCCCCAAACACTGGTTCCCACCCCCCCCCGTCCCCCAGCGTGTCCCTTCCCCCCAGTCTGCGGTCCAGGCCCTGCCCCCACCATGGGTGTCGCCTCCCATCCCGGGGACCCCGACCCGGCACCGACCGCCCAGGCCCCGCTCACCTCGCAGGGCCGGTCCGTGGCCGGAGCAGAACTGGGGCAAACCGCGCCCGGCCGGGGAAGGAGCCGCTGGGGCGGGGGGGGGGGGTGCCTGGCGAAACGCCTTAATTGGTAAAAGCGCCGAGAGCCGTGGGGGGGTCGGTGTCAACGAGCCGGGATGGAGGGAGAGAGACCCGCCCCCCCCGCGTCCCATCCCAGCCCCCCTCCCGTCCCGGCCCCATCCCGCCCCTTCCCCCACCATCCCGTCCCCCCCCGCATCCCATCCCAGCCCCCCCGCGTCCTGGCCCCATCCAGCCTCCGTCCCGCCCCCACCCCACGTCCCGGCCCCATCCCGCCCCTTCCCCCACCATCCCGGCCCGCCCCCCCGCGTCCCATCCCAGCCCCCCCGCGTCCTGGCCCCATCCCAGCCTCCGTCCCGGCCCCATCCCGCCCCTTCCCCCACCATCCCGTCCCGCCCCCCCCCCACGTCCCATCCCAGCCCCCCCGCGTCCTGGCCCCCTCCCGCCCCTTCCCCCCCCATCCCGTTCCCCCCCCCGCGTCCCATTCCAGCGCCCCCCCGTCCTCCCCCCCCGCGTCCGGGTCCCATCCCGCCCTTTCCCCCGCCATCCCGTCCCGCCCCCCCTCATCCCATCCCAGCCCCTGTCCCGCCCCCCCCATCGCCCACGGATGAGATCAGCGCCTGGCTGCATCCCTGGGGTGGGAGACGGGACCTTTCCCGTCTAGGGGGTGCTGGAGGGGGTCACTGCCCTCAGTGGGGTGGATGGGGGTTGAATGGGCGGGGGGGTTGTTATGGGGGAGAGGGGGTGGGGAGGCTGGTGGTTGAATGGGCGGGGAGGGTTTGTTATGGGGGACAGGACTGCAGGGCTGGGGGGCTGGCACAGGGCTGGGGGTGGATGGGGGGGCTTGTTATGGGGGGACAGGACTGCAGGGCTGGGTGAATTGGGGTTGAATGGGTGGGGAGGGCTTGTTAGGAGGGGACAGGACTGCTAGGGTGGGGGGGCTGGCACAGGGGTGAGGGGCTTGTTATGGGGGACAGGACTGCAGGTGTGAGGAGCTGGCACAGGGCTGGGGCTGGATGGGGGGCTTGTTATGGGGGACAGGCCTGCAGGGGTGGGGGGCTGGCACAGGGCTGGGGGTGGATGGGGGGGCTTGTTATGGGGGGACAGGACTGCAGGGCTGGGGGGCTGGCACAGGGCTGGGTGAATGGGGGTTGAATGGGTGGGGAGGGCTTGTTATGGGGGGACAGGACTACAGGGGTGGGGGGCTGGCACAGGGCTGGGGGTGGATGGGCTTGTTATGGGGGACAGGACTGCAGGGGTGGGGGGTTGGCACAGGGCTGGGGGGCTTGTTATGGGGGGACAAGACTGCGGGGGGGGCTGGCACAGGGCTGAAGATGGATGGGGGGTGGTTATGGGGGGACAGGACTGCAGGGTGGGGGTCTGGGGGTGGATGGGGGGTTGTTATGGGGGGGACAGGACTGCAGGGGTGGGGGGCTGGCACAGGGCTGGGGATGGATGGGGGGTGGTTATGGGGGGACAGGACTGCAGGGTGGGGGGCTGGCACCGGGGCTGGGGGTGGATGGGCTTGTTATGGGGGACAGGACTGCAGGGCTGGGGGGCTGGCACATGACTGGGGGTGGATGGGCTTGTTATGGAGGACAGGACTGCAGGGCTGGGGGGCTGGCACAGGGCTGGGGGTGGATGGGGGGTTGTTATGGGGGACAGGACTGCAGGGCTGGGGGGCTGGCACATGACTTGGGGGTGGATGGGCTTGTTATGAGGGACAGGACTGCAGGGGTGGGGGACTGGCACAGGGCTGGGGGTGGATGGGGGGGACAGGACTGCAGGGCTGGGGGGCTGGCACATGACTGGGAGTGGATGGGGGGTTGTTATGGGGGACAGGACTGCAGGGCTGGGGGGCTGGCACAGGGCTGGGTGTGGATGGGGGGTTGTTATGGGGGGACAGGACTGCAGGGCTGGGGGGCTGGCACATGACTGGGGTGGATGGGCTTGTTATGGGGGACAGGACTGCAGGGCTGGGGGGCTGGCACAGGGCTGGGTGTGGATGGGGGTTGTTATGGGGGGACAGGACTGCAGGGCTGGGGGGCTGGCACATGACTGGGGGTGGATGGGCTTGTTATGGGGGACAGGACTGCAGGGCTGGGGGGCTGGCACAGGGCTGGGGTGGATGGGGGGTGGTTATGGGGGGACAGGACTGCAGGGCTGGCCCAGGAGGGGGGGCTGGCCCTCCAGCGGTGGGGCAGGAAATGAGGCGGCAGAGGGGAAAGCAGCCTGCGGTTGATAAGGGGGGCCCGGGTCATGCTTGCGGGCCCCAGATAAAACCGGGGCTGTGGGGGAAGGAACCCACCCCATGGCCTGGCCCTGAGCCAGCCCCCAGGGCAGCACAAGGTCTTCATTGGCGACTGTCTGGTCTTTCGGGGGGACATGCCTGAGGGTTGGTGTCGGGTCTCTTGGGGCCCCACGGCTGAGCTGGGGGCCGGGGTCTTTTCTCCCAGCCCCGCCTAGGCAGGGCAGGGGAGGGACCCTCCAGGGACCCCCAGCTCCTGCCCGGCTGGTTCCAGGGCTCGCAAGCCAGCGGGTTCGCTTGTTTTCTGTTGAAGGAAAGGAGCAAAAAGAGGCTGCGGGGGCCTGGGAGGAGACACGGGGGGGACATGTTTCACCTTGCCCCCCCCTCGTGCCAGAGAGTTCACTTTGCACCAGCACACGTGCCAGGCTAGGGGTCAGCGGGTCAGAGGTCGGGGGGATGTGCCAACCCTCAGGCATGTCCCCCCAAAAGACCTGACAGTCGCCAATGAAGACCTTGTGCTGCCCTGGGGGCTGGCTCAGGGCCAGGCCATGGGGTGGGTTCCTTCCCCCACAGCCCCGGTTTTATCTGGGGCCCGCAAGCATGACCCGGCGGGGTGGGGATGTCAGCGCTCCCTGGTGGAGGGAGGGGATGGGAGATGCTGGGGGGGTGTCCCTGTGTGTGTGTGCGCAGCACACGCGTGTTCCTTGGGGTCGGTGCATACGGCCCTGCTTCCTGTGCACCCATGTTCCTCAGCACATGTGATGCGGGGACCCACTCTGCAGGGCAAGTTTGAGGGCCAGTGTCTCAGTGCGTGCGGGGGGGCTTACAAGTGCACTGACCCCCCCCCAGCTCAGGGCCCCCCTTAAACACAGCAACTCCCCCCTGCTCACCAAACCAAGGTGCAGAAATGAACCGTCAGGGTCACGCCTATGTCCAGACCCAGGCACGCTCTGACATGCAGCCCCACAGCCAACATCTTCACACCCTGCTCGAGCCCCAGCCAGGGGGCACCGGCCCCGATCTGGCCCCACAGCGGGGACTGGCTGGCTCAGGGGGGCAGGGAATGGGGCAGGGGCCTGTCCCCTCTGGGGGGCACCAGCCCCAATCCGGCTTCAGGGCAGGGACTGCCTGGCTTGGGGGAGCAGTGAGTGGGTCGTGGGGCCTGTCCCCTCTATGGTGCGCCGTCCCCAATCCAGCCCCACAGCGGGGACTGGCTGGCTGACAGAATGGGGCTGGACCCCAACCCAGGGGCCGAGGCTCTGTCTTGGCGTTGGCCCCCTTCCAGATGTGGTCACAGAGAGCTGGGGGGCGGGGAGCAACCCTCCCTCCGCTCCCCACATTCCCTCCCTCCAGCCCCATTACCTCAGCCCCTCAGGAATCCCGGCCCCAGAGGAGGTGGAAGGATCCTTGAGACACATCAGCTGGGGCGGGGAACTGGAGTTAACAGGCCAGAGCCTGGATGCCTGGGTCCTCCCCCGACTCGGGGACGGGAGTGGGGGCTTGGTGGTTACAGCAGGGGGGCTGGGAGCCAAGACTCATGGGATCTCTCCCCAGCTCTGGGAAGGGAGTGGGGCCTGCTGGTTACAGCATGGGTGTGGGGAGCCCCAGGACTCCTGGGTTCTCTGCCCAGCTCAGGAAGGGTGGCTGGTGGTTAAGAGCAGGGGGGTGGAGGACCCCCAGGACTCCTGGGTTCTCTCCCAGGCCTGTGCTCTTGCACTCAGGGCCCCGCTGTGGGGAGCGAGGCAGAAGCTGTGAAGCCGCCCCCCGGGCTCACTGGGGAAGTGAGAAACCCGGCAGGGTGGGGCTGGCCCTGGCCCCTCGTGTGGTTTGGGCTCCTCCCAGGAAGCCTCTCCCACCAAGGCCTGGGCAGTGAACGCGGCTCCCACCCTCTGCTGGGGGCACTAACCCCTCGCTGTGGAGTCCAGAGTGGAAGGGTGGGAGCCAGGTCTCCTGCGTTCTCTTTCCAGGGGCCTCTGGGAGGGGTGTGGGGGGGTCCCCGTGCCTCAGTTTCCCAGCATGGGGATCTGGCTCAGTGATCCTACCCAGCTCCCCCCCCTTCCCTCCCATGGCAGAGGAATTCGGCCCAGAGCTGAGTCATGGTGGCTCCCTGTAAACACGGCCCCAAGCTGGAGCCACTTCCTTATAGGGCAGAGTTTCTAGCCCCCACCAGCGCCCTGCTCCCTCCCTGTGCCAGAAATAGAACCCAGGCATCCGGGCTCCCAACCACCAGGCCACTCCCCTCCCAGAGCCGGGGCAGAACCCAGGCGTCCGGGCTCTCAGCCCCTGCCACCCCTATGCTCTGATCACCAGCCTCCTCCCCTCCCAGAGCCGGGGCAGAACCCAGGCGTCCGGGCTCTCAGCCCCTGCCACCCCTATGCTCTGATCACCAGCCCTCTCCCCTCCCAGAGCCGGGGCAGAACCCAGGCGTCCGGGCTCTCAGCCCCTGCCACCCCTATGCTCTGATCACCAGCCTCCTCCCCTCCCAGAGCCGGGGCAGAACCCAGGCGTCCGGGCTCTCAGCCCCTGCCACCCCTATGCTCTGATCACCAGCCTCCTCCCCTCCCAGAGCCGGGGCAGAACCCAGGCGTCCGGGCTCTCAGCCCCTGCCACCCCCAATGCTCTGATCACCAGCCTCCTCCCCTCCCAGAGCAGGGGCAGAACCCAGGCGTCCGGGCTCTCAGCCCCTGCCACCCCAATGCTCTGATCACCAGCCTCCTCCCCTCCCAGAGCAGGGGCAGAACCCAGGCGTCCGGGCTCTCAGCCCCTGCCACCCCTATGCTCTGATCACCAGCCTCCTCCCCTCCCAGAGCCAAGGCAGAACCCAGGCGTCCGGGCTCTCAGCCCCTATGCTCTGATCACCAGCCTCCTCCCCTCCCAGAGCAGGGGCAGAACCCAGGCGTCCGGGCTCTCAGCCCCTGCCACCCCTATGCTCTGATCACCAGCCTCCTCCCCTCCCAGAGCCGGGGCAGAACCCAGGCGTCCGGGCTCTCAGCCCCTGCCACCCCTATGCTCTGATCACCAGCCTCCTCCCCTCCCAGAGCAGGGGCAGAACCCAGGCGTCCGGGCTCTCAGCCCCTGCCACCCCTATGCTCTGATCACCAGCCTCCTCCCCTCCCAGAGCAGGGGCAGAACCCAGGCGTCCGGGCTCTCAGCCCCTGCCACCCCAATGCTCTGATCACCAGCCTCCTCCCCTCCTAGAGCCAAGGCAGAACCCAGGTATCCGGGCTCTCAGCCCCTATGCTCTGATCACCAGCCTCCTCCCCTCCCAGAGCCGGGGCAGAACCCAGGTATCCGGGCTCTCAGCCCCTATGCTCTGATCACCAGCCTCCTCCCCTCCCAGAGCCGGGGCAGAACCCAGGTATCCGGGCTCTCAGCCCCTATGCTCTGATCACCAGCCTCCTCCCCTCCCAGAGCCGGGGCAGAACCCAGGCGTCCGGGCTCTCAGCCCCTGCCACCCCTATGCTCTGATCACCAGCCTCCTCCCCTCCCAGAGCAGGGGCAGAACCCAGGCATCCGGGCTCTCAGCCCCTATGCTCTGATCACCAGCCTCCTCCCCTCCTAGAGCCGGGGCAGAACCCAGGCGTCCGGGCTCTCAGCCCCTATGCTCTGCTCACCAGCCTCCTCCCCTCCCAGAGCCGGGGCAGAACCCAGGCGTCCGGGCTCTCAGCCCCTATGCTCTGATCACCAGCCTCCTCCCCTCCCAGAGCCGGAGCAGAACCCAGGCGTCCGGCTGCTTACGCAGGCTCCCTGCCGCTCAGCGCCCCCTAGTGTCCGAACTGGGGCTGGGACTTGAGGGGGCCCTGCCTATGTGGGGCGAGGGCGCTGTGGTCTCTGGCTCCCCCTGCTGGTCAGACACAGACATGCAGGGATCTCGAGGCAGGGCGGGGGGCGGGGGGCAGGAGCAGAACTGCAGGACACCTGGGTTCCCTACCTGGCCAGCTGCCGCCATCTCCTCCCTGGGCCCTGCCTCAGTTTCCCTGGCTGGGAAAGGGGAACAATGATTTGTCAGAGTGAGCTCCTTGGCAGGGTCCCCATGGGGGAGGCCCCCAATCTTGGTCAAGGGGAAGGAACCATGCACGGGGGGGCCAAACCTCAGTTAGGGGGTGCAGGCTCCACAAGGGGAGGGGGCGATCTCAGTTGGGGGGGAGGGTCTGCGTGGGGGGGAAATCAGGGATAATTAGCACCAGTTAATAATTAATTACTCTTTTATTATCCCAGGAATAGTGGGACAGCAGCTCCCTTGTGGGATGGGGGCCCTGGAGCTCCCCACCCTTCTCCCCTTCCCCAGCCCAGTCCTGGGGTCACCCCGGCAGCCCACCGGCAGCGGCCAGGCGGGCCTGGTAGCGCCGACGCAGCTCCTCCATCCTCGCAGCTGGAACAGAAACAATTCACATCAGTTCAGCAGCTGCCCCCAAACCCCGGCCGGACGCCTGGGTTCTCTGCCTGCTCTGGGGCAACTTACGCAGTGTCACTGGGGGGCTGGTGCCTTGCTCGCCGCGTCTCCGCTCCACCGTCTGCACCACCTGCTCTGAGGTGTCGCTCAGCTGGGCCAGCGCCCGCAGCTCCTGGGGGAAGCTTTGGGGGGTGAGACCCTGGCACCATGGACCCTCCCCTTCCACCCCAGGGACTTCGCAGCCCCCCACCCCACCCCTTCTAGGACCCTGCTGGGGGGGCTGTCATTAAGGGCCCCACACCCATCTGGAGGGGGACCCATAGAGACCACGCCCCTTCTGTAGCTCCACCCCTCCCCATATTGCTCAGGCAAAGGGCCCATCCCCAGCCCCCTCAGTACCTGGGTGCAGAGGGTGAGGGCCTGGTGCAGGTGCTGGGCCAGGGGACCACAGGGGCTGAGCCGTGGGGCGGGGCCACGGACGCAGTGTTCCCGCAGCTCTGTCTCGTACACTTGCCTGAAGGCCGCCATCAGCTGGTGTGAGTCGCAGGCTGCCAGCGCCAGGGTCTGCAGGGCAGTGCCAGGGGCCAGGGGCTCCGTGTCCCCCCGCAGGGAGGAGCTCTGTGGGGAACGGGGTCAGTCTGGGTGCCCCAAAGGGCTCCCTTGCCCAGCAGAGAACCCAGGAGTCCTGGCTCCAGCCCCCCTGCTCTGACCCCCCAGCCCCCACTCCCCTCCCAGAGCTGGGAGAGAACCCAGGAGTCCTGGCTCCCAGCCCCCCTGCTCTGACCCACCAGCCCCCACTCCCCTCCCAGAGCTGGGAGAGAACCCAGGAGTCCTGGCTCCCAGCCCCCCCAGCTCTGACAGAGCCAGGGAGAGAACCCAGGAGTCCTGGCTCCCAGCCCCCCTTGCTCTAACCACCAGCCCCCACTCCCCTCTCAGAGCCAGGAGAGAACCCAGGAGTCCTGGGTCCCAGCCCCCCTGCTCTGACCCCCCAGCCCCCACTCCTCTGACAGAGCCAGGGAGAGAGCCCAGGAGTCCTGGTGCTGAGTCCCTACCCAGAGTGCACAGGGATCTAACTCTGTTCCCGGATGTACGGTTCCCCCAGAAGTCTCGGCTTCCCCCCAGCAAGCACACCTCTGCGCTCAGCCGCTCCAGTGCGGCGTTTGCCTCCTCCAGGGTGCTGGAGAGCTCAGCCAGCGTCTTCCCACTGGATCTCCCTGACAGCCGGCTCCTTCGGAGAAACGGGGTGGTTACAGCACGCAGTGGGGAGCCCGGACGCTTGGGTTTTCTTCCTGGCTCTGGGAGGGGAGTGGGGGCTGGTGGGTTAGAGCAGGGGGCTGGGAGCCAGGACTCCTGGGTTCTCTCCCCGGCTGTGGGGGGGCTGGGAGCCTGGACTGCTGGGTTCTCTCCCGGCTCTGGGAGGGGAGTGGGGGCTGGTGGGTTAGAGGGGGGGCTGGGAGCCAGGACTCCTGGGTTCTCTCCCGGCTCTGGGAGGGGGGTGGGGGCTGCTGGTTAGAGGGGGGGGCTGGGAGCCAGGACTCCCGGGTTCTCTCCCCAGCTCTGGGAGGGGAGTGGGGGCTGGTGGGTTAGAGGGGGGGCTGGGAGCCAGGACTCCTGGGTTCTCTCCCGGCTCTGGGAGGGGGGTGGGGGCTGCTGGTTAGAGCAGGGGGGGCTGGGAGCCAGGACTCCTGGGTTCTCTCCCCAGCTCTGGGAGGGGAGTGGGGGCTGGTGGGTTAGAGCAGGGGGCTGGGAGCCAGGATTCCTGGGTTCTCTCCCCGGCTCTGGGAGGGGAGTGGGGGCTGGTGGGTTAGAGCAGGGGGGCTGGGAGCCAGGACTCCTGGGTTCTCTCCCCGGCTCTGGGAGGGGAGTGGGGGCTGGTGGGTTAGAGGGGGGGCTGGGAGCCCGGACTCCTGGGTTCTCCCCCAGCTCTGGGAGAGGAACTGGCAGAGTTAGCAGAGAGAAAATCTCCATGGAGCAGGATGGGGGCAGGGCCCAGCCTTGGCTGGGGGGGGTCTGTGAAGGGGACAAACCCCCAACAAACCTCATGTGCGGGGCCAGCTCCTCCAGCAGCAGCGGCTTGATGTCGGCGGTGCAGGGGGGCAGGGTGGGGGCCAGCAAGGCCGGCAAACTGGGGCTGGAGAAGACCTCGCGAAGGAACTCCTCGTTCTTCCTCGCGGCCCCCCGGAGCGACTCCTCCCTGCTGCAGGGACAGGCAGGGTCAGCCAGGACTCCTGGGTTCCCTCCCTGGCTCGGGGCTGGGGGGTCAGAGCAGGGGGGCTGGGAGCCAGGACTCCTGGGTTCCCTCCCTGGCTCGGGGCTGGGGGGTCAGAGCAGGGGGGCTGGGAGCCAGGACTCCTGGGTTCTCTCCCCGGCTCGGGGCTGGGGGGTCAGAGCAGGGGGGCTGGGAGCCAGGACTCCTGGGTTCTCTCCCCGGCTCGGGGCTGGGGGGTCAGAGCAGGAGGGCTGGGAGCCAGGACTCCTGGGTTCTCTCCCTGGCTCGGGGCTGGGGGGTCAGAGCAGGGGGGCTGGGAGCCAGGACTCCTGGGTTCCCTCCCTGGCTCGGGGCTGGGGGGTCAGAGCAGGGGGGCTGGGAGCCAGGACTCCTGGGTTCCCTCCCTGGCTCGGGGCTGGGGGGTCAGAGCAGGGCAGGGCTGGGAGCCAGGACTCCTGGGTTCCCTCCCTGGCTCGGGGCTGGGGGGTCAGAGCAGGGGGGCTGGGAGCCAGGACTCCTGGGTTCCCTCCCCAGCTCTGGGAGGGAAGTGGGGGCTTGTAAGCTGGAGCACCCCTAGTGCTCCCCTGCAGCACAGCGCCCCCTAGCGCCCAGCACTGCCTGGCAGAGGAGAGGCCCCCACCCCCCGCAGACACCTCCCAGAGCTTGCAGCGGGCAGGCCTCCTGGACCTGGAGGTGGTCGAGTCCCCGGTGTCCGTCCCAGTGATGGCGTCCAGGTACCGAATCACATCCAGCAGCTGCTCCATGAACCGGAGCTGCCGCTCGGCACTGGCCTCCCCCTGCAGAGAGATGGTGGTGAGAGCGCCCCCTGCAGATCGCTGTTACGCCACCCCCTCCCCTCCCAGAGCCGGAAGAGAACCCAGGAATCTGGGCTCCCAGCCCCCTCCCCTCCCAGAGCCGGGGGAGAGAACCCAGGAGTCCTGGCTCCCAGCCCCCCTGCTCTAGCCCACCAGCCCCCTCCCTTCCCAGAGCCGGAAGAGAACCCAGGCATCCGGGCTCCCAGCCCCCCTCCCCTCCCAGAGCCTGGGAGAGAACCCAGGCATCAGGGCTCCCAGCCCCCCTCCCCCCCTCAACGCCGGGGAGAACCCAGGCGTCCGGGCTCCCAGCCCCCCTCCCCCCCCCGAGCCGCAGAGAACCCAGGCGTCAGAGCTCCCAGCCCCCCTCCCCCCCTCAACGCCGGGGAGAACCCAGGCGTCCGGGCTCCCAGCCCCCCTCCCCCCTCCGAGCCGCAGAGAACCCAGGCATCCGGGCTCCCAGCCCCCCCCCGAGCCGCAGAGAACCCAGGCGTCCGGGCTCCCAGCCCCCCTCCCCCCCCGAGCCGCAGAGAACCCAGGCATCCCGATTATCCTAAACTCCAACACCTCAATGAGATCAAGCTCGTCTGATCGACACAGCAGCAGGTCGGAGCCCAGTTTGGCCATTTCTGTCAGGAGAGAACAGAGCCAGTGAAACCCTCACGCTGGGATGCGCCTGCCCCTGGGCTGGGGCCTGGTGGTAAAATCCAGAGCAGGGGGCTGGAAGCCAGGACTCCTGGGTTCTCTCCCGGCTCTGGGAGGCAAGTGGGGGCTGGTGGTTAGAGCAGGGGGGGCCTGGAAGCCAGGACTCCTGGGTTCTCCCCTGGCTCAGGGAGGGGAGTGGGGGCTGGTGGTTAGAGCAGGGGGGGCTGAGAGCCAGGACTCCTGGGTTCTCTCCTGGCTATGGGAGGCAAGTGGGGGCTGGTGGTTAGAGCAGGGGGGGCTGGAAGCCAGGACTCCTGGTTCTCTCCCAGCTCGGGGAGGGGAGGGGGAGCTGGTGGTTAGAGCAGGGGGGCTGGGAGCCAGGACTCCTGGATTCTCTCCCGGCTCTGGGAGGCAAGTGGGGGCTGGTGGTTAGAGCAGGGGAGTTGGGAGCCAGGACTCCTGGGTTCTCTCCTGGCTCTGGGAGGGGAGTGGGGGCTGGTGGGTTAGAGCGGGGGGGGCTGGGAGCCAGGACTCCTGGGTTCTCTCCCGGCTTGGGGAGGGGCGGGGGGGCTGGTGGGTTAAAGCAGGGGGGCTAGAAGCCCGAACTCTTGGGCTCTTTCCCAGCTCTGGTAGAGGAGTGGAGCCTCTGGGGGCTTGGTGGGGAGTCAGCCCCCATACGTGGGAAGCTCTGGGGCTCCCCAAACCTTCCCCATTGAGCTGGACACACCTTGAGTTTTCTCCTCCATCTGCGACTCCCGTGAGAGTGGCGAATTGCTCTTGGAGGGGGGGGGGTTCGCTCTAGGGGGCGGGGGAGAAAGCGTCACTGCAGGAGCCAGGCTGATGTGCCCAACTCTGGGGAATTCACGCCCTGGGGAGCTAAGGTGGGCAGTGCAGGGCCATAAATGGGTCCTGGGGGGGGCTAAGGGGGGTGACTGGGGGGCACTGGGGTGGGGTCCCGGGTCCTAGGCGCTGGGGAGGTCCCAGGGGGGCGCTTTGGGGGGTCCCAGGTACCGGGTGCTGGGGGGGTCACCAGGGCGGTCCCGGGCGCTGGCAGGGTCCGGGGGGGCAGTAGGGGGTCCCACGTACCGGGCGCTGGGCGGGGGTGCTAGGGGGGTTCTGGGTACCGGGCACTAGGGGGGTCCCGGAGGGGCACTAGGGGGTCCCAGATACTGGGTGCTGGGGGGGGCCGCTAGGGGGGTTCTGGGTCCCGGATGCTGGGGGGTTCAGGGTACCGGACGCTGGGGGGGGGCACTAGGGGGGTTCCGGGTACCGGACGCTGGGGGTTCTGGGTACTGGGCGCTAGGGGGGTCCTGGTACCGGGTGCTAGGGGGGGCACTAGGGGGGGGGTCACGGAGGGGTGCTAGGGGGGTTCCAGGTACCAGTTGCTAGGGGGGTTCCGGGTACCGGGCGCTAGGGGTGTTCGGGGTACTGGGCGCTAGGGGGGTCCCGGGTACCAGGTGCTAGGGGGGGGCGCTGGGGGGGTCACGGAGGGGTGCTAGGGGGGTTCCAGGTACCGGTTGCTAGGGGGGTTCCAGGTACCGGGCGCTGGGGGGGGGTGCTAGGGGGTCTCAGGTACCGGGCGCTGGGGACGTCCCAGGTACCGGGCGTTGGGGGGGGACTAGGGGGGTTCCGGGTACCGGGCGCTGGGGAGGTCCCAGGTACCGGGCGCTGGGGGGGGGGGCGCTAGGGGGGTTCCGGGTACCGGGCGCTGGGGGGGGCGCTAGGGGGGTCCCGGGTACCGGGCGCTGGGGGGGGGGGCGCTAGGGGGGTCCCGGGTACCGGGCGCTGGGGGGGCGCGCTAGGGGGGTCCCGGGTACTGGGGTCTGGGGGGGGCGCTAGGGGGGTTCCGGGTACCGGGCGCTGGGGGGGGCGCTAGGGGGGTTCCGGGTACCGGGCGCTGGGGGGGCGCGCTAGGGGGGTTCCGGGTACTGGGCTCTGGGGGGGGCGCTAGGGGGGTTCCGGGTACCGGGCGCAGAGCCAGGCCAGCAGCTCCAGGCGCTGGGCCGAGGGGGCGCAGAGGAGCCCCAGGGCCGCCCCGGGCTCGGGCAGGAAAACTCCGTCCAGCAGGGGGCAGCGCAGCTCCTAGGGGGACACAGCGGGTCAGATGGCTCCCCCCCACCACGGCACAATGGCTCCGCCCGCCTGCTCCCCCGCGTGTGATCCTCCCGCCCAGCACCTCCGACAACCCTCCTCGGCACAATGGTCTCACCCATGTGCGATGGTCCCGCCCGGCACCCCCCTCCCCCTCCGGGTGCGATGGTCCCGCCCGGCAGCCCCCCTCCCCCGGGAGGTTTGATGGTCCCGCCCGGCAGCAACCCCCTCCCCCTCCGGGTGCGATGGTCCCGCCCGGCAGCCCCCCTCCCCCGGGAGGTTTGATGGTCCCGCCCGGCAGCAACCCCCTCCCCCTCCGGGTGCGATGGTCCCGCCCGGCAGCAATCCTCTCCCCCTTCGGGTGCGATGGTCCCGCCCGGCAGCAATCCTCTCCCCCTCCGGGTGCGATGGTCCCGCCCGGCAGCCCCCCTCCCCCGGGAGGTTTGATGGTCCCGCCCGGCAGCAACCCCCTCCCCCTCCGGGTGCGATGGTCCCGCCCGGCAGCAACCCCCTCCCCCTTCGGGTGCGATGGTCCCGCTCAGTACCTTCAGTTGCTCATACACCGAGGCGGCCGCGGCCTCCGCCATCTTTCCTGCAGCCCGCGTAGCGCTGAGCCCCGCTCCAATTGGCCAGCGCAGGTGCCACTCACACTGACCTGCAGCGCTCATTGGCTGATGGCCTCACAGAAGCCACGCCCCTTTTCTATCCCTCTCCGCAATACAGAGTGGCGGGGCTGGTCCGGGTAAAGGGCGGAGCCGAGTTAGGGTTATCGGGGCGGGGCCAGGTAAGGGGGCGGGGCCAGGTAAGGGTTATCGGGGCGGAGCCAGGTCAGGGGGCGGTGCCGGGTTAGGGTTATCGGAGCGGGGCTAGGTAAGGGGGCGGGGCCAGGTTAGAGTTATTGGGGCGGAGCCTGGTAAGGGGGCGGGGCCGATCGGGGCGGGGCCGGGTTAGGGTTATTGGGGCGGAGCCGGGTAAGGGCCGGGTAATAGGGCAGGACTGGTTATCAGGGCGGGGCCAAGTAAGGGGGCGGGGCCGGGTTAGGGTTATCGGAGCGGGGCTAGGTAAGGGGGCGGGGCCAGGTTAGGGTTATCAGGGCGGAGCCGGGTAAAGGGACACCCCTGGGTTAGGGTTAGTGGGGCGGAGCCGGGTCAGGGGGCGGGGCCGGGTTAGGGTTATCGGGGCGGGGCCGGGTCAGGGGGCGGGGCCGGGTTAGGGTTACCGGGGCGGGGCCGGGTAAAGGGACACCCCTGGGTTAGGGTTATCGGGGCGGGGCCGGGTCAGGGGGCGGGGCCGGGTTAGGGTTATCGGGGCGGGGCCGGGTCAGGGGGCGGGGCCGGGTTAGGGTTACCGGGGCGGGGCCGGGTCAGGGGGCGGGGCCGGGTTAGGGTTATCGGAGCGGGGCTAGGTAAGGGGGCGGGGCCAGGTTAGGGTTATCAGGGCGGAGCCGGGTAAAGGGACACCCCTGGGTTAGGGTTAGTGGGGCGGAGCCGGGTAAGGGGGCGGGGCCGATCGGGGCGGGGCTGGGTAAGGGTTATCGGGGCGGGGCCAGGTAAGGGGGCGGGGCCAGGTAAGGGTTATCGGGGCGGTGCCGGGTCAGGGGGCGGGGCCAGGTTAGGGTTACCGGGGCGGGGCCGGGTCAGGGGGCGGGGCCAGGTTAGGGTTACCAGGGCGGGGCCGGGTCAGGGGGCGGGGCCGGGTTAGGGTTACCGGGGCGGGGCCGGGTCAGGGGGCGGGGCCGGGTTAGGGTTACCGGGGCGGGGCCGGGTCAGGGGGCGGGGCCGGGTTAGGGTTATCAGGGCGGAGCCGGGTAAAGGGACACCCCTGGGTTAGGGTTAGTGGGGCGGAGCCGGGTAAGGGGGCGGGGCCGATCGGGGCGGGGCTGGGTAAGGGTTATCGGGGCGGGGCCAGGTAAGGGGGCGGGGCCAGGTAAGGGTTATCGGGGCGGTGCCGGGTTAGGGTTATCGGAGCGGGGCTAGGTAAGGGGGCGGGGCCAGGTTAGGGTTATTGGGGAGGAGCCGGGTAAGGGGGCGGGGCCGGGTTAGGGTTATTGGGGCAGGGCCGGGTAACAGGGCAGGACTGGTTATCAGGGCGGGGCCAAGTAAGGGGGAGGGGCCAGGTTAGGGTTATCAGGGCGGGGCCAGGTAAGGGGGCGGGGCCAGGTTAGGGTTATCGGGGCGGGGCCGGGTAAAGGGACACCCCTGGGTTAGGGTTATCGGGGCGGGGCCGGGTCAGGGGGCGGGGCCGGGTTAGGGTTACCGGGGCAGAGCCGGGTAAAGGGACACCCCTGGGTTAGGGTTATCGGGGCGGGGCCGGGTCAGGGGGCGGGGCCAGGTTAGGGTTACCGGGGCGGGGCCGGGTCAGGGGGCGGGGCCGGGTTAGGGTTATCGGAGCGGGGCTAGGTAAGGGGGCGGGGCCAGGTTAGGGTTATCAGGGCGGAGCCGGGTAAAGGGACACCCCTGGGTTAGGGTTAGTGGGGCGGAGCCGGGTAAGGGGGCGGGGCCGATCGGGGCGGGGCTGGGTAAGGGTTATCGGGGCGGGGCCAGGTAAGGGTTATTGGGGCGGGGCCGGGTAACGGGGCGAGGCCGGGTTAGGGTTATTGGGGCAGGGCCGGGTAACAGGGCAGGACTGGTTATCAGGGCGGGGCCAAGTAAGGGGGCGGGGCCAGGTTAGGGTTATCAGGGCAGGGCCGGGTAAGGGGGTGAGGCCGGGTTAGGGTTATCCAAGTGGAGCCAGTAAAGGGGCAGGGCTGGGTAAGGGGGCGGGTCTGGTTAATGGGGTGGGGCCGGGTTAGGGTTATCGGGGTGGGGTAAGGGGGCGGGGCCGGGTGAAAGAGTGGGGCCAAGTTAGGGTTATCAGGGCAGGGCCGGGTTAAGGTTATCAGGGCAGGGCAAGGGGGCGGGGGCAGGTGAAGGGGGGGCTGGGTTAGGGTTATCAGGGCGGGGCTGGGTAAGGTGGTAGGGCCGGTTTATGGGGTGGGGTCGGGTTAAGGTTGTCAGGGCGGGGTGAAGGGGCGGGGCCGGGGTAGGGTTAGCAGGGCAGGGCAGGGCCAGGTGAAGGGGCGGGGCCGGATTAAGGTTAGGGGTGGCGTTATTAGCAGGGCGCAGAAGCCGCAGCATGGGGGGGGGCTGCACCAGGCAGCTCTTGCGGTTAGCCCCTCCCCCCTCTGGCCGGGGGCAGGGGGTCCATGGGCTCAGAGGAAGCAGCGTTTCCTCTGCTCACAAAGGCAGGAAGCCGGAGGCGCTGCAGGAGGGGGGCACTGGGGGGGCCTGTGGCTCTTCCAGGCTGGATGGGAAGTCAGGGGAGATTTGGCCTGGGAAGAGCGCCCCCCACCAAGCCCCCCAGTGCCCAGCCCTGCCCGCCAGGGGAGAGCTCCCCCTGCCCCCCCGTTGAGCCCCCAAACCGGAGCCCCCCAGCACCCTGCCCTGCCCCCCAGGAGAGAGCAGCCCCCACTCCGCCGACGAGCACCCCCTGCCAAATACCTCTCTCCAGCGCCCCTCGCCCGGTGCCCCCCAGCGCCCAGCCCTGACTCCTGGCAAATCTCACAGTTCTGCTCCCCCAGCTCCGGACGCAGCTGGCTGCACAGGGGAAGGGCAGCTGCAGGAGGGATGGGGATGGGGGGGCTGCTCAGGGAGGGGGGAAAGGCCTGATACAGGCTCCCGGCCCCCGCGCAGGCTCCAGGGACTGAGCGCAGCCCCCCAGCTTGATCCCCACCGCAGCCAAGGTGCAGCAAGAAACGCCCTGACCTCTGCTAGGGGAAAAGTGAGGTTCTGACCCACCAGCCCCACTCTGCTCCCGGAGCCGGGAGAGAACCCAGGCAGTCCTGGCTCCCAGCCCCCCTGCTGTAACCACCAGCCCCCACTGCCCTCCCAAAGCTGGGGATAGAACCCAGGAGTCCTGTGCTGAGGAGAAGAATCCCCCGCTGGAAAACACTGCAGAAGCAGGGGGTTAAAGTCCAGCTTTATTGTCCCTGCTGGTTCCCAGCCCTGCCCTCCCCCCCTTCACAGTCCCTGAACACCCCAACAACGGCACATCTGCTGCACAAGGTGGGGGGAAGAGTTAGAACAGTGAAAAAACAACACCCCCCCCCCACAGGCCCAAGCATCAGCTAGTGAGGATCAGTGTGACCGTCTGGCACTTGGACACACACACAGGCATGGCACATCCCCTCCAGCAGGGACATGCCAGGGTTCCTCTCCTCCAGCAGCGACACGCACGTGGGGACACCCATGGGACAGCTCCTCCAGCAGGGATGGACAGACGGACACCGTTCTTTCCTGGCTCCCAGGTCTCTGCTGCAAACCCACTGCAACACAATCTGGTTTTCGGCTGGGAACCCTACCGAGAACTAGTTCTAGAGTTGCCAAGTAGCCCCAGTTCCAATCCAGTTGTTCAAAACTCATAAGCACGTGGTTGGATGTGGTCCAGGTCAGCGTTCAGTCTCGGGGTGACATTCCAGCGCAGGCATTGCGGTGAGGTCTGATGGGGAAGTGTCCTGATTCAACTTCTGGAGCTGCAAGTTCTAGACTCCAGTAGCGTAGCCTAACTGGCTCTAGAACCAAAAGATACCAGCAAGGCAGGCGAGTGGGCTCTGGATCGTTGTTCTAGGGCCCCAGGTTCCAGACCTGGCACTGGAGATCACTTGACCCACTTCGAGATCTGCCGGTTCTAGACTCTGGCATGATTATTACTCTCATGATGGCTCTAGAACCAACGGTCCAAACAAGATGGGCATTCTCTATCTTTGTTGTATAGCCAGGTTCCAAATCTGGCCCACATGGCTTTTAAAGGATAATGCTCAAGCAATAAGGTTCTAGATAGAGTGGATCACCAATCCTGGCTACGGGTCCCAGACCTGGCACTGGAGAATCCTGAACGTGCTTCGAGGGCTGCAGGTTGTAGGTTCCACCATAGTAGATTGGTAGCTTTAGAACCAAAAGGTCTCAACAAGGCAGGTAAATGTTGGCTCTGGATCCTGGTTCCAGAACTGCTGTTCCAGACCTGGCACTGGCTAATGGGGATTCCTTCACCCACATCTAGAGCTGCAGGATCTAGATTGTGGAATGGTAGCTCAGTGTCTTATAACTCTCACTGTTGCTTTAGATCAAAAGAAGGCAGTTAATATAAGCCCTCTGTCTTTGTTTTAGAGATGCATATTCCAGACCTGGTTCTGTAGATTCCTTAATCCACTTCTAGAACTGCAGGTTCTAGACTCCACCTTGGTGGTTTCTAACTCTTATTATGGCTCTAGAACTACTGGCTCAAACAAGGCAGACAATTGTTGGTTCCACATCCTGGTTCCAGAGCTTCAGGTTCCAGATCTGGCATATGGTTTTGAAATGGTAGTTCTGGTGCAATCAGATTCTAGGTGCAGCTGATCTCCCCCATTCTAGAGGCCCAGATTTCAGACATGGCATTAGCAGTCAAGATTTCTTAATCTGCCTCTATAGCTGCACGTTCTATGCTCTAGCACAATCGTTTACTGGCTTAATATTCTCCTAATTGAACCTCTAGAACCAAATGTCCAAACAAGATAGTTGATGCAGGTTCCAGGTTCACGTTCTGATGGTTCTACAATGGCTCTGGGGCACAGCTGAATTCTAGAGGTCCAGGTTCCAGACCTGGCATGGCATTCAAGCTCTCATCTGTAGAGCGAAGAGTTCTAGGCTCCAGCATGACCTCACTGGGTTTTATTTTCCTTGTGGTTCCGGAACCAAAAGTGCAAACAAGGAAGTTAATTGCGGCTTCTGGGTTCCTATTCCAGAGCTGCAGGTTCCAGACCTGGCTCCAGAGCACAGATCCCAGAAAAGGCAGGTCTAGATTCATCCCTGCAGGTTCTAGCGTCCTGCCAAGGCCTAGGTTAGCCACACATCCCCTGGTAACCCCGCCGACGCCTAGATTAGCCATGGGGCTCATGGGGGATGACAGGGGCTACGTGGGGTAACGCTGGAAGCTGCCATCCTCTTCCTCACATTCGGAGGGCGGTGGCATGAAGAAGCAGCCTGGGGAGGATGTGGGCGTCTGGCCGTGCCCGTCAGGGGCTCCGGGGGTCGCTGGCGATCCCTTGGCCAGCCCCAGTTCCCTCTCAAAGTCCAGCAGCTGCCCCATGAAGTTGAAGTTGGGCGAGATGTCGGCCTTCTTGCGCTTGACCAGGTCGTAGGCGTCGTTGAGCGACAGGCTGAGGCGCTGCATGAGGTAGGCCACTGTCACTGTCACCGTCACGAGCGGCTCACACCCGCCAGGCAGTGAACAAGGATGCCGCAGTTCTGGGACACGGCCTCGTCTGGGGAGGGGGAGAGCCGAGGCAGAGGGGGGTTACGGGGGCGTCGGCATTGTCGGCACCCTCTCTGGGAGGGGGGATGCTAAGGTACGGATGTTGTTAGCAGCCCCTTGAAGTCAGAGAACTGCATAGATTAGCTCCGCGGGGTTCTCCAGTCCCTGCGGGAGGATGAGGGCAAGGGATGGACCACGATCAGTGAGATGGAGAGGGGGCTCATGGGCTGGGCTGGGAACGGAGGAAGGGGGATGGAACGGACCACGGTCACTGATCCATAGGGAGTCGGGGGACTGGAGATGGGAAGGACATACAGGGACAGGGCAGGACCATCCACGGTCAATGAGCCATGGGGGCAGTGGACGGGACGGACCACGGTCTCGGAGGTCTGGGGGCATGGGGAACAAGGAGAGGATGGATGGACCACAGCCAATGCGATGCAGACAGGGCTGATGGGATTGCAAGGAACCAAAGTCAATGAGCTGAGGGGAACATGGTGAAGGGTTGGGAGGGGGCAGAGAGGGTGCACTGGGGGTGGGGGTACAGGAGGGGGCAGTGTGGGGGCTTCGTGGGGCCAGCAGGGCTCCCAGGCATGGGGCGGCAGAGAGGGTGCACTGGGGGTGGGGGTACAGGAGGGGGCGATGTGGGGCGCCATGGGGCTGGCAGTGCTCCCAGGCACGGGGCGGCAGAGAGGGTGCACTGGGACTGGGGGTACAGGAGGGGGCGCCGTGGGGCTGGCAGGGCTCCCAGGCACTGGGTAGCAGGGAGGGTGCACTGGGACTGGGGGTATAGGAGGGGCGCCGTGGGGCGCCGTGGGGCCGGCAGGGCTCCCAGGCACTAGGTAGCAGGGAGGGTACACTGGGACTGGGGGTACAGGAGGGGCGCTGTGGGGTGCCGTGGGGCTGGCAGGGCTCCCAGGCACTGGGTAGCAGAGAGGGTGCACTGGGACTGGGGGTTCAGGAGGGGCGCTGTGGGGCCAGCAGGGCTCCCAGGCACTGGGTAGTAGGAAGGGTGCACTGGGACTGGGGGTACAGGAGGGGCGCTGTGGGGCACCATGGGGCCGGCAGGGCTCCCAGGCACTGGGTAGCAGGGAGGGTGCACTGGGACTGGGGGTACAGGAGAGGGCGCCGTGGGGCACCGTGGGACCGGCAGGGCTCCCAGGCACGGGGCGGCAGAGAGGGTGCACTGGCGCCGTGGGGCCGGCAGGGCTCCCAGGCACGGGGCGGCAGAGAGGGTGCACTGGCGCCGTGGGGCCGGCAGGGCTCCCAGGCACGGGGCGGCAGAGAGGGTGCACTGGGACTGGGGGTACAGGAGGGGGCGCCGTGGGGCCGGCAGGGCTCCCAGACACTGGGTAGCAGGGAGGGTGCACTGGCGCTGTGGGGCACTGGGTAGCACAGAGGGTTCACTGGCGCTGTGGGGCGCCGTGGGGCGCCGGCACTCACCGATGAAGGCGATGGCCTCCGGGAAGAAGCAGGCCAGGTTCTGGCTCCAGTGGTCCGAGATGGGGATCTGCTTGTAGCGGAAGCCGCCCTGCTCCTCGAAGAGGTTGGGCAGGTTGGGGGTGACGTTCAGGACGTAGCGGATGCCCAGCTGGGCCAGCGTCTCCATGTTGGCCGAGTCGCGGGCGCTGCCCAGGTAGAGGTGAGGCAGGATCTGCACCGGGTAGGACGGGGGGCTGGCTGCCTCCGAGTCCAGGCCCCTGCTGCTCAGGGGTCCCGAGTCCCCGTCTGAGCCCAGGCTCAGCCCCCCCAGCCCCACCACTGGGGTCCCCGCAGGAGCGGGGCAGCTGCTGGCGCTGGGCACCTCCAGGCTGCTCTCGCAGTGATCTGGCCACTCGGACTGGAACTTGGAGAAGCCGCCTGCGGGCGGAGCAGGTGTGTTAGTATTGGTGATATTCTAGCAGGGCCTGGGGCGGGGCCCTCACCCCCCCTCTCCCGACTGGGATCTGGGCCCCATCGCACCGGAGAAACTGAGGCACAGCCAGACCCTCCCCCCAGCCACTCTTGGGGCAGGGGCAGTGCTGGGCCTGTCTCTGTGCTCTGCAGGGCGCGTGGGCGGGGGCAGCAGGGCACGGCCGCGGCACCGACCTTGCAGGTAATACGCCGTGCAGCCTTCCTCCCGCAACCTGCGCAGCAGCGCGGCCAGCACCGACTCCTCGCCGTCCCGGCCGGGGCACGGCAGCGTGGCCAGCACCGACTCCTCGCCGTCCCGGCCGGGGCGCGGCAGTGTGGCCAGCACTGACTCCTCGCCGTCCCGACCGGGGCGCGGCAGCGTGGCCAGCACCGACTCCTCGCCGTCCCATCCGGGGCACGGCAGCGTGGCGGTGGCCTCGTCGTACAGCAGGACGGCGCCCGGCGCGGGCGGGAGCAGTGCCCGCACCGACATCTTCCCCTTGCGCAGCCGCCGCAGCAGCAGCCCTGGCAGGGCCACGCTCAGCGCCCGGGCCACGTGGCAGGCGTCGTAGCGCTCCCGGCTGCGGCAATCCAGGATGTGCAGCCGGCCAGCCGGGGACGCCAGCTCCCCACAGAGCCACAGGGTGGATTTCCCCAGGGCTTCCATGGGGCTGGGAACGTGGCACAAGCCAATCCTGTCCCGCGGCGCCACGGCTCTGTGTGGACACGGGCTGGCGAGGCGGCCGCCTGGGCCGGGGCCTGAAGGGCACGAGGCACCGCGGACGCCCCCGTCGCTGCCCTCTGTGCGTGTGGGGATGGCCCGGCAGCAAAAGGGGGTGATGCCAGCGCAGATCTCAACCCCCGGAGCGAGGGCAGCGCGGGGTCACGGCTCCAGCCCCTGGCAGCTTCGCGGGGAGGCGTCCCCCGATCCCAGGAGCAGTTTCCTCTCCAGTAGCCACTGCCTGGCTGGGCTGCAGAGCTTGGGATGGGCAGAGAAAGGCCTGAGCCCGGGATAGAGCCGGGGCACAGGGGGCATCTGGGTGGTGAGGGAGACGAGGCCTAGCCGCCACTCGGGGCTCCACGGAGACCTGCCAGGGAGAACGGATGGGAGTCAGCGAGCCGCAGTGGGGGGAGGGAGAGCAGGAGATCCTAGCACCATGCCGGCCCCCTGCATCCTGCCCCAGAGCCGTGACATATCCCCTGGGAGCGCAGGCCGTGGGGCGGGAAGTGTGACTGCTGGCGCCCCTCACTCCCAACCCGCAGCCCCTGCCCGCCCAGCCCTGCCGGTGTCCCTCACTCCCGACCCACAGCCCCTGCCCGCCCAGTCCTGCCGGTGCCCCTCACTCCCGACCCGCAGCCCCTGCCCGCCCAGTCCTGCCGGTGCCCCTCACTCCCGACCCGCAGCCCCTGCCCACCCAGCCCTGCCGGTGCTCCTCACTCTCGACCCGCAGCCCCTGCCCGCCCAGCCCTGCCGGTGCCCCTCACTCCCGACCCACAGCCCCTGCCCGCCCAGCCCTGCCGGTGCCCCTCACTCCCGACCCGCAGCCCCTGCCAGCCCAGCCCTGCCGGTGCCCCTCACTCCCGACCTGCAGCCCCTGTCAGCGCCCCTCACTCCCGACCCGCAGCCCTTTGCCCCGGCTCCGGGCTGTAGCTGGCTTGCTGCGCAGAGGATGTGAAGGGCGTGGGGGGAGGGGAGCAGCTCAGCTGGCGTCCATGGGCCCGGCCCGGTGACGGGCCCAGCTGAGGGTCTGGCCGGCTGCCAAGCGCTGATGTCAGCGTTAATTTGGCACCGGTATGAATAATTGATACCAACAGGAACCACAGACGTCCTCTGCCAGAGCATCCCCCTGGGACCCTGCCTGGCTGGGGGTCAGGATGCCAGGGTTCTCACCCAGCTCTGCAAGGGTAGTGGGGCCCGGGGGTTTTGAACGTGGGGGGAGGGCTGGGGATTAGGACACTTGGGTTCTATCCCCAGCTCTGCCCCCATGCTGCTGTACGACCTTGGATAAGTCACTGCCCATCTGTGCCTCAGTTTCCCCTATCACTTTGTCTGTCCATGGCAGGCCATGCACAGATATGAGCAGCCTGCCCTGGTGGGTAGAGTGCAGGACTCAGGACCCCTGGCTTGTATTCCCTGCTTTGCCACTGCCCTCTGGGGTGAACGTGTGCAATTCACATCACCGCTCTGTGCCTCGGTTTCCCCACCAGTGAGGATGATGCCGAGCCCCTTGATACAGTGCTCCAGGAGCGGCTGCTGAAATGCGCTGGACAGGAGCGAGTCACCGTGCGGGGTCCCAGGGCTCAAAGGGGATAGTGCACACAGGCCCAGGAAGAGGGGCTGAGCGGGCAGGATGGTTCTACCTCCGTGCTCTGCCAGCACCTCTGGCCTCAACTGCCCTGGCTTCTGCTCAGCAGCGCCCTGTGAGCTTGGGACAAGCAATGCTCACCGCAGGTGGGGAAACTGAGGCATGGAGCAGGAAAGGGATTTGCTCACCTCTGCTCTGTTCCTGAATCTGTCATCAGGAGTCCTGGTTCCCAGCCCCCCCGCTCTGACCCATCAGCCCCGACTCCCCTCCCCGAGCCCGGGAGAGAACCCAGGAGTCCTGGCTCCCAGCCCCCCCTGCTCTAACCACCAGCCCCCACTCCCCTCCCAGAGCCGGGAGAGAGCCCAGGAGTCCTGGCTCCCAGCCCCCCCTGCTCTAACCACCAGCCCCCACTCCCCCCCCCAGAGCCAGGAGAGAACCCAGGAGTCCTGGGTCCCAGCCCCCCCGCTCTGACCCACCAGCCCCCACTTCCCCCCCCCAAGAGCCGGGGAGAGAACTCAGGAGTCCGGGCTCACTCACCAAAACGACCCGAGCACCTCTCCGTCTGGAACCCGCCCACCGCACCGCTCACCCTGCCCGCTGAGCCCCTGGGCCCCCCCGGCTCCCGGCGCTGGGGCTGGGGCTGGGGCTGGGGCGGGCTGTGCGCAGGGCCCGCCCGGCTCCACGTGCGGCCTGTGTACAGCCCGGGGCCACGCCCAGCCCGCCCCGGATTGGTAGGGAAGGAACTGAGTGGGCGGGGCTTGACAAACCGGCTATGGGGGGGCTGGGAGCCAGGACTCCTGGGTTCTCTCCCCGCCTCGGGGAGGGGAGTGGGGGCTGGTGGTTAGAGCAGAGGGGCTGGGAGCCAGGACTCCTAGGTTCTCTCCCCGGCTCGGGGAGGGGAGTAGGGGCTGGTGGTTAGAGCAGTGGAGCTGGGAGCCAGGACTCCTGGTTCTCTCCCCGGCTCGGGGAGGGGAGTGGGGGCTGGTGGTTAGAGCAGAGGGGCTGGGAGCCAGGACTCCTGGGTTCTCTCCCCGGCTCGGGGAGGGGAGTAGGGGCTGGTGGTTAGAGCAGGGGAGCTGGGAGCCAGGACTCCTGGGTTCTCTCCCCGACTTGGGGGTGGGGGCATGTCTGGTGGTGGAGAGGAGGGTGGGGTTCTGCTCCTGCCTGTGGAACAGAGTGTGATTTTGGAAGGGAGGAAGCGGCAGGACTCCTGGGTCTGTTCCCTCTCCGTGCCTTTGGAGGCGGGCCAAATACCATGGCCTCTGTGTGTGACTTAGTTTCCCTGCTGGGTGCTCTGTCAGGCCCAGGCTCGGCGAGTACGCGGGCGCCGGCGCCCCGCAGGCTGTGACTCAGAGCACGGGGTGCGGGGAGACGAGAAGCCTAGAATAGTGGAACAATCTCACCCTCCCACAACACAGCTCCCATCACCTTGGCAACGAGCAGAACTCATAGAGCCGAGTGGGAGGGGGCCAGGAAAAGCCCCGGTGGGGGGAGATCACTTGCTGGGAGGCTGACCCCTCACCGCCAGGTGTTAATTAATCCCAGGCATAGGGCAAGTAACAAATGGGGAAACGGAGTCACAGGCATGCAGCCATGTCTTCCTCCCCCAGGAGAGGTGAGTCAGAGGCAAGGGATGGCCTGATGCTCACTTCCTGTTCTGGCAACCAAATCAGACCCCTCTCTGCAGCTGAGGGGACCCAGGAGTCCTGGCCGCCAGCCCTGCACCCCCTGCTCTGCCCAGGCCCCGGCTCAGTGCTGGTTAGTCACCCGGAGCGGGTGGATGGTGTCATCTGGGCCCATGACGAGTCTCCAGAGACAAGCTGGAACTCAGCGACTCATGGCAAACCCACGCAACCTGCAGCATGCCCCCAGGACACGCGCTCACATCCGCCCCCCAGCACCCTCCCACACAGGGCCCACCTGACCCCACAGCCCTCCTGGAGCTGGGAGAGAACCCAGGAGTCCTGGCTCCCAACCCCTCCCCCCGCTCTACCCCACCAGACCTCATTCCCCTTCCAGAGCCGGGGAGAGAACCCAGGAGTCCTGGCTCCCAGCCCCCCTGCTCTGACCCACCAGCCCCCACTCCCCTCCTGGAGCTGGGAGAGAACCCAGGAGTCCTGGCTCCCAACCCCCGCTCTACCCAACCAGACCTCACTTCCCTCCCAGAGCCAGGGAAAGAACCCAGGAGTCCTGGCTCCCAGCCGCCCCCCGCTCTCACCCACCAGACCTCACTTCCCTCCCAGAGCCAGGGAAAGAACCCAGGAGTCCTGGCTCCCAGCCCCCCACCCCACCCTATTAAAGCCATAACTTTCTCTCCAGCCCTGCCACCCCCCTCCCAGCTCCAGGCTCGCTGCTGAGATAATCTTCAGGGCTGGAGGAGGGGAGGCACGCCAGCAGTGGGGGTGGGGGGGAAGGATGAACACAGCCCCCTCCCTGCCCACAACATGCTGGCTGGCTGGGAGGGCAACCAGCCCCACAGGGTCCCGCTAGGGAGAGAGCAGGACGAACCCGTTTGGCCCCTGAGCCGCAGACAGACTTCCCACGTCCCGGGGCCATGACTTCCGCAGTGCTGGGGGGGGGGGCTGTCCCCTCTGCGGGGTGCCAGCTCCCATCCGGTCTCAGTGTGGCACTGCCCAGGGCAGGGGGGCAGGGAATGGGACACGGGGCCTTTCTCTTCTAGGGGGCCCTGGCTTTGATCTGGCTCCTGGGAGGGACCGGCAGGTAATGGGGCCCGGGGTCTCTCCCCTTGCGCCAGTCCTTAACCACGAGCCTGGGCCAGAGCGGGGCCGGCCCTGGAGACGGGCTCCCGGGCTAGATGGGCCTCGCGCCAGCCTGCCCGTTGCTCCATTCCTGCAGGCACAGCCTGGGGTTCTTCCTGTTTCTCCTGCTGCTCTAAATTTAGAGCGAAAGCAGAGCGGGTCCATGTGCCATCAGCTTCCCACGCAGCCCCGCAGCCGCAGGGCGCGGCAGGAGGAGATGCCTGGGGGCTGAGGCAGCCCCAGAGGCGGGGGCCGTGCAGTGACAGGCCAGAGGGCGCTGGGATGAGAAGCGACACCTCCGCAAGATCAGAGGGGAGGGAAAGGAGGGTCAGTAGGGGCCTGAGAACGATCACATGGGGCCCCGATCTCGGCCAGCGTCTGGGCGGCACTGGGGCCCCTGATCTCGGCCGGGGTCTGGGCGGCACCAGGGGCCCCAATCTCGGCCGGGGTCTGGGCGGCGCTGGCACCAGGCCCCCAATCTCGGCCGGGGTCTGGGCGGCGCTGGCACCGGGCCCCCGATCTCGGCCGGGGTCTGGGCGGCACTGGGGCCCCTGATCTCGGTCGGGGTCTGGGCGGCGCTGGCACCGGGCCCCCGATCTCAGCCGGGGTGTGGGCGGCACCGGGACCCCGATCTTGGCTGGGGTCTGGGCGGCGCCGGCACCGGGGCCCCCATCTCGGCCGGGGTCTGGGCGGCGCTGGCACCGGGCCCCTGATCTCGGCCGGGGTCTGGGCGGCACTGGGGCCCCCGATCTCGGCCGGGGTCTGGGCGGCGCTGGCACCCTGCCCCCGATCTCGGCCGGGGTCTGGGCGGCGCTGGCACCGGGGCCCCCGATCTCGGCCGGGGTCTGGGCGGCGCTGGCACCGGGCCCTCGATCTCGGCCGGGGTCTGGGCGGCACTGGGGCCCCCGATCTCGGTCGGGGTCTGGGCGGCGCTGGCACCAGGCCCCTGATCTCAGCCGGGGTCTGGGCGGCACCGGGACCCCGATCTTGGCTGGGGTCTGGGCGGCGCCGGCACCGGGGCCCCCGATCTCGGCCGGGGTCTGGGCGGCGCTGGCACTGGGCCCCTGATCTCGGCCGGAGTCTGGGCGGCACTGGGGCCCCCGATCTCGGCCGGGGTCTGGGAGGCGCTGGCACCCCGCCCCCGATCTCGGCCGGGGTCTGGGCGGCGCCAGCACCGGGGCCCCCAATCTCAGCCGGCGTCTGGGCGGCGCCGGCACCGGGGCCCCTGGTCTCGGCCGGGGTCTGGGCGGCGCTGGCACCAGGCCCCTGATCTCGGCCAGGGTCTGGGCGGCGCTGGCACCACGCACACGCCTGCTGTCATAGTGTGCCCTGCTCGGCTGATGGACGCTGGGCCGTAGCGAGCTGGAAATGACGCAGCCCCAAGAGGCCATTATAAATAGACAGCGATCGATACCTCACAGACCAGGCCTCGTGCAGGAGGAACCCGCTCCCATTTTCCTGCAGCCTCTGCCCTCCTCAGAGAGCCCTGCCCAGACGGCCTGAGATCAAGGCCCGACCGAGATTAGGGCCCCGTGGCCCCCCAGGCCCCAACCGAGATCAGGGCCCGTCGCCCCGGGTGCCCCCCAAGCCTTGGCTGAGATCAGGCCCCGTTGCCCCTCAAGCCCTGGCCAAGATCAGGCCCTGTCGCCCCCCAGACCCCGACTGCGATCAGGCCCCATCACCCAGGGCGCCCCCCAGGCCCCAGCCGAGATCAGGGCCCTGTCACCCCCCAGGCCCCGACTGAGATTAACCTGGCTTTTGCTGCCAGCAGCTGAAATGGGGAAACTGAGGCACACTGCTCTGTGGCTGTGGCTAAGCACCCAGCTTAAACTGGGGAGTAGAACTGGGGAAACCGAGGCACAGCTGAGTGCTAGAGGTGACTGTAAGCACCACTTAGCATCTTTCCTGCCTGTAACCCCTCATTTCTCAAAGGAGACCTGTTGCTCTCAGACCTGGGCCTAGGTCCCGTGGTGGATCTGTGATACCGGAGTTCTGGGGCAGCCTCTTGGATCCGGCGGATTCGGGGTCGGTCCCGGTGCAGGAACCCAGCTGAGGGATCCACTTGTTCTCTGTGCAGCTCACCCCCGCCACCCCCCGGCACCTGTGAATGGAAACCATGGCAACAGCAAGCGGGTGAGGATGAACGGAGTCATTTTCCAGAGCCCAGCCTCGTTCGGGGCTGCGGGACTGTTGATTCGGGGGGGGGGGGGGATATTAACACCCCCACCAGTCCTGCCGGTGCCCCTCACTCCTGTCCCTGCCCCTGCCCTCCGAGCCCTTCACTTCTCTCTAGGCCCCAAACCCTCCAACTCCTCCCCCTGATCTCTGGAACCCGCCCCCAAACCCTCCAACTCCTCCCCCTGATCTCTTCGCCCCGCCCCCAAACCCTCCAACTCCTCCCCCTGATCTCTTCGCCCCGCCCCCAGCCCCTCCAAATCCTCCCCCTCCTCTCTGGGCCCCGCCCCCAGCCCCTCCAACTCCTCCCCCTGCTCTCTGGGCTCCTCCTCCAACCCCTGCAACTCCTCCCCCTGCTCTCTGGGCCCCTCCCCCAACACTCTAACTCCTCCCTCTGCTCTCTGGGCTCCTCCCCCAGCCCCTCCAACCCCTCCCCCTGCTCTCTGGACCCCTCCCCCAAACCCTCCAACTCCTCCCCCTGATCTCTGGACCCCTCCCCCAAACCCTCCAACTCCTCCCCCTGATCTCTTCGCCCCGCCCCCAGCCCCTCCAACTCCTCCTCCTGCTCTCTGGACCCCACCCCCAAACCCTCCAACTCCTCCCCCTGATCTCTGGGCCCCGCCCCCAGCCCCTCCAACTCCTCCCCCTGATGTCTGGGCCCCGCCCCCACACCCTCCAACTCCTCCCCCTGCTGTCTGGGCTCCTCTTCCAACCCCTGAAACTCCTCCCCCTGCTCTCTGGGCTCCTCTCCCAAACCCTCCAACTCCTCCCCCTGATCTCTGGGCCCCGCCCCCAGCCCCTCCAACTCCTCCCCCTGATCTCTGGACCCCGCCCCCAGCCCCTCCAACTCCTCCCCCTGCTCTCTGGGCTCCTCTTCCAACCCCTGAAACTCCTCCCCCTGCTCTCTGGGCTCCTCTCCCAAACCCTCCAACTCCTCCCCCTGATCTCTTCGCCCCGCCCCCAGCCCCTCCAAATCCTCCCGCTCCTCTCTGGACCCCTCCCCCAACCCCTCCAACTCCTCTCCCTGCTCTCTGGACCCTCCCCCAAACCCTCCAACTCCTCCCCCTGATCTCTGGACCCTCCCCCAAACCCTCCAACTCCTCCCCCTGATCTCTGGGCCCCTCCCCCAGCCCCTCCAACTCCTCCCCCTGCTCTCTGGGCCCCTCCCCCTTCCCTCCAACCCCTCCCCCTGCTCTCTGGGCCCCTCCCCCAGCCCCTCCAACTCCTTCCCCTGCTCTCTGGACCCCTCCCCCAACCCCTCTAACTCCTCCTCCTGGTCTCTGGGCCCCTCCCCCAGCCCCTCCAACCCCTCCCCCTGCTCTCTGGGCTCCTCCCCCAGCCCCTGCAACTCCTCCCCCTGCTGTCTGGGCCCCTCCCCCAGCCCCTCTAACTCCTCCCCTTGCTCTCTGGGCCCCTCCCCCAGCCCCTGCAACTCCTCCCCCTGCTCTCTGGACCCTCCCCAAACCCTCCAACTCCTCCCCCTGATCTCTGGACCCCTCCCCCAAACCCTCCAACTCCTCCCCCTGATCTCTTTGCCCTGCCCCCAGCCCCTCCAACTCCTCCCCCTGCTCTCTGGACCCCTCCCCCAAACCCTCCAACCCCTCCCCCTGCTCTCTGGGCTCCTCCCCCAACCCCTCCAACTCCTCCCCCTGCTCTCTTGCCCCCTCCCCCAGCCCCTCCAACCCCTCCTCCTGCTCTCTGGGCTCCTCCCCCAACCCCTCCAACTCCTCCCCCTGCTCTCTTGCCCCCTCCCCCAGCCCCTCCAACCCCTCCTCCTGCTCTCTGGGCTCTTCCCCCAAACCCTCCAACTCCTCCCCCTGCTCTCTTGCCCCCTCCCCCAGCCCCTCCAACCCCTCCCCCTGGTCTCTGGGCCCCTCCCCCAGCCCCTCCAACCCCTCCCCCTGCTCTCTTGCCCCCTCCCCCAGCCCCTCCAACCCCTCCCCCTGCTCTCTGGGCCCCTCCCCCAGCCCCTCCAACCCCTCCCCCTGCTCTCTGGGCCCCTCCCCCAGCCCTTCCAACTCCTCCCCCTGCTCTCTGGGCCCCTCCCCCAGCCCCTCTAACTCCTCCCCTTGCTCTCTGGGCCCCTCCCCCAGCCCCTCCAACCCCTCCCCCTGCTCTCTGGTCTCCTCCCCCACACCCTCCAACCCCTCCCCCTGCTCTCTGGGCTCCTCCCCCACACCCTCCAACTCCTCCCCCTGCTCTCTGGGCCCCTCCCCCAGCCCCTCCAACCCCTCCTCCTGCTCTCTGGGCCCCTCCCCCAGCCCCTCCAACCCCTCCCCCTGCTCTCTGGGCCCCTCCCCCAGCCCCTCTAACTCCTCCCCTTGCTCTCTGGGCCCCTCCCCCAGCCCCTCCAACCCCTCCCCCTGCTCTCTGGGCTCCTCCCCCACACCCTCCAACCCCTCCTCCTGCTCTCTGGGCCCCTCCCCCAGCCCCTCCAACCCCTCCCCCTGCTCTCTGGGCTCCTCTGGCTGCTCCTAAGGCGATTGGCCAGTGCCTCCTCGCCTCCAGGTTGGCCAGTTCTCCCTTCCCTCCCAGCGCACGAGGCGGCGTCCTGTGATTGGCGGCCGCTCAGGCCTCAGGGCCAATCAGAGGAAGGCGCGAAACCGCGCGGGGAGCAAGAGAGCCGCCACACTCCGCCTCCTCCAGTTGGCCAGCCTGCCTCTGCCTCTAGCCAATCAGAAGCGAGAAAAGGCTCCGCTCTTACGCAGGACCCCAGGGTGGGCTGACGTTGGCGGGTGCCTGTCCCGAAGTGGGCGCGGACGGAAGGGAGAAGCCCACGGCTCCCCCGTATTATGAAGAGCGGGGAGTCCAGTCACCAGCCCCGCCGAGATCGGGCTGCGCGAGTTATTATCAGGCACTTTGAGTGGACACCTACATCCGGACGGGAAGGACCCCGCAACCCGGAAGTGGGGGCCTCCCTGTCGTGCAGAGCCGGCTACATCCGGGCACCGGCGCCGCGGGGCCTAGCGGTGACTGGGGCCACAGGCTGGTTCATGGGGACGGCTCAAGCCGGCGAGGGCTCCTGATTGAGTGAGGAGCACCGGTCACCTGGCCCCAGGGCGGCGGGAGGAAGTGACGCGGTGGGCACGGATGGGTCAAGGGCCACACGTGAGGTCATCAAAATATGCGGTGACGTCACTGTGTTGTGTCACATGATGCCGTTGTGAGGTGTATGATGTCATCTCACTGCAGAGTGATGTCACAGAAGGGCAGGAGGTCACACCTCATGACTGTTGTCATGGTGACAGTGCACAGCTAGTGATGTCATGGCACTGGGGTGATGATGTCTTGTTGCGTGATGTCATCAAGTGAGGTCACCAACGCACCTGATGTCACACAGGGTCGTGGTAGTGCTGGGTGATGTCATCGAGTGAGGTCACCAGCCCACCCGATGTCACACAGGGTCATGGCAGTGCTGGGTGATGTCATCGAGTGAGGTCACCAGCCCACCCGATGTCACACAGGGTCATGGCAGTGCTGGGTGATGTCATCGAGTGAGGTCACCAGCCCACCCGATGTCACACAGGGTCATGGCAGTGCTGGGTGATGTCATCGAGTGAGGTCACCAATGCACCTGATGTCACACAGGGTCGTGGTAGTGCTGGGTGATGTCATCAAGTGAGGTCACCAGCCCACCCGATGTCACACAGGGTCGCGCAGTGCTGGGTGATGTCATACCAAACGCGGTCATGGCAGCAGGCGGTGGCGCTGGGGGAGTGACTCGCTGGTCTCTCTGCACAGGCAGCGGCTGGCGCCATGGAGCCCAACCGGGCGGCGAGCGACCAGACTGGACGGGGAGCCGCCAAGACCAAGATCCATTTCAAGGTCACCCGGTTCATCATGGAGGCAGGTAAAAGCTTGGGGGCTGCCATGCGGGGGGAGAGAGGAGGGTGGGGCGGTGTGGGATACTGGGGCGACCATGCTACCAGGGGGGCAGTGACTGCTGGGGGATGGGAGGCCCTGCCAAATGGGCAGAATGGGAGGGACAAGGGGCAGCTGACCAGTGTGGGGCATAGACGAGGTGGCCAGTCAATTGGGGGATGCCTAAGGGGAAGCCGACACCATATTCCTGAGGGGGAAGGGGGGCCATGCCAATTGGGGAAGGGGTGGGTGGCATGTCGGTTGGGGCGGCTCTCCCCTCCCTCACAGTGACACCCCCCTCTCACCCAGGGGTGAAGCTGGGCCTGCGATCCATTCCTGTGGCCACGGCCTGCACCATCTACCACAGTTTCTTCACGGCCACAGTGGCCCCGGGGCCCTACGACCCCTACCTGGTGGCCATGGCGGCACTGTACCTGGCCGGGAAGGTGGAGGAGCAGCACCTACGCACCCGGGACATCATTAACGTCAGCCACCGGTAACCCCAGCCTGCCTCCGGCCGGGGGTCTGCACCCCGCGTCCTAGAGGGTAGAGCTGGGAGCCGGGAGCCAGGACTCCTGGGTTCTCTCCCCGGCCCTGGGAGGGGCGGGAGTCTGATGGCTGGGAGCCAGGATTCCTGGGTTCTCTCCTTGGCTCTGGAAGGGGAGCTGGGTCTGGTGGGTTAGAACGAGGGGGCTGGGAGCCAGGACTCCTGGGTTCTCTCCCCGCTCTGGGAGGAGAGTCGCGTCTGCAGGGCTAGAGTAGGAAGGGTGGGGGCCAGAATTCCTGTCTCCCCAGTCCCAGCCCCTGCTAACCTCCCCCTCCCCAGGTACTTACACCCCCAGAGCGACCCCCTGGAACTCGACTCCCATTTCTGGGAGCTGCGGGACAGCATCGTCCAATGCGAGCTGCTCATGCTGCGGGTGCTCGGCTTCCGCGTCTCCTTCCGGCACCCCCACAAGGTGGGTCCTCAGGATGGGCCTAGGGGCGCAGCGGAGGGACACAGGGGATTTGCCCTGAACCTGCCGTTCTGCCCTGCAAGGAAAGGACTGGCAATGGAGGCTAGGATGCCTGGGTTCTATGGGGAAGGGGGGGTCTGGTGGGTTGGAGCTGGGGGCTAGGAGCCAGGACTCCTGGGTCCCCCATCATCCCCCCATCTCTCCCTGCAGTACCTGCTCCATTACCTGCTCTCCCTGAGGCAGTGGATGAACCGGCACAGCTGGGAGCGGACCCCTGTCTCGGCGGCAGCCTGGGCACTGCTCCGGGACAGCTACCACGGCGGGCTGTGCGTGCGCTACCCCCCTCAGCACGTGGCGGTGGCCGTGCTGTACCTCGCCCTGCACTGCTACGGGGTGGAGGTGCCCACCCATGCACAGGCTCAGAGACCCTGGTGGCAGGTAAAAGAGGCAGGGACTTAGCCCGCACCTAAGGGTCCTTCTCCTGGGGAAACTGAGGCACAGAGGGGGAAAGTGGCTGGCTCAGGGTAACAGAGAACCAGTGGCGGAGCCTGGGACAGAACCCAGGCGTCCTGCCTCCCAGTCTCCCCTTCTCTGATGCTCTAAAACAGCTTTGCCCCAGCCAGCCAGTCCCCGCCCTGGGGCTGGGTGGGCGCTAGCACCCCCTAGAGGGGACAGGCCCCTGCCCCATTCCCCGTCCCCCTGAGCCAGCCAGTCCCCGCCCTGGGGCTGGGTGGGAGCCAGCACCCCCCAGAGGGAACAGGCCCCTGCCCCATTCCCCATCCCCCTGAGCCAGCCAGTCCCCGCCCTGGGGCTGGGTGGGTGCCAGCACCCCCTAGAGGGGACAGGCCCCTGCCCCATTCCCCACCTCCTGAGCCAGCCAGTCCCGCCCTGGGGCCGGGTGGGAGCCAGCGCCCCCGAGGGGACAGGCCCCAGCCTCATTCCCCACCCCCTGAGCCAGCCAGTCCCGCCCTGGGGCCGGGTGGGAGCCAGCACCCCCTAGAGGGGACAGGCCCCAGCCCCATTCCCCGTCCCCCTGAGCCAGCCAGTCCCCACCCTGGGGCTGGCTGGGCGCCAGCACCCCCTAGAGGGGACAGGCCCCTGCCCCATTCCCCACCCCCCTGAGCCAGCCAGTCCCCGCCCTGGGGCCGGGTGGGAGCCAGAGCCCCCTAGAGGGGACAGGCCCCTGCCCCATTTCCCACCCCCTGAGCCAGCCAGTCCCCACCCTGGGGCCGGGTGGGAGCCAGAGCCCCCTAGAGGGGACAGGCCCCTGCCCCATTCCCCGTCCCCCTGAGCCAGCCAGTCCCCGCCCTGGGGCTGGGTGGGAGCCAGAGCCCCCTAGAGGGGACAGGCCCCTGCCCCATTTCCCACCCCCTGAGCCAGCCAGTCCCCACCCTGGGGCTGGGTGGGAGCCAGAGCCCCCTAGAGGGGACAGGCCCCTGCCCCATTTCCCACCCCCTGAGCCAGCCAGTCCCCGCCCTGGGGCTGGGTGGGAGCCAGAGCCCCCGAGAGGGGACAGGCCCCTGCCCCATTCCCCACCCTCTGAGCCAGCCAGTCCCCGCCCTGGGGCTGGGTGGGAGCCAGCACCCCCCAGAGGGGACAGGCCCCTGCCCCATTCCCCGCCCCCCTGAGCCAGCCAGTCCCCGCCCTGGGGCTGGGTGGGAGCCAGCGCCCCCTAGAGGGGACAGGCCTCTGCCCCATTCCCCACCCCCTGAGCCAGCCAGTCCCCGCCCTGTGGCCGGGTGGGAGCCAGCACCCCCTAGAGGGGACAGGCCCCTGCCCCATTCCCCACCCCCCTGAGCCAGCCTGTTCCGCCCTGGGGCTGGGTGGGCGCCAGCACCCCCTAGAGGGGACAGGCCCCTGCCCCATTCCCCACCCCCTGAGCCAGCCAGTCCCGCCCTGGGGCTGGGTGGGAGCCAGCGCCCCCGAGGGGACAGGCCCCTGCCCCATTCCCCACCCCCTGAGCCAGCCAGTCCCCGCCCTGGGGCTGGGTGGGCACCAGCGCCCCCTAGAGGGGGCAGGCCCCTGCCCCATTCCCCGTCCCCCTGAGCCAGCCAGTCCCTGCGCTGGGGCTGGGTCGGAGCCAGCACCCCCTAGAGGGCACAGGCCCCTGCCCCATTCCCCACCCCCTGAGCCAGCCAGTTCCGCCCTGGGGCTGGGTGGGCGCCAGCACCCCCTAGAGGGGACAGGCCCCTGCCCCATTCCCCGTCCCCCTGAGCCAGCCAGTCCCCGCCCTGGGGCTGGGTGGGAGCCAGCACCCCCCAGAGGGGACAGGCCCCTGCCCCATTCCCTGTCCCCCTGAGCCAGCCAGTCCCCGCCCTGGGGCTGGGTGGGAGCCAGCGCCCCCGAGGGGACAGGCCCCTGCCCCATTCCCCAGCCCCCTGAGCCAGCCAGTCCCCACCCTGGGGCTGGGTGGGAGCCGGCACCCCCCAGAGGGGACAGGCTCCTGCCCCATTCCCCGCCCCTCTGAGCCAGCCAGTCCCCGCCCTGGGGCTGGGTGGGAGCCGGCACCCCCCAGAGGGGACAGGCCCCTGCCCCATTCCCCGCCCCTCTGAGCCAGCCAGTCCCTGCCCTGGGGCTGGGTGGGAGCCGGCGCCCCCTAGAGGGGACAGGCCCCTGCCCCACTGCAGAGCTCCCCAGCTTTCATAGGATCTCAGGGTTGGAGGGGACCTCAGGAGGTATCTAGTGCAGTGTCTCTCAGACTTTTCTACTGGTGCCCCTGGTCACACAGCAGCTTCTGAGTGCGACCCCCCACCAATAAATGAAAAACACTTTTAAATATATTTAACATCAGTATAAATTGTGGAGGCAAAGCGGGGTTTGAGGTGGAGGCTGACAGCTCGTGACCCCCCATGTAATAACCTTGCAACCCCCTGACGGGTCCCGACCCCAAGTTGGAGCCCCCCTGAACTAGTCCAATCCCCTGCCCCAAGCAGGCCCAATCCCCAGCTAAATCAGGTCCCTGCGCCGCTGCTCTGCTCTCCTTTCTCCTCTCCAGGTGTTCAGTGAAGATCTCAGCCAGACTCAGATTGACCAGATCGTCTTGGACCTGATCCAGATTTACACCTTGGATGCGGAAATCTCCTAATGGGGTCCAGAGAGCGACCCAGTGCTGGGGAGGGGACAGGCCCCATTCCCACCCCCCCAAGCCAGCCAGTCCCTGTCCTGGGGCGGGATGGGCGCCAGTGCCCCTAGAGGGGAAAGACCCCAGGCCCCATTCCCACCCCCCTAAGCCAGCCAGTCTCCGCCCTGCAGCCAGATCAGAGCTGGCACCCCCTAGAGGGGACAGGCCCCTGCCCCATTCCCCTGTTCCCTTGAGCCAGCCAGTCCCTGCCCTGGGGCCAGATCGGGGCCAGCGCCCCCCAGAGGGGACAGGCCCCAGGCCCCATTCCCCCATCCTCCTGAGCCAGCCAGTCCCCACTCTGGGGCCAGATCGGGGCCGGCGCCCCCCAGAGGGGACAGGCCCCATTCCCCAGCCCCCAAGCCAGACAGTCCTTGCCCTGGGCCAGATGGGAGCTGGGACCCCCTAGAGGGGACAGGCTCCGGGCCCCATTCCACAGCCCCCAGATTGGAGCCGGCGCCCCTAGAGGGGACAGACCCCTGCCCCATTCCCAGCCCCCCGTGAGCCAGCCAGTCCCTGCCCTGGGGCCCGATTGGAGCCAGCGCCCCCAGAGGGTAAAGACCCCAGGCCCCATTCCCTGCCCCTTCCCCAGCTGTGAAAGCAGAGTGCTGGTTGCAGTCTGGGTGTCCTGTCCCACAGCCATTGCCCTTGCTGCCCATGCTCCTCCTGTGGGCCAGCTGCGCCTCGAGAAGGCCATCTGCCCTGAGCACCGTGCCAGCTCAGAGCCGCCAGGCAGGGCGCTGCAGCCGCTGGGCCACAAGCTCCAAAGCGCCACATAGCACGCCGTGGGGCCCGACTGGCCGATTCTGTGTGGACCCAGGGCTTCTCTTTGCCCCTGCTCCGGCGAGTACAGCTGTGCCTGTGAACCAGCTGTGAGCGGGTTGTTCTTTGGGCTTTGCCCCGGGATTGGGCCTGGCACCCATTTCGCTTGCTGATGCCTGGGCCCGTGGAGCGGTGCTGGGTCGCAAAGGGGGCCTCGGTATAATCACCACAGCCATGAGGCTGGGGGGGGGGTCCCCCACATGTGTAGCCGACTCTGCCTGAGTTTGCAGAGAGCCTGCATCACCCTCGTCTTACGGCCCCCCGCTGCAGGAGGAGAAAGGCCTTCGGGAGGGTTATTTCAGTAATTTTTAATAATATGAACAAACTTCATCGAGCCATTCAGTTGGGTTATATGCTTTGATCCGGAAATGGGCATGGTTGGGGGTGGTCACAATTTCAGTCCGAAAGCCACCCCCACACTGGGGAAGGGGGGGGACACCCATAGAAACCTTCAATTGATTTTTGTTCCTTAAAAAAACCAAAACCAGTTTGTGTGTGTCCCCAGCTGGAGGAAGGGAAGAAACCAGACCAGCTCCCCCACGTGGGCGTGGTTAGACCCAGCGAGGTGGCTGAAGAGTGAGCGGGGAGTGGGGGGGGGTTAACGTTTGGTTTGTTTTAAATATAGATCTATATATTCACCCCCCCCCCCATCTATCAATATATCTACAATATTGAATGTGAACAAGCTGGCTGGCCGGCGGTGAGATTTCCTGCATTCGGCCCCCAGGGAGGCGAGGGGCTGGGCTGGGGGGGGGTTACCCTTAGCCAGAAGGCATGGCTTTGGAGAGCGCTGGCGCTGGGACGCAGGCTTAGGTGTGGAAACAGGAAAGGGGCCTCACAGGAAATATGGGAGCCCCCACACTCCTGCCTCCCACAGGGGGCTTTTGAGGATTGTGGCAGAAGGGGAAATTGAGGCAGCAGCAGCTACTTGCCCTACCAGAGCCAAGGGTAGAACCCAGGCATCCTGGCTCCCAAGCCTCCCTACTCTAACCACTAGACCCCCTTCCCTCCCAGAGCTAGGGAGAGAACCCAGCA